>NW_026000005.1:5753253-5948016 GCF_001458135.2 Marmota marmota marmota
TATATATATATATATATATATATATATATATTTTTTTTTTTTTATTGTAAAGACCATAGTATAACTGCTCTTTTGTAGTCTTTCCTCTTTAAATAATGATGCCCATTATTTCATTTCAATACATTTTCATGGAATACCCAGTCCATATTCACATTTTACTGGATGTCAAAAGGTCCTGTATTGTTAATTTGATTAATTTGATTAAATAAAGAAAAATACCTCTTTGGCTATTTTTTTCTCCAAGTATTTTAAATCAGTTATGATGAAAACCTCTTCTCTCTTTTTATGTGTCAGTGTCTTCATATGTAAAATACAGAAAATATTAGTGCTTATCTAATTGGGTTAGGTGTTAAAAGAATATGAATAAGATACCTAGAATAGTATGTAATATGATCATCATAGTATTATTAACTATTAATATATCACTGTACTTGTTCTACTAACTCCATCAACTGCCAATACCATTACTTAAGTAACTCAAAAATCCATTTCTTGCCTAGACTCACTATTAATGCTTGCCTCACTGATGGATTCCTATGGTAGCTTCAAAAGTGGAATCCTTACATTCAGTATTTTCCCCTCTTCAAATAATTCAACCTCGTGGCCAGAATGATTTTATTAGCACAATTATGACAATGATCTTTCCCTGGTTTAAATCTCTTCAATAAATTTATATTGTTGTCCTTATTATAAAGTGTAAATTATGTGGCTAATCTCTGAAATCTTTCCAGATCTAATCAGTCTTCTGATCTAATCCTTCCATATTTCTAGGAACTCTTCTGTCCATTTTCAAAACTTTTCAAATTTCTCAGGTATTTCTATGCCCTCTCTTGCCTTTGGAACCTGACTAATAGGATTGTCATTCCCCAAAACTACTGCTGTAATCAATGGAGTCTATATGCAAAATTATAAAAAAAGATATTTTAACTCTCCTAAGCTCATTTAATATAAAATATTACTAAAGTTTTTGGTATAATCATGGAGTAGAAGTTTTAGTTTTCTGTATGTATGTATATCTTTATGTTTTATTGAGAAAAATTCAAAGTTTCTCATGTTAGAGAGACAGAGAGGGAGAAAGGAGGAAGAATATGCAGTTGTAAATTCAAACTTTGGTCCTAACATGCTAGACTATATTGCCTTTTTAACTATAAGTTAAACGCTTGGACAGATTTTAATAAGTTATCAGTCAAATAAAACAATGATTTTGCTTGGTGACTTTTTTAAAAAATGATAATGTGCATGGTATTCTGGGGGCAGCACAGCAGTAACTCCATTTTTCTGTCAGGTAATTACTCCTGTCAAATGAATTGACCATATTTGTTCTCATTTTAAATAGTTACCTTCAGGAATTTACAGATGTATTCATTTGTGACTTTTTGGGGATTTATACACACATATACATGTATACTAAACCATAGACAAATGCACTTAGCCAATTATTTTGAGTATCACTCAAAGAAGTCTTAGATATAGTTCACATTTTCCTCCAAAAAATCATAATGCAGTTTCTGCTTTGAATAGTGCTAATGCTGAATTTTATATAAAAAATAATAAACAATTCTTGTCCATTTCTAAAATGCCTGAGGCCCTGGGTTTAATTCCTAGCACCAAGAAGAAAGAAAGAAAGAGAGAAAGAGAGAGGGGGGAGGGAGGGAGGGAAGAAAGGAAGGAAGGAAGGAAGGAAGGAAGGAAGGAAGGAAGGAAGGAGTGATCTGGAGAGAATGATGTTTTAAAAAATTTTAACAATAGAAATCATGGTTAGAAGGAAGCTTAAACGCCAGTCATAGTTGGCTATTTTATTTCATTCCTGTCAATTGGTGGCCTGGTTTCTGCTCTTCCAGGACAAGAGTGATTTCTCCAAGTTTTGGATAGCTTTGAGATTAAAAAGCTTTTCCATCTTGAGCTAAAACTCTTCTGTATCTGTCTTTTTTATTTATTGGAAAAATTGTGACCAGAGGACTGTGCCTATACTCTTTCCTGGCCTTCTAGGATATTATCTCATAATGGAAAAGGCAGATGGATATATAGCAATCATTTTTGTCTTATATGAAGAGGGATTTCTTCCCCTGGAGACCCTTTCCTCACTCCTTTCACACACTGGTGAATGACATCCTTCATCTTACTACATGGAGGACAGATATTTTTCACTAGAGCTACAGCTGCATCTGCAGTTTGAGATTTACCCTTTATCATTGAGCTTTTAGGGAATCAATCAATAGCATCTATCTTCCATACTGAATTTAGAACCAGCTGAGAATCAGACAGTTGGCCATCAAAATGTCAGCTTTCTTGCTAATAAAGCAACTTATAGAGCTGGGTGCATACGTAACTAACATAATCTTTGAGCTGGTTTAGGTCTTGTGACCCCCTTCCTAAATGAAAGTTGGGTTATAGGAACACACATCATCAATCAGCAAAGACAGAAAATCTCTAAATACATAAAGATTAAAAAATGTTTAGTCCACATTATAGAAATGTGGACAAACCTATCTATCAGAAGTGCAAAAGGGTCAAGCAGGAGACTAATTTCTTGAAATACAAATATTGATATTCTGTTGGTCGCCAGATATAGAAGTGGTACCTACTGGACATCTTATTTTAATACAAATGTGATCATTCCTGTGGATTTGTGTCAAGCATTCTTTCATTTAAAACTTGGAAAGTTAGTTGTGATCACCTGTGAAAAGGAAACCTACTGTCTACTAATGCTGTGGGAAGGTAATGTGACGAGTACAAGATAAACATATCAAGATCCAGGATTCAACCATTGTCTGTCAGTTGTCATGTGTGTTCCAGACTCTAGGCATATTGCTTTCATATCTAATTTACCTGGCAGAGCTTGGAGATTTAACAAATATTTCAGATAAGACCTAAATATTTTCCTAAGTTCACACAAATATTAAAATCAGGATTTGAACAGATGATATTGGATATGTTTTCTCATATTCACCCCTCCCTTTTCCTTTCCTGTTCCTAAAAGTTCTCACAGCTAGTATCCTGTTTTCTTTAAGGACTGAAATAATCGTTCTAGCTTGTGTTTTTATGCATAGTTTAATATTGATGACTACAAAAGCTAAGTTTAACTCCTAAAATTATGTTTGAAATGCTGCCAAAGCAACTTTTTTCACCCTCAACTCCTGTCATCTGAGACTTCAAAACATATAAAACAAGGTCACTTGTTTACTTGACTTAAGGATCACATTCTAGGTAAATGATGATTTTATATTTTTAAAAGGTAGTTACATATTCACAAGCTTCCAAAAATTCCTTGCAAGTATCCTTTGGAATAAATTCTGAAATGCTTTATACATATACAGTGGGTCTTCTTCTGCAGTGTATTCAAAATGAAATTCTCCAGTAAAGCTGTATAATTCACATGAAAAGGTGCTGTAGATATTTTACAAATTCAATCCATTGCAATCCTCTAAAACATTTAACTGCTTTAAAGAAAATCAGTCTTTCTGTCAGTCTTTGGCAGTTAAGCTATGGTCTGCTGAGATGGCAGTATTCAAGATCTTGCATCCTGCTCGGCAGCAGGCATTAAACTTTGGCTGTGACCATGCAATCCCATTTTAAACTCTGGTCTCTATACATGTCAGTTATAAGTTGGCAGCTGGCTGGAGCAAACATTTAAATCTTAGATCTGGGGATTTAATTAGACTCTGTAATGACATTAAACCCTGGATTGCATGGTTTATAAATATATTTTTAAAGATAAATGATTGCAAACATCTAAACTATTGTAAGTTTCCTTTGCTGTTCTAAATGTAAAATTAGAGTGTTTTTATACTATGAATTGAAGTTTGCAAGAGATTTAATACTCTAAGCCTGAGGTCTTAAGTGGCCTATGTCTTTCTCCAGTAAGGTCATTTGGCAGAGTACAAAATGCAGAGCTCAGAGGAACTAATTCACAGCTTTCTCTCCCACCTGGACACAAAGTTATGGCTCAGTCCTTCCCTGCTGGCTGGCTCAGCTTTGACCTTTCACACTATTCTAGTCCCTTAGAAATCACTCTGGAGAGTGGAGTAAAAATTTGCTGTTTAGCACTTTAAGGAAACAGGTAGTCCTGTGACCTCATGCCTTCTGGGACTTGCTTTTCTGAAGGTGCTCTAGACTTAGTAGGGCTTTTAGGGGACATTCTAAAAAAAAAACATGTTATCAAAGGAAGGTTCTTCTGTGGTGTCAGCTTTCAGGGATAGTGGCTGCTCTTGCAGAATTATAGAACTATGGAATGTCAAGCAGTGACAGACCCAAGAGCTCATTTCCATTTGAGGAATCAGGGACAGAGAAGAGAACCAACTTGCCACAGTGACTAAGGCCCTTTAATATCCAGTCCAGTTCTTTACCAGCTCATAGAGCACTGCATTAAAACAAAAATCACTGTTAATTTAAAAAGAATTTGTCCCTGTTTATTGTGAACAACTTAATACTACTGTGTCCACATAGCTCAACCTGAGTTCAGTTTAAAAAAAATGTATGTAAATGAAGGTAAAATTTCAGTGTTCACATTTTAATACATAAGGAAAACAATGGGATATGTTGGGAGAAGTGGCAAGGTAATAACAAAGTGTTTACGAAAATGGATGGTAAAGCTGGATTCCCAAGGTTTCAGCACTTAATTTGCCATTATTACAGTTTGAGATTTGGGTACATTAATTACCCTTACTGTGCCTTTGTTTCCTCTGTGTAGAATGGGAAAAGTATTAGTAGATACCTGTAGAATTGAGGATGAAATTAATATATGTTGAATGCTCAGAACGGTACCTGATACTGGATAGATTTATATAAGGGTTAGGTATTTCTATTATTAGTTGGATAAGACTAGACATCTTAATCTCTGTGAATGTTTGTCATTTGGTAAATCAAGGGCATTACCTATCTTATAAAATTTTTATTAACATTTAAATGATATATAACATAAATTATATATTATATGTATTATATAATACAATACACACACTCCTAGCACAATGGTTGACAATTAGTAGTCAGAAATGTTGAAATTTTCTCACTAAAGAGAATATATTATGTTTCCTTTAAAGTATATATAATTAATTTGTTTTTATTTTTGAAAGTATGTATTTACATGGGTGAGGGATAAAAAAATCAAAGTCTATAATATGAAGCCCAGTATTTAACCACTTTGTGTATTCAGTTTTCCTTACCCGCTAGCATGGATAACATTTTTTTATGGTTGTGTATACATCTTTATAAACTTGTTTTATGCATATGTAAATGCATAGTTTTATTTTATTTTTTTTATTTGCCTCAAATGTGTAACATCTTACCAAAACTGTTCTGCATCTTTACTTTTTCCTTAAAATATCTTGGAGCATTTGACATAATGTAATATAGGGAGCCCTTTCCTTTTAAAAATTTACAGCTACATAACAGCCCATTGCTAAGCTATGCTATTATTTTATTATTAAGTAGTGCCTCATTGATGGTCTTCTAAATTGTTTACAAACTTTTGCTATTAGAAGCAATGCTACATTGAGTACATTTACAAAGATCGGTTTGCACCATGGAAGGCATCTGTAGAATAAATGCTAAGAAATGAAATTGTTGGATGAAGGGCATATATATTTAGTTTGTCCAGTTGTCCTCCAGGAAAATTGTATAGATTTACACTAAACATCAGGTATTGCATAACTTCTGAATTTTGCCAGGCCAGTCTGAATACATGAAAAATGCTACCGCTATGTATTCTTATTTGCATATTTTTCTTACGATAGTGAATAAGCATTTTGCCATTGTTTAATGAAAATTGTGCTTTCTTTTTTGTGAGTCTTCTTTGTATTAGGACACCAGTCTTGATTTCTTAGGAACTACAGAAAATTTAAGGATGTGAACTCTTTATCTATATTATGATTAGCAACTGGTTTTCCCAGCTTAACTATATTTATTGATTCTGATTTTCCCCCATACAGACATACTAAAATGTTTTTATGTAGCTGAATTCTTAAATTTTCTCTAACATGAATTTTGAATTAGTGATGGAAAGACTTCTTATTCTAAGGATATATAAGAGCCCACCCATTTTTTAAAAATATTTTTATGATTTGATTTTTCATTTTTAAAATCAAAAGTAATTTTTATCTGTATTTTTATCACAGTTTATTGGGATTTATATTACCCACAGTTGTTCAAATGTTAATATTATCACTTACCAGCATATAGAAAATGCCAAATGTATATTTGTTGAATTAAATTGCATAAGTTCTTCTCGCTTAAAAATATTTTTTTATTCATTATTTAATACTGTGTAAAACAGTATCCCTTCATTAAAGGCTGTTTTTATGTCTTGAGTGTTGTATTCTACATAATTGCCACTCCCATTGTGAATGGTGCTATCCTCCATTAGGGCACATGTTACACCCTACTTACCTTCACATAGTTCCGTGATCTCCTTAAAGGCAGATACTTTGAAAATTTTATCTTTGAAATGCACAGTATAATAATACAGCTGCCTAGCTTGTATAGGTCATAAGTCACTGTGGAATGAATGACATGAATAATCATATTTTTATTTGTACTATTAAAGTTGAGATAAACTTTATTTAATTCAACTGGGATGGGATTTTTTATTTAAATTAAAAATAAACTTTTTTATCATTTAAATGTGGTTAGTAGAGGGAACTTTTGATTCATCTGTGTTTTGAAAATAACTCACACAATGACAGCATTACTATGTTATAAGCACTATACTAAAATTCTGGCATATTTGCTCTTATTTAATTACTTACAATAATACTATCATCTCTATTTTATAAGTAGAGGAATTCCAATGTTTAATGTATTATATTGGAGATTAAAAAAAAATCTCTTACTCAAAGTCATAGGTATTGATGAAGCCAGACGTTGAAGCCCAGTAGCAGTCTTCATTCAGGTCCTGGGGTGATCTCTAGGACTAACTTCCTCCTGACCTTGTTGAGTTCATCCTCCTAAACCAAATACTGTTTGGGACTTCAAGAAGAAAGAGAGTGAGGGTTTCCCACATTACTTGACTCCTTAAAACATTGGCATCTAAGGGGAAGTTACTGATTTTCATGCTAAAATTCAGAGAAGCCAGTGGAGTGCTTCATACTTATTGTTAACCTGAAAACCACAAAAGAATGTCTTGGTCATGTTATGACCACCAAAGCTCACTATTCCAATGCACTTCTAGATTTTAGGCCTCCTAAGGGTTGACACATATACATGGCATTGCTTTATTACAAACCTGCAGGTTTAAGACTGATACTGCCTTTGAGGAAAAGTTATTATAATTAAATTCAGTTGAACGACCAAATTTATAATTTTCATTGCTTTTCTACATATAGAACAATTAAAATACCTCCTCATCCTCTTCTGTGTCCTGCCCTTACAGGTGTGTGTGTGTGTGTGTGTGTGTGTGCGTGTGTGTGAAAAAGAGAGAGAGGGTGTGGAGTGATAAAACTAGTTGAAGTTACTAAAGTAATTGTATGAAGAAAAAGGTTTTTTAGTTTTTCTCTTAATATTTTAATTTTGGAGGACATAAAATAATGAATTGCACGAGGAAGAAACATTGGACCAACATATGATTTGGACTAACTTCAAAATGGAAGTCATTTTCCTCATGTAGAAATGAATGCCACAAAAAAGCCTCAAAATTCTGTTATATGAAATCAGTGATACATGATACAGTGCAAGGAGAGAGACCAAAAACATGACACGAGGGAGTATGTGTTAAGTCAATTGAAAAATTGTTGGATAAATAATCACTATTTGTTTTAAAAAATACATGTAGCAAAAACATAATTCTATTCTGAAATTTTAACTTTTTTAGTTTTATATTTTGACATCTTATGAAACTTAGCATTTCATTAATTATCTATTCATAATTCACATATTGGTATGTTTAAACACATGGTAAACTAAAAAGTAATGTGGATTAAGAAAGTAAAAATCAACCCAAACATTGGTCAGGCTAGAAAAACAGACACAGATATAAGTAACAGATAATTTAACAGAAAATGATGATTTCCCAGGCCAGAAGTGCTATAGCTACCCTCTTCAAACAGATGAGCAATTAAACATCTCATTCTTCCCTGGAGTATCTAAGTCACTCTTAAGTCGGAAAACAATATCTGGCATAGTTCTAGGGCTTCAAATATGGGGATTCTGAAAACTGTGCTCTACCCTTGTCTTGACTTTGGCCTTTCTTAGAAAACAGGATAGAGAATCTACTTTGCCACCCATATACATTTCCACACAGCTCTGCTTTTATGTCTACAAAAACCCTACCTCATTTAAATTTCTCTTGCACTGTACCCTTCTTTTCACTCTTACAGAACTCTGTTTATCCTTTGTTTGATGAGACGCCCCAGATATTGCTAAGTATCAGTAAACCAACTATGTCCTTAGTGGTTATAAACTGATTGGGATGAAAAAGTGACTAAAGACACCTGAAGCTAAAGATATGTCTAGTACAATGGGAAAATTAGTGATGCAGCACATAGGGAAAAGGGTTTCAGTTTGGATGAAAACGTGTGTAGGATTAATTCACAAACTCAGTGGCATGTGATCCTTTTTTTTTTCCATTTGCTCCAGGTGCACAGCAAACTTAGCTCTAAATATGCAAACAACCAAGAGAGAAAGCAAATCAGTTTCAAAGCTTACAGTCATTAAGACAAAAACAAGCCACTCACCTAGGAAAAGTCAATTCTCCCTGTCACTGGGATTTGGGGAAAAAAAAAAAAAGTCCTCATCAAGAGAGTCTGTGATGAATGAACTATATTCTTAACTGTATCTCTAAGTTGAGTACAGATGCAATATGTTCCATAAAGCAACTACTGTTACTGAAATTCCTCAGGAGGAAAGAGCTCAGTCCTGCCTGTACCTAGAGTGATCACATCCCCTGTCCTACCCTAATGTTATCACTCTTGCCATTAGCTCTTCCTCTGTGAAGTGATAGAGGACCTGGTCTAAGAGTGTGCCCTTATCATTTGTACCTGCTAGATTTGTAGCAACATGGAAATTAAGGAAAAGTTCACAGGCAGTCCCCATTTTCCAACTTATTCCATTTTCCACGATTTCTCCCAGAGCCTTGGCATTGTTAGAGGGATAAAATTATAATAGAATAGTCTGTTCAAGCAACCCCTATTATATTCCTAATATGATTCAAGCAGTCAAAAAGTACCAACTAATTTTTTTCTCAAGGATGTATACAAATAAAAGCAGAAAACTTTACACTAAAGGATATAGGTGCTCTCCAAAAATTTATATAGAAAGTCAAATAAACCTTCAAAAGAGAATGTGCTTGTAGTTAATTTGGGTATAATCTTGGGGCTCTTAAAATAATATTTCTATTTAAATCATAGTCATTTTGAAAGAGAAGAAAAAATTATATAATTCAAGGGATAAGACATGAAAAAATAGATGCATTGTAACCTTAGAATCTTGCCCTTAGAGGACACAGAAAAAAATTAAAGAGATTACAACAAGATAAATATGAATCATCTACATTTTTAATATAAAATTTGTTGTAATTCTTATCAAGTCTGAAGGGAAAAAATTGTCAGACTTATTAAAATATTTTCTGGTTTTTTTCTTATTTCATTTGAATCCTCATGGTTATTAAAATGAAAAAACATCGAATTATGCTAGTGACTTTAGCTTGCATTGATATTTTCAAAGTGTTTGAAAGTTTTGAGGAATTGTACACACTGTTATTTTCATCTGATAATTTATTGTTCTTAGAAATTATTTGACTGCATTATCTATCAACCAACCAAACCATTTTTTTGATGTTAGGAACTTAAAAGATTAAGTCAAGAAAAAAGACCTGTAAGTTTCAAGCCTTAAGTCCCTGTCACAGAGGATCTTGTGACAAAATTGAGGAGACACTTAGTTTATTATTTATAATTATTTTATGTCAATACACACCTATTTAATGAGTGCCAACTACGGACAAGCAATTTCCTAGGTACCTAGTGACTTGATGGTGAATATATCTTTTAGAACATTGGCAAGGAAAAGATGGAATATTTAGATTGGATAATTGTAGAAGCTATTTACAAAACTGAGTGTAAAGGTTTTAAGGAAGTCATCAAAAGATTGTGCGGTACAAGGGTTAGCATTGAGAACTCTGTGGGTGGAAGAAATTTGATGGATATAACAATGTGTGTCTGATTGGAAAGAAGGAAGTAAGAGACACATATGATGTGCCTGGAAAGGAAAGAAAAATTATGCTGTTTTCATTGTAGCATTTTAAATGTACACGCAAGGTCTTGATACATTTGTATTTGTATTTTTGGTAGGGAGAAATTAACAGATGTGCAGAAAAGACAGAGGATTAAAGTAGTTCTAACTGCCAATGCTATGTTTGTAGTACAAAAGAAAATAGATTGCACTAAATGTGTTAGCTTTCCACTGTGACAAATACCTGAGGTAATCAAGTGAGAAGAAGGAAAGGAAAGGTTTATTTCAGCTTAACAGTTTTGAAGGTTTTAGTTGGTGGTTGATTGACCTGTTGCTTGAGGCCTGTGGTGAGGTAGAACATTGTGATAGGATTATGTGACAGAGGAGGCCTTGCCCTCATGGTAGCCAGGAAGAAAAGAGGGGAAGGAGACAAGGTTCCCAACATCCTTTTCAAAGGCATGCCTGCAATGACCTAGCTTCCTTTCACTAGTTGCCAGCTCCAAACTTTTCATGACTTCATTAGTATCATTGGCTGGGGCTCAGGATCCTAACATGGGCCTTTGGAGAACACTTATCCAAAATATAAGATCAAAAGATACTGAAAAAATTTTAATGGAAAACAGATTGAAATTAATGGTAGCTAAATAAGAAGAAGATGGAATTTTTTTTTTTAAATAAAACTAAAGATATGTGATAGTATCCACTGGAATAATTAATAATGGAAGTACAGTTACTTTATAGTTGGGATCAGAATGTCAATCCTTGAGATAATTTTTCTGATTCCCAGTTTAAAATTTTTTCATTGCACTATTTCATCCAAAGTAATTCATTGATTTTCATTTAGAATTTGTACTTTGTATCTTGAATCAATATACAACTAGTATAATTCCTAATATTTGGAGAACTTACAATTTAATACAAATGAGAATGAGGCAAATAAGTGCTTGTTTTTGCTATTTAATCCTAACTTCAAAGAACAGGAAATAATGTGACCACATATTCATGTTTATGGCCCCATAGTCAAAATCATAAAATGAATGAAACTCAGCGCTATATAAATTATCACAAATGCATAGATTCAATGTAATTTTATATATTGAATTAGGCATGATTTAAAAAAATGAGATGTCTTTTAGAACTTATAAATAACAGATGCCCTTTCTTTGAATTAAGGAGCTTAAATTCATAACTTAATTATCTTAGTTTCCATTCCTCACTTGTCTTTACTAGGGGTAGACTTCATATTGCTTTTATACAATTAATTTCTCTGTGTCTTATGTTTTCATGTTTATGGTTTGTATAAATATAATTAAAATATTTAATTGCAATTGTAGAATACACCTGAGCTAATTTAGGATTATCATGTGCACAGTGTTTCCTTACCATTAATTCACTTGGGAGCAAGAGGTATTCAGAAGTAATTATCCTTTTAAAATAGAAATACCCTTATTTGTAACTGAAATGTAGAATTATGATGTGAATGAAAACAGTATTAATGTTCCTTTAAAAAGTAAAAATAGAACCACTATATGATCCATTAATTTCACTTCTGGGTAAATAGCCACAGGAAATGAAATCACTGTTTTAAAGAGACACTTGTGATTCCATGTTCATTCCAAACATTAATCATAATACCCAAGAAATGGAAGCAAACTAAGTTGTCAGTCAACAATGAACTGACACAGCTCAGGTGTAGTCTACAATTGCAAAAGAATTTCCAAATTCTTGAGAAAGATATGGATGTCCAGATACAGAAGGCATTTAGAACTTGAAAATAACATGACCAGAAAAGAACCTATTCACAGTATATCATAATTGCCAAAAATAATAAAGAATAACAGTAAAATATATTAAAGGTACAAGAGAAAAATACCAAGTCACATTTAGAGGAAAACCATTTGGAATAACAGCAGATTTCTAGCCAAAACTCTACAGGCCAGGAGAGCATGAAATAGTATGCTTCAAGTTCTGGAAGAGAACTGCCAACCAAGATTACTATATCCAGTGTGATGATACTTCAGAATCAAAGAGAAATAAAGACCTTCCAAGATAATAATATGCTAAAGGAATTCATGAATGCTATGTCAGCATTATAGAAGATGCTTGAAGTAATTCTCTATATCCAGAGAAGGAAGAAAAATAAGCACAATCATGAGAGAATAGGAAAGAATAAGTCCCTTTGGAACAGTAGATACACAAATAAAAAAAAGGAAATAATCAAATGTTATTAATATGCTAAACCATCACATTTCTAGAGTGAATAAAAGATGAAGAAATGAACATAGAATATTCAGAGCAACCAGAAGAAAACTAGGACCAATCACATAGCTTTCAGTAATAATTATATAAGCAAATGGTCTAAAATATTCAATTAAAAGTCACAGATGCATGACTGGATTAAAAACCAAGATCTAACAATGTGCTGCATACAAGAAACCCATCTCACCTGAAAAGACAAAAACAGACTGATAATGAAAAAGTAGGAAAAGATAATCCAATCAAATAGAATCACAAAGCAAGCAGGATTAGCAATAGTTATATCCAGGAAAAAAGATTTTATGACAAAAATCAGAAGGGGAAAAGGACATCATTAAATAGTGATCAAGGGGACAAATACATCAAGAAGATATAACAATTATATGTGCATCAAATGTCAGCAAATGCTATTGGAGATAAAGGGAGAGAGAGGAGCCAATATAGTGGGAGATTTCAATACCCCTACTTTCACCAATAGATCATCCAGAATCCGACCCCCAAATCAACAAAGAAACAACAGATTTAAATTACACTATAAATCAAATGGATTTAACCTACATACATCTATAGAATATTACATCTAATAATGGCAGAATACACATACTCTTCATCAGCACTGAAACTTTTTCCAAAACAGATCAAAACAAATCTTAACATATTTTTTTAAATGAAATAATTTCTCACATATTGTCAGGTTACAATAGAATAAAATTAGAAATCAACAGCAATGGGAACTGCAGGAATTATACAAACATGGATATTGAATAACATATTACCAACAGTGGGTCATTGAAAAAGTCAGAGAGGAAATTTAAAAATTCCTTGAATGAAACATAAGTGGAAATACAACATAACCAAATTTGTAATATATATCAAAAGCAGCACTGAGGAACTTTTATTGAAATGAGTTCCTACATCAAAAAAATAGAGATTTCAAATAAATAACCTAATGATGCATCTCTAAATCTTAGAGAAACAAGAGCAAACCAACCCCCAAATCAGTAGAAGGAAATAAATAATTAACACCAGGGAAGAAAATAAATACAACAGAGAATAAAAGAACAACATAAGGGATCAATGAAACTGAGTTGCTTCTTTGAAATGGTAAATTAAATTGATGAACCTTAGCTAAATTAACCAAAAGAGAGAGATAGAAGACCCAAATAAATAAAATTAGAGATGAAAAGGAGACATTATGACAGATAATCACTAAAATTCAAGATCTCTAGGGAGTATATTTTAAAAGTACATGCCAATAAGTTAAAAAATCTAGAAGAAATGGAAAAATTCTGAGCATATATGACCTACTAAAATTCAACCAAGAAAATATAAACAAAATAGCTCAAACATAAGTAATAAGACTGAAGTAGTAATAAACATTTTCCGAAAAAGAATAGCCCTAGACAAGATATATTTACTGCTGAATTTTATGAGTCTTTTTTTCTTTCTGTTCTTTTATTAGAAGTGCTAGAGATTGAAGTGGAGGCCTCATGTATGCCACACAAGTTATCCACCACTAAGCTTTATCAGGCATTTAAAGAACAGCTAACAAATACTTCTCAAACCTATTCCACAAAATATGAATGGAAGAAACCCTTCCAAACTCATTTTACAAAGTCAATATAATCTGGTTACCAAAACTCAACAAGGACACAACATAAAAACTCCAGAACAGCATACCCCATGAGCACAGATGCAAAAATCCTCATTAAAATTCAAAATACTTTCAAATAAAACTCAACAGCACATTAAAATGGTAATGCTCTATGATCAAGTTGGTTTCATTCCAGGGATGCAAGCTTGGTTCAACATATGCAAATCAATAAATGTAAAATAGCACATAAATAGAGTCAAGGATAAAAATTCACATGATCATCTCAACAGATGTAGAAAAAGTCTTTGATAAAATTTAACATCTCTTCATGATAAAATCTTTGAGTAAATAAAGTATAGTAAATAAGATGAGTAAATAACATAAGAAAAGCTGTATCCATAGCCAATATTGTAATGAATGGAGAAATACTAAAAGCATTTTCTTTGAAATCAGGAGCAAGATAGAGGTATATAATCTCTCTAGTCTTATTCAAAATAGTAATAGAAATTCTAGCTAGAGAAATTTGTGAAGAAAAACAAATAAAAGTTGTACTAGTAGAAAGGGAGAAAGTCCAAATATTCCTGTTTGCGGGTGACATGACTTTATATATAGAAAAATCTGAAGGTTCCATCAAAAGGCTTTTAGAACTGACAAATTCAGCAAAGTAGAAGTTGATACAAAATCAACTACAACAGTTAGTACATTTTCCATACCCCAATGATGAATGAAAAAGAAATAAAATGAAAAAGAAATCAGGAGAGCAATCCCTTTCACAGTAACCAGGCAAACAAAACAAAACAAAACAAAAACTCTAGTAATAAACCTAAGCAAGAATTCAGAAGATGTCTACAATAAAAATTAAACATAAAAGAAGGAAATTAAATAGATGCTAGAAGGTAGAAAGACCATCCATGTTCACAGAATGGAAGAACAAATATTGTTAAAATGATCATGCTACCCAAATCCATCTACAGATTCAGTGCAATCCTTATCAAAATATTGATGATATTCTTCACAGAACTATAGAAAGAAATCCTAAAATTTATATGGAAGCACAAAGTTACCCCCCAAACCAGAGTAATACTCATCAAAAAGAACAATGCTGGAGACACCACTATACCTGACTTCAAATTATACCACGGAGCCATAGTAACATACATAGCATCATATTAGCATAATTATAGACCCGAAGATCAATGGAAGAGAATAGAAGACCCTAGATAAATGCATACATCTTCAGCCAAGAGATTTTCAACAAAGGCACCAAAAACATACATTGGAGAAAGAACAGCCTCTGTGACAAATGGTGCTGGCCAAACTAGATGTCTACATGCAGAAGATTGAAACTAATCCCATCTCTCATCTTGTCCAAAAATAATCTCAAAATGGATCAAAGACCTTAATGTTAGATTTTAAACTACTATAAGAACATTTAGGAAAACTCTTCTAGATATTGATATAAGCAATGATTTCCTGGATGGAACTCCAGTAGCCCAGGAAACAAAAAGTGATGGGGTTGCATCCAACTAATGAGCTTCTGCACAGCAAAGGCAGCAATAAACAAAATGAAATGACAAACTATAGAGTGAGAGAATGTCTTTGCCATCTATTCGTCTGCCAGGGGCTTAATATTCACAATATATAAAGAAACAAAAATCCTCAACAACAACAAAATAATCCAATCAATAAATGGGCAAATAATATGAATAGAACCTTCACAAAAGACCCAAGTACATATGAACATATGAGCCAAAAAACATATAAAAATGCTCAATATCTTTAGCCATTAGGGAAATGCAAATGAAAACTACATAAAGATTCCATCTCACCCCATTTAGAATAGTTGTGATTAAAAAAATGCTGGTGAGAATGTAGTCAAAAAGGAACCCTTATTCACCATTTGTGGGAGTGTAAATTAGTATGTCCACTATGGAAAACAATATGGAGGTTTCTAAGGAAAACTGAGAAACTAAAAATAGAGATACTAAACTATCTAGTCACTGTACTCCTGGGAAAATGAAGTCAGCTTACAAAACATGGACCTATGCATACTCATGTTTACTGCAGCCCTATTCTCAACAACCAAGATACGGAATCAGCCTAAGTGCCTCTCAATAGATATATGCAATATATATTATTTAAAGAAGACTGAAGTCCCATCATTTGCTGAATCATTTTAACAATGTAAGTCAGATACAGAAATTTAAGTGTCACATGTTTTCTCTCAAAACAAAATCAAAAACAAACAAAACAAAACCCAACCAGAAAATGATGAAATGAAAGTTGAAGGGGACTCTTAGGAAATGACAAAGGCTAGTGAAGTGTTGAAATCAGTGAGGAGAGACGAAGGTGTTCATGATCAGAGCTCAATATGTGCATGTATAAAAATGCCATAGTAATATCCATTTTTTGATTAATATGAGTTAGTAATTAGAAGAATAAAAATCTCTCTCTCAGGACCACATTGTAGTTAATATGATATTGGAGCCTAGCTGAAATGACTTTTATCCTGCTTCACTTAGCACTTTTCCAGCTTTATCATTAAAACTATTATAGCCCGGAAACCTATTCAGCTCTGGGAAAACCAGAAAGTTGGTCTCCTTTATAGGATAATATTTACATCTGTATGAATGCTCAAAAAAACTCATAATTTTTGACAACATGGATGAACTTGGAGGGAATTATGTTAAGTGAAATTAAATAGATATAGAAAGACAAGTACCACATGGTCCTATTAGATGTGGAATCTAAAAAAGTCAAACTCACAGGAATGGAGCAGAATGTTGGTGAACATGGCTTGGGGAGAGGGCATAATGGGGAGATGTGGATCAAAGGGCATAAACTATGGAAAACAATATGGAGGCTTCTAAAAAAAACTGAAAAACTAAAAATAGAGATACTATACTATCCAGTAACTGCACTGGATTAAAGAAGAATGAAGTCCCATCAAGTCAGCCTACAAAACATGGACCAAGCATACTCATGTTTATTGCAGCCCTATTCTCAACAACCAAGATATGGAATCAGCCTAAGTGCTATAAATCCTGAAGATCTACTGCACAACATGGTGACTTGTTAATAATAATGTACTGTACACTGAAATTTTCTAAGTAAAATTTTTGGTTGTTGGTTGTTTGTTTTGTGATGGTACTGGATTTCAAATCCAGGGCCTTATCTCTGCTAGGCAAGTGCACTACTATTGAACTACATCTCCAGCATAAGAGTACACCTAAAGTATTCTAATCACCTACAAAAAAGGTAAACACTATGAGATAATGGATTTGTTAATTAGTTTGATTATGGTAATAATTTCACAGTGTATGTGTATCTCAAATAATCACTTTATATACTTTAAATTTATGCAATTTTATTTGATAATCATATATCAATAAAGTTGGAGGATAAAAAACTGCTTAACAAAGCAGAACATGCTATTCTGAGGTCTGCTAAATTTCAACTATTTTCTACTTCAGCTGCTAAAGACCTTATTGCCTAAGTTTCAGAGGGAAACATCTCACAGTTGTATCTTTTCACATAGATTAAAATGTTTAGGAGCTCTAGGATAAGATCTTTCCTGATTTGTCTCTACCTCACATTGTGATAAGTGCTTATATTACTTGGTATTGATTACATGTTTGTTTAACTAGCCCAGGGGAAAAAAGGAAAGCAATTGATGTTTCATGGGGTCTTAAAGCCGTCAAATTATTTACCTCAAGAAAAACAGTAATTTTTAGGAAAACTGTCACTAGAGTTTCTCTGGGAAACTTACACACACACTGGGGATGTTTATTTACCCCTTATATAGGCTCTGAGGAATCTATGGAGACTCATTACATTTATAAAGATATAAAAATGCTCTTTCCTAACATGTTTGCAGTGCTATTAAAGCAATATCTATAGTAAAACTGTGTGAGAACATTACAGTGACATTTTAAAGAGGGTAGATTTTGACACAGGGCTATTTATTATAATAAAATATGTTTTCACTGAATTTTCTTTTTTTATTTTATTATTAACAATAGTTGTAAGGAAACTGATCAGGGCATCTTGGACATTGATAATCAGAACATACACTTAGATAATAGTACTTAAAAATGCTCAAATTTTAAATTTGTAGTAATTAAAATCTTTAAGCTGGCAGTTTTTTTTTCTGATTAATGTATGCATTTCTCTACACCAAATAGTCTGTCTTAAGGTTTAACAAAGTAATGCTTTGATCTCAGCCTATGTAAAAAAATGAGGAGCAAATTTAAAGATTTGGGTTATATTTCAGTGACAAAACTCTGCTTCAGTGAGATATAATGGTCTCTGAAAAAATAGATTTTCAAAGCATAGAAAATAAATCTTACTGTAAATAACTATATAGTGTAAAATACTCTTTCAATTAATTTTGAGTGCCAAAATATACTATGCTTGTGCTTGACTTTAAATTTTATTTTATTTCTTATTATAATTACAGTAAAATATCTCTTCACTATTTCAACCTAATGGATTTCCTAGATTTTGTGAGCAAGGTTTTTATTTATAGGGAAAATTTAACTGTGGGTTTCATTACATTGACTATTGACCATTCCTATTGTAGTGGATATTGTGATATTCCATACAGATTTCCTCTCCATAAATTAATGACTTCTCTTTCAAGTGTTGTGTATGTAGTACATTACTGTCTTCGTGAAGACCTTGATTGTAAAAAGCCACTTTCTTGGCTCTGCTTGTATCCAAAGAGTGGCCGATAGGGGTTATATAAAAATCAAATTTTCTCTTTCCCAACTCTGTGCAATTCACAAGGACCATCCCGGTGCCAGGGCTTCTTGAGGGTTGGCTATGGCTTTTCTTGAGATTGCAACAAAGCTCAGACTCTCCATGTGCCCTATCCTGCTTCCTGTTCCTATTTCCCTCTAAAAGTGTGGATCCTAAGAACAGTCCCCAGTGACCCCTCCTCCTGCTTACCTCTGTCTCAGCATTTTCTTTTGAGGAAATGGTCCTGCAACCCTCACTATAATCATGGCTTCAAGACTGTCCTCATGTGTATTCATGCATGTGTTACTGCAAGTTAACCATGAATTATTTATTACCAGGAGTAAGGTGTGTTTTCTACAATCTCATCATTATAGTGATTTTTAATTACATAATTTAATTGAAAACTATCCAAAGTAGAAGCATGGAGATTTATTTCTTCTGGATAGTGTTTTTTTTTATTGAAAATTTTATAATTAAATCACATATGAACAAAATATTATTAAAGTTTTTTTAATTAAAAAAAAATAACATTTTTTTACAAACACTTTGATTCATTGAAATAAACATGCTCTTTCTCTCCACTTGAAGAAAATAAGATTAAGTGTTAGAAAAGATACATTTTGGATATGTTTAAAATATGAAAATCAATTTTAAAAAAATCTCTTGTCAACAAACCCATATTCACTTGAAAGATCTTAACTCTAATCAAAAGATTATTCAAAAGCACCTAAGCTTATCATTTAATATTTTAATTAAATAGTTCAGTTTTAAGTATGGGTCATTTTTTACACAAATTTTCCCATTCAGCTAATAAATTATTGTTCCCCTGCACCAGATCACAGGACTTAGTTACTGCATAATAAAAACAAATATTGTCCTGTTTTTAGTTTTAATCTATTTTTAAAAATATGTTACTAGTTGGGTTGACATTATCAAAAAGGGCTTTTAAACCATTCATAGCCTGGTGACTCAAGGAAGGTAGACAACATAGGAACATCTGATCTAGCTTAACATCTTCCATCCTGTACCAGGCAGACAAACAACATGAAACATTTGTTAAGATACAGATTTAAATTTTATTTTGCCTGTGAAGATGCTAGAGTCTCTAACAAGTTTTCTAGGAAAGCAGATATTGTTGCTACAAAAACCAGCAAGATCTGGACAATTAGACAATTAGTTCAGTCATCTCATTATCATTCTTATTTTTTGGTTCTGGTGCTAATTTGTACCTCACTTCTAACAAGAGGGAGCCTATTAGTTGTTATGAACCATTCCTTGTGTTAATTCTACTCTAGTTTTCCTGACCTGTTTCTTCATATAGAACTCCTCTGATTGGGTTTATTTTATCTCCATGCACACATGGTTAGAGCATAGTTCTGAAGTGATTTTTGATAATATCTGATGGAATAAATTTTCCTCCATTTTTACATTTTCTGAGTCATTGGAAATAAGTTCCTGTGGCAGAGTAACTAATTGTGCTGAAAAGTGAAATCCAGGTATTCAGGTGAATTGAATGAGTAGCAATGTTGAACAACAAAATCTTGCTGTAATAGGAAATATATGTTTTAGCCTAGTGCAACTAGTCACAGATAAAGTTCCTTTTTTTTTTTTCTTTTTGAGGAAACAGAAATGAATGTGTCTAACAGAAAAGGATTATAGAGGTAGTACTTCATCTTGGTCAAAAAGGAGTCTAGTTTCATTTATGATATTTATTCTTTTTTCACATGTTGTAAAGCTAGTAATAGCAACTACTATGGAGAAAGCTGTCCTCTTTTTGTGACATCAGCACTTTTCTATTTTAGACATTAACATTGGTTGTTTTCATATTGTGTTATTAAATCTTTACACATGCTTATTTGGTGAACTTCTTATATCCAAAAGGATAGTTTTAAAATTTTCTAAAATCATTTTTCCCAAAGTAGCTTAGCATTTCCCATCCTGTACCAGGCAGAGAAACAACGTGGAACACTTGTTTAAATGCTTAAACTAGAACGGTTTAAGCATTTTCTTTATTGATGGCCATTAATAACAATAGGATTTCAAACTTTTCTTGAAATTTTCCCACATTTTTAACTTTTTTCTAAACTCAAGAAAAATTACTGCTCTGATTTAACAGTATTAAAAATTAGAGAAAATTGTTATTAATATGTTTTAAAATAAAAAATATAAAAAGATTAGCATTAATTATTCAATTAGTGTTTGTCTCAAAGAAATATTCCTCATTCTTCTGTTTGCTCTACACTACTAACACTTCCTAAAAGAGACTCACCAAATTCTTGTTGATTATGAAAGTATTCTAGGGGTATTAAAGGGACATCTCATCTTCATTGAGGATATAATATCTAGATGATTTTGACTTAAATGATTTATCAAAATTGATAATATCAAATAATAATATTTTAGGCTGAAAAAATCTATAATAAATAAAAAACCTTTACTATGTCTGAAGGTATATGAGTTCATTACAATATTGACTCAGAGAATAGTTTTTGAGAATTTACTGTTGCATAAAAGACAAAAAGATAAAGTCTAATGATATCAACTATATAGATATTAATGAGATCATGGAAAAAATTTTTAAAAACCAAGATTTTTTTGAGCTGGTAATTCCTACTTTCATTCTATATGACATATCTACTTTACATAACTCAATTACGTGCTTGCACTTTTTTGTAAGTTCTAATATTCTTTCATTTTTTAAAGGAAATAAAGTGTAGCTGTGACACCATAGTTTATGATACCATTTGTTGGCCAATACTGTATGCAAACCTCCACTCTGATGATAAATTAAATAGTTTGAACCAGAATTTGCCCCCATAGGTTTACATGTTAAAACCTTGGTTGTCAGCCTGTGGCACTTTGGGGGAGGTGGTGGAAACTTTGGAGGCAGTTAAATCTGGGAGAATGCTTTTGAAGGGACCCTGACTTCTTCCTGGCCATTCTGATGAGTTGAAAAACATCCTTCACCATTTGCTCCTGCCATTGCGTACTATCTTTCCAAAGACCCCAAGCAACTGGACCAACTGACTATAGACTGAAACCTCTGCAACCATGACACAAATAAGCCTTTCTTCCTTCTAAGTTTATTTATCTCAGGTATTTGTTATAGTTACAGAAAGTTGAAACAATTAGATGTAATGAAGAAAATAGGAGTGGTAGCTTGTATAGGCAGGTTATACCCCTGGCTTATACACATAAGATCCTATTATTGGTCAAAATATTGCAGTTTTAAAGTGTAACCTGTAACGATTTCTTCCAAAGAAACCTCTCTGATTTAGTACCATATCTATGCATGTGATTTAGACAGAATTCAACCTTGCTTTGACATCATTATAAGCATATCATGTTCCATAGAAAGGGAAAATTAAGAAAGAAAGAAAACAGAATTTCATATCTACAGATAAAATAAGTTTATATAACATATTGTCCAGTTTTAGCTCCAAATAAATGCAGACTTGAACCATTTCTTTCAAGTTTTTAACTTCCCAGTGTAAAGAACTTTATTTCTGGCATTTGCAACACTGACCTCTACATATATATAAATATCTTTAAAGATAGATATGATAATGCTGTTTAAAGGCCCTTGGTTTTTTCCCACTGTTAATGTCAAGAACCATTTGTTTTTTTAATCTTGATTCATCCTTTCATCAAGGAGCCAGTTCTTCTGAAGTCTGAACTCTCTTTCAAATATTTTGCAGGTAAAAATATAAATTTTATTCTCTTTTTTTTTTTTTTCTCTATAGGTTTTTCCTTACAAAGATGGAGGTCCACCAAATTACTCAGATAGTCTTAATCTCTGGTGTTGAATAGACAGTCTTGTCCAATAAGTGTAGCTCAGGAACTCCTTATACCATGTCAGCCTTTTTCAGCTCCTGGGGTAAATTTCATCATTCAAGGATGCTTTGCTTGAGAATTTAAATTCAAATTTAAAATTTTCCAATTCTCTTGTTTATTTTATTCTTGTTTTATTTTCTGGTTCTGATGAAACCTAGTTCTCTTTTGTGCAAGGTTGTCATTCCATGACTTCTGTTAGTGATAGAACCTTGGGAGGATAGTTCTGATTATAGGATCTTATTAACTTGTCTTTCTCAGGTATCAATGACAACAAGTCTAGGTCTTTTAAAATAATTATCCTTTTCGTTAATCCCTTCATCTTGATGATTTAATCACCTCTCCTTTGGGACACTCATGCCTTTGCCATCAGGTTACAAGATATCACAGGACATAAATTTAATAGGAATGCTGGTCTTTATCATTTGTCAGGTTGAAAAGCTGCTCTTATCACTTTGTGTCTTCTGACTTTTGATAGCATACTCTTTGATGTTGAACTTATTTTTGTATCATTAAAAGCTCAAAGCATTTGAAGAATACAAACAAACATACATAAAGAGAAGGCTTTGTGTTCACTGGAGTGAAAAGCAAATAGGAATGGTCTCAAAGCCTTGTTTTTATGGTTGTTATGCCCCCCACTCAGTCAAAAAGCATAATAAGTGCATCTGGGATAAACTTTGAGTTTTCTTGAACTTCCTATCACA
The DNA here is from genome assembly GCF_001458135.2 of Marmota marmota marmota. Taxonomy (NCBI): domain Eukaryota; kingdom Metazoa; phylum Chordata; class Mammalia; order Rodentia; family Sciuridae; genus Marmota; species Marmota marmota. Next base: position 5,776,540 of record NW_026000005.1, read on the forward strand.
GAGTTGAATCAAGCAACAGATGAATTTCTGTTAACAGTAAATTATGTTTTTCCCCCATGTGCTAAATTTGCAAGACTGAATGTAACAGGTTTCTGTAAGTCTGTATGTGTTTAGATGTAAATAAAATCATAATGTTTTTATAATTGTAGTTTTTCTTCCTTCTTTGTTGGAACTGTAATCATATGGGCAGGATTCAGAGATCAGAGCTCTCTGATTTTTTAAGAAAACTTAGGCACCCCACTTTGGTACTGAAGATTTAACCTAGAAGTTCTTTATCACTGAACTACAACCCCCGCCCTTTTTAATTTTCTTTTGAGACAGGGTCTCACTAAGTTGCTGAGGGCCTCACTTATTTGCTGAGACTGGCCTCAAACTTGTGATCCTTCTGCCTCAGTCTTCCAAGTTACTGGGATTAGAGGCGTGCACCACTATGCCCAGCAAGAAAACATCAGTTTTTAGGAAAAATTATATTAATATTGCTGACTGGATTATAATTGTAATATTGATGAAATATGAAAGATCACTTCTAATTGTACAGCAATTTTAACCTAATGAAAGGTATTTTTTTCTTTTTTATTAAAAGAAATAGGGAAGTCTAGAAAATACATAAATAAGACAAAGATGGAAAGAAAATCTTTGATAAGAACAACAACAAAGTATAATAATAAATATAAAGTCTATAATAAACACCAAGTCAATAGCTGAATCTACAGTCTAATTAGATAAGCAATAGAAAAAATAATGGAGTGACATCCACTAAATACAAAATCCTATCCTTAATTTCCTCAGCAATGTCTTCTGGGCCTGAACTGTGATTCCTATACCATCATGGAGAAAGCAGCTGTCCCCAAATTTTCCTACCTTTCTGAGGGTTTGATAAAAAATTTCTATTCTATGAATGAAATGTTTCATGAACATATGGGTTGATATTTCTTTGTTTAGTTCTTGAAGTTAATGGATAAGATTATAGAGCCTCTTGGAGCTGCTATTCTGATTGATTTATAGAGACTAATAGCACTTACATAAATCAAAGTGAAGGTACAAAAACAAAAAGCACTCTAATTCCAAAAATGGGGAGGAGAAAAAGTCCAAATGTGTTAACAGTTCTGGGTCTTTAAGATTTAAAAGAATTAGCTCAGAGAAATGATCAAGTTGCAGACACAAATTGGTTGCCAGGTAACAATATAAGAATTAAAGAAACTAAAATTGATAACAATCTAGTGGATAAAAGAAAAATTGATAACTTTTAAATGTTAAGTAAAATTTAAGGTTCAAAAATTTTTATAAGATTTCTAATTAACATGAATGCTTGAACAAATTAATATAATTATGTGATTTATAAGTCAACCTGATTTTATCACAGTACAAAAATAAAGTTAGCATAATTTGTGAAAAGTTTGGGTTATTTTCAAGACAATATTAAATTAATTTGAATTTTCTAATTTCCTGTATTGGTTATAATATGCTAGTAAGTTATAATCATTTCCACAAATATTTAAAATACCAGAATTATAAAAATGTGTTTCATTAAATTTTATTATAATAAACTATTGTTTGATTTGCTACATAACAAATATGTAAAAACATTTATTTATTCCACTTACAATATATGAATGAAATATAAATTATTACCTTACAAACAAAATCATATCAATCACAAATGTGTTTCTCTAAGAAGATCAGTTTAACATAATTTCCAATATCAGTACCTGCTAAAATACTATGGAATAATATTTGCATTTATTAATGCATAAACTTTGTAAAATTTCCAAGCAGACTTCAATTCAGTAGAGTCCTTAAGTTCTTGCAAGACATGGTTGCAGCCACCTGGGATGACTACCTGATATATGGTGTAGGGCCTGTAAAGGGGATGGAATGGTCAACTTCAGGACCAGTAAACTGGGTAGAGGGTGAGTACATAGGGGAAAAGTACCCTGCTCTCAGCCCTGTTGGCCTTGGGTATGGCAAACCAAAACGTTAACAGTGAGGACTCCATTAAGTTATCCCATGCATGTGACTTGAACTCAGATTGAGAATGGACTGTATGTACCCCAGAGGTCTGAATTATAACTCATGTCCAGTGTGAACAAGAATCATTCCAAACACCATTTCCAATAGAGCACCATTTTGTTCCACTCCAGCTAGCTCCCGTGAAAGAAATACTAACTACATTGACCTGCAAGTGAGTCTACTACTAAGGCCAACACATGGAATCATGATCCATGGATTTGGAAACTATGTACAGGGTAGAGGATAGGAGAGTGTCCTTCAGGGTTTTATAAACCAGATGGAATCCATATATTGCATTTGCAGCTGATTACTGAGCAGATTGATCTTGGGTTGCTTTTCCTGAACAGCTCTGCCAATCTGTACTGGGCTGGACAAAAGAATAAAATCACTGAAAATGTGGTGTGGGAAAGGTGAAGGGCTGGTCCAAGGCCTAGGCCCAGAGGAGAAGTAGCACACTAGGGCCCAAATGTACTAGGTCCAATGATGGCAAAATACTGAACATATTTTATGTCTATTTATTAAGGTAAATTTTTAATACGATAAATTCTCTATGGACATTGTCATTTATACTGTTAATACCTTTTAAATATTCTAAAAGTTTCATTAATTATATGTTGATGCCTAAAAGCATGCATACACATACACAGGAAGCCATCTATGAGCCTTATGCGAACTGAACTCTGACTTTTAAGCCATTAGGCAGGGAAGCCCACTATTGGGAACTCCCATGTGTAGTCCACTGGTTTGAGAAGGCCCAATTCACGTTGGCACCCTGTTCTAGCTCACCACTCAGGTTTAAACACAGCTCTGGAGAGGAGTAACTTGCTAGAGCCCAACGTTCTCTCAGAGGTGGATTTAGCTTGTCAAACACCAATCAACCTGTTTACACCAAGACAGGTGCCACATGGAGAAGCAAGCACCAAAACAAGACTCCTCCCACTGCAACCTTATCCCTGCCTCTGATATACTCCCCCTTAAATAAAGAGTTGGGGCCTTTTTAAGTTGTTTAGTTCCAATTCCTATCACGATTGGAAGACCCATCAGGCGCTCTGCTTTTCAAATCTAATCTCTGGCTTTGTCTTATTTCTTACTGATTGTTTCAGACACTTTATTTTCCCAGGTGGCTTATACCTCCTGAGCAGGAACCTGCTCTGTCAGGGTGCTGGGCACACCCCATCATACATGTATACATTAAATTTAATATATTTAATATGTACTATTAAAGTTATGAATCAAAACTTAAATAATAAAAAGGGAAAAGCTTAGTGTTTGAAGATATACTTTGTTCTTAATAAGACTAATACAACATTGTGCAAAGCTTCATAATATAGGTAGGTAAGTGTATAATCCATGTCTCATGCTCTACTTTTTTGGGAGAAATAAGCCAAGACAAAATTTATACAATAAGCCTTTGCTGAGTCACTCTTATTTTTTGTGGAAGTCTAGTTATTTACATATATTCAATAAGAATCTGTCTTCTGTTCCAACAAGATATAGCTGGATAAATCAAATTTGTATCCATGGCCTGACAGAAATGTATCATTCATTAGATTTAATAAGACTTCTATTAAAGAACAAGTATTAAATAAATGCTCTCAGGAAAATGTCCTCATACCTGTTCTGTGGCTTATCGCATCCAAGTCTTAAGCCTCATAGGTGGGCCTGGGAAACAACCACCCTTATATCATGTTGCTTCCTACAAAGTAGCCTAAAATTGTGGGGAAAAAAAAAAAAAATATATATATATATATATAAAACACCATTTCTAATGCATAATGGATTGTGTCCTTCAGTTGTTTTCCAGTAAGGTATCTTTTCAGGCATTTTGATTAGTAGAACAATCATTTACAAAAATGATTTTTATAAGGATATTCATTTCAATATTGTTTATTATAACAGCAATCTGGATACAACCTAAAACAATTATATACATACACAAAACACACACACCCTAACACATTTATATGTTTTTATTTCATGTACATTTTATATTAATATAAAATAACATTCACTCCTGGGGATTACCAGCACCTGGTATAGCAGATTCCTGCTTGGAGGTGTGAGCCGCCTGGGAAAATAAAGAGTCTGAAAATAATTAGTAAGGAATAAAAGACAAAGGCAGAAGTTAGATTTAAAAGGAGGTCTCCTGGTGGGTCTTTCAGCCCTGATAGGAACTGGAACTGAACAGCTGAAAAAGGCTCCAATCCTTTATTTAAAGGGAAGTACATCAAAGGTTTCAGTGTGGCATGGATCTTGAGGTAAACAAGTTGTTTGGTGCTTGACAGGTTAAGCCCATCTCCTGGCAGCTGCATTTGATCCTAGGGCTGTGTGCTAAGGCAGGGCACCAGCATGATCTGAGCTTTCTCAAACTGGGGAATTTCACCCAGGAGTTCCCAGAAAAGCAGGTTCCCTGACTTATATTGGTTCAAACAAACCCATAATTTATACACAGCGTCCAACAATTCACAATTTAATTAATTTTTAGTGTTGTTAGATTTAATACACTAAAATCTAAAAGTACTGTTATTACTTATAAGGAGTAAAAAAGGATCAAGATAATACATATATATGTTATAGGATTTGTATTGAAAGTTATAATGAACTTACATACGTGCATAAAAAGGTCTTGAAGAAAATAGACAAAACTGTTCTAAGCATTTGGGATACATGTTGTTTTATTTTATCTTTTCTTTATAGGCTGTATTGTTTGATTTTTTTTTCTTCAGTGATCATGTTTGAATACCTTATCCTTATAAAAAGTGGTAAAAGTAAATTCATTAAAAATGAACATAAAAAGTAGCATTCTGGAAATGTGTTTTCAGCAAGGTGATCCATTGTTACCGTATCATATAAATATATAATGCTGTCTGTCCCAACTACATAAACAGCTTAGGAAAAATAGTCACAAAAAAAGTAAATTCTTTGTGTGATATTCTGCCAATCTATGGTAACACTGAGCTCATCATTTTCCAAGAGTGATATCAAAGTTATATTAATAATCACACTATTTTTTCTGTCCCTTTTATAGATATTTATGGTCACTCTTCCTATGATACTAAGAGCTATTTAACAAAATAAAAAAATCTCATATGTTGGGATGTATCTTCGTCTATGTATTTTACCTTATTATATGAGTAAATTGAAAGTGGTTGATAGGTATGAGTTTTATGTTTGTTCCTGTCAAATAGCTAGCTCACATGAGAGTATACACATACTTATCCCTGTACACATAAATATATACAAACATGCCACGATGCTCTGAATGTTATAAACAGATTTGCAGCAATGAACAACCATGTTCTTTCCCTTCCAGAAGATCTATTGTTAATTTTTCATTTTTCATGATAATTCATATTCTTGATATTATATATGTTGTATCTGGTTCATGCTTATCTCTCTGAACTTTTAAAATTGTTTTCACTTAAAAATGTCCACTCATTTTCAAAGAATGTTTTGTTCAGTTATTTAAAGCAAAGTGGCTGAGATGGCAGAATTAAGAACACAGGTTAATTAGGATACAGTTGTCTCACATGGGTCACTGACCATGTCCTTCATAGCAGTTGGTTAAAGCACACTGAACATCGGTCCATGCAAAGTGAACACTGAGGACAAATGGTTAGAATATGGTAATAGTCACATGTTCTCATTCAAGAGTGGAGGAATGGAGATGGACCTAATATCCATGATAATATTTATTATATTGACCTAATATTTACTTATATTTATAAATGTAATATTTATAATTTGGATGTTATTTACAAGTTTGACTCTTTATTTGTTTAACATGACAAAAGCTTAAAATTCTAATGCTCTGGGTCTCCCTTAGCCTCCAAGAGGCTTTTCTTTTTCCATTTTTCTGCTGCTCTTAAAAACATCGGAAATGCAAAACAACCAAAGTGGAACTCAACGATCTTGGTACATTAAAATTTGAAAGAGTCAAGAATATTGGTTATATTAAATAAAATTTTACTAAATACATGTGATGTAATAATACATTGCTTTAAAATATGATGAGTACAGTCATGTTTAATATTAGAAACGTATCCAGCATTTTCAGTATAAAATTCAGCATTTTTAGTTTAAGTTAAATATTAACAGTAAGAATGACTGTCTATATGCAAATAGGATTTTGTTAACTCATTTTTCTCTCTCCATTTTCCTCTTTCATACTGAAAAATGCATGAATTTATAAGATGGCACAAAGTACTAAAATAAATTCTAAAAATATGAAAAACCAAAAACAGGTATCTATTTTTAATAAGTAACTATGTCTGAAATAATTGTGGTTTAATATCAAATTTTATTTAAATTACAATTGAGACCTGCTATAAAGTAACTCAGCTGTAAAATTTTCTACGAATCAGTTGATGTTTTAATAAAATAGTCATTTCCTAATTAATATGAAGTTTTTTATATATTAAATATAGAGTACTATATATAATGGTTTATAAAAACAATTGGTTCTATTAAAGTACATTAATATGCTACCAAATAAATACATTTCTGAATTAATTTTGAAGTTTTGGTTAAGATAAATTAACTGGGTTAGAGAAATTTTAATTGTAATAGGCCTACTTTATGTTTATGCTAATATATATTTATCTGTAAAGACTATAACCTCTTATCAAAATTTGAACTCATGATTTTTTTTTTTTAATATCTAACATCCTGCCCCTTAGCTGTAATGTCTGGATGCTTCGTGAATGTTTCAGAGAAAAATAATGAACATAGATATGACTCAGAACACCAAAATGAATTGAAACAAGTAAAACCAAAGTTGAATTGAAACTAGTCATTGAGAGGTAGATTTTGAAAATATGTTTGATATTTTAAATGTTATGGGAGTCAAAGTGCAAATAGACAAGCAGGGTTCTATTTTTTATTGCATCATCTGGTGGAATTTTTATACAATTATTATAGGAAGACTATGGTAAAAGTAAGCAAAAACACATTTCTTTCTAGGATTGCTCTGTATATAGCAATCATTTTTGTGTGTGATTACTTTTCCCAAACCCTCACTCCCTGATTTTTTTTTTTTATTAATTATTGTTTAGCTACTGGACTTGTTTTAGAGGACAAATGCTTCGTTATGATTGTTTGATTATTCCCATTCTTAAAGACACACTCCACTTTGAGATCAATTAGAATAAATTCTAGTCTTCAAGGATCAGTCTCTAGTGTGTCTAAAAAACAGAGCATTATTATTGATTCAAACCAAAGCTGACATTGTCATTCAAAAAATTAAAAATTTAAAACAAAAGGATGGTTTTCCATACATTGTTATTTGGCTTTGTTATTTATTTATTTATTTATTCATTTTAGTTGTAGATGGACATAATTCCTTTATTTTATTTATTTATCTTTATGTGATGCTGAGGATTGAACCCAGGGCCTCATGCATGCTAGGCAAGCACTCTACCACTGAGCCACTATCCTAGCGCACCCCCACATTGCTATTTGAATGTTTCTTATTTATCATCTATGCATATGCTCATTTTATTCTTTTTTCAATGTAATCATTTGTTTTTTCTCAAGTCCAAAATGTTTGTTATCTTACTAAAATAAAATGTTTGTCTTGACTATAGAATGGTGTGATTTCAGTTGGTATTGACATCTAATTTTCTATGGGAGAGTGTATTTTCTTAATTGGAAAACTGGAACAAATTTAAGCAAGTGAAAACATATACTATAAAAGTATATTCCATGTTTTCATTAGTAACTGAAGCAGAGAGTTCATTTAATCTATATTGTTAATGGTTAAAATTACGGATTCTAGAATCTGCATTTCCTAATCCAATTCTGGTCTCCCACTTACTCTCTCTTTACCTCGGTTTTCTTATCTGTAATTGGTGCATCATAAGGGTGCCTATTTCATAGTCTTAATTTGAATATTATATGAGTTATATATGAACACTTAGAACAATGTAGATGTAACTGGCCCTTGTTACACACTATAAAACTGTTCTCTTTATTATCATCATTATCATTACTATTGTTATAATATAATTTAATGAAATTGTTTTATAAGTAATCCTGGATTGTAACTTGACAATAGTCAACCATCTAGATTGGGTAATTAGGTTTTAATTTAAGAAGTAGAAAAAGAAGAATAAAAAGTATGTTCCTTAAGAATCAGATTCAAATATTCCTTCCCTCTCTCTTTTTTTTTTTTTGATGTCACGACACAAAAGGGGTTTGGCATTCCCTATATTGCTTTTGCCCCATATTTTGCCTCTAATGGGGCAAAAGGTATTCACACATGCCTTGTTAAAGTTATGAGCAAACCTTGATCATTAGGTTTTCCAAAAATATCTAAATTATCTGGATGATGTGATATAGTGGATTACAATTTGAAAATAGTTTCCATCAAGAAGAAAATGATGACTCCAAAAACAGAGGTCTATGGACACCATAGGCCCTGGGAATCAAGCTAAGAGTTCATCAAATCTTAGTTAATTTTTCTACTTAAATACCATCACAAGTAGTAAAACACAATAAAGTCATAAACTTTTGCAGGTTTAAATCTTAGACTTATCATTCTTTTTAACCAGACAAATTATTTAAGCTTCATGATCTTCTGCTTCTTCATGTATAAATAGGGACAACTAGAGTACCATTCTCAAAGTTGAGTTGCAAGGACTAAATAATCTGAGGGAAATATGTAGTATAATGCCTAACATAGGATAATTTCTCAGTACTTTTTCTGTTAATATAACATGCTGATATCAATTGATAATAAATTTAGATATCACAGGTAAACATATATTTTTTAAAAGATAATCTCAGTTCAGTTTCAAAGCTAAAGGAAATTTTAGTACATGCAACTATATAATATCTATCTGTGTCACTACATTCTTACAATAATTTTTCTGGTTAATTAGGTTCAAGGAATATTGCTGAGTTTGCACATTACTGTCTTTAACAGTACTTTTGAGCATAATTAAGTACATCTCAGAGATGAGTTCTCTTACCACAGATTTATATTAATACATTAATTAACATAAAATATCATTCATTTAGTGTTTGCCAAATGACTCTGAGAACCCTCAATTTTACATACTACCATGTTTCTCATCTCCTGGGGATCTCTATTCCTTATCAGTGACTAGACATAGACCAGGTCTTTTCTACCCTCCTTGAATCAGACTTCTGCTTCAAAGTAGCCTCACCTGGAGGCCTGAATTCCAAGATTCAGGTAGATAATTTTTTTTTGTTTTTCCCTGGAAAGGAATGATTTTCCCTTATGGATTGTCTAAGTTTTCCTGTTTATTCCTGGACTCTATCTCTTTACCATTGGATCATGAGAAGAGCTTTTCTCTAACCATATACCAGACTGCTTTTGCTGTGGCACCTCCAACAATAGATCTTGCTTGTGAGTTTTCAGTTTTTTCTAGGGCATTTAATTTTATTAGTAACAGTGTTTTGTATACCTCTTTGAGAGTTAACCACTGAAATTCTCTTACTATGGTCAATGGATACTCCATTATAAATACAAATGACAGTTATAGTTAAAAGTATTGGGAGGCTGTGTGATAAATGGGATTAACTTTGGTCCTGGAATCTAGTTTTTACAATTTTCTTCTTTTGGACTCAGGGATTAACCCAGGGGTGCTTAACCACTGAGCCACATCCCCCACCTTCCTGTAATATATAGTTTTTTTTTTTTTCTTTTTGAGACAGAGTCTCAGTAAGTTGCTTAGGACTTTGCTAAATTGCCAAGGCTGACTTTGAACTCAAGATCCTCTTGCTTCAGACTCCCAAACTCCTGGGATTACAGGCCTGAGCCACTGCACCCAGCATTTTCTCTGTCACCTTAATTAAGTTTTTTAATCTTACTTAGGTTCAGTTTACTTATTGGTCAACTGTGATAATAACATCTAGAAAAATGGTTATTCCAGGGTAAAGTTAGTTCTCCAAGTGTGGTCTAGATCTCTTGCTGACCTCAGAGACATTTTTACACAAGGTCTCTGAGGTCAAAACTGTTTTAATATTAATTGTATGATGTTATTTATCCATTTCCCTCCCATTATCTTTCAAATGTACAGTGGAATTTTTCAATAGTTTTACAGCATGTGCTATCACAACAAATTGATCATAGATTCAGCTATGAGAATCTATCTAATCTTGGCCAGAAATTGAAGATATTTGTTAGAATGTGAACCAATGTTATTATTCTTAGTATTTCTTAAAAATAAGTTATTTTTGTATTTTTGTTAACCAATGTGATGTTAATATGCAATGAGTTTATTATTATTTTAAATGAATTAATAAATATTGTAGGCATTATAATTTCAGTGTATTTTACTTTTTTCTTTTCTTTTCTTTTGAATCCAGGGGTGTTTACCACTGAATAACATTCCCAGTCAATTTAATTTTTATTTTTTATTTTGAGACATTGTCTCACTAAGTTCCTCAGGGCCTTGCTAAGTTTCTGAGGCTGGCTGTGAACTTACAATCCTCCTGCATCAGCCTCCTGAGCTGCTTGGATTACAGGCATGCATCACCACATGCTGCAGTTTCAGTTTCCTACATTCTGAGCATGGATAGATCTAAAACCCACAAACAAAAGTTTTTTTTAAATTTTTCCCACAGATTATTAATAATGAGACCATGTTTGAGAGGTTTAAGAACTGCTGTTCTGGAAATTAAATGAGTTGTTATTTTTTGGAATATGTCTACACAGATTAGGAATCTTATAATGGCATTGGCTATGATATGTCAATATAAACTCATTTTATTATGCTATATTTCCTATAATTATAATTTGGTAAGTGATGCAATGTAAATATACAATTTTTTTTTAAAAAAGAAAAATTAAAGTGCAATTTTCTGTGTTGATTAGAGACAGGTCTGCATAAATGATTTGATGACAATTTGACCTGTTTTTAAAAAATGTTGGGAAAATGCAGATTTTGTTATTTCTTGGAAACAGTAAGCCATACTAAGATGACAGCTGTCTTTAGGATTTAATGTAGTCAATTTTTATACAGCTACAAAGGGATGCTCAGATATTTTATCAAATGAGAATGTTAATGTAATAGATATTTTTCATTTTTATTATTGGCATTTTACATAATTATTTAGGATTCTATTCATTCATGTAATCATCTGTTTATTTGTCCTTTCAATACAAAATACATGGCTTAATGGCCTACCACTGTTTGCCAAGCATGGTGATCAGTCCTGGATGCAGTGCTGCTCAGGACTTAACTATTGCCTTTATCAATATTATATTGAAGCTAAAAGCAATAATAACAACAAGAAAATGTTATAACCTAAGTATAAGTTATAAGTTTTCTAATGCACTGCCAAACTTTTAAAGGTAAAACTTTACAGCTTTTTTTTATAAGTTTATTTTTTTATTTACATCTCAGGAAACCATGAATATCATAGAAGAACTATTATAGAGTAAGGAGAATGGGAGTAGGTGAGGAAGAGCAGATGATAGAAGGCCAGCAAATGATGCAGCTTTGAAAAGCATGCACATGTGAAATGAAATTATGACTGCAAAGATTTTGTGTGTTTGCAATAATTAGTCAGGTGTGGCCCGGCTGATAGTGCTTGGCAGAATTATCTATAGAAAGTTTGCAGAGGGTTCTGATTTAAATAGAACAGCTACTCTGTGTAGGGAAAAGTGTAAATAGGGAAAAGTGTAAATAACAGCTGGCAGTAGTTATGTGTCTCAAAAATCCAAATAGTGTTCTACTTTTGAATATAGGTTAAAGTAGATCTGATATGCCAGTGCTTTTTTTAGGATCTGGAGTCCTAGAATTCTGTAGAAACAGAGACTGGTGTGATTTTGTGCTCTGCAGAATGTAGGCGCTCTTGGTTTAATGATTTGATAAAACTATAATCTGCAGCAAAAGCTTTATTATTTCAAAGGAATTTAATAAATTTGGTGTCTTCCTATTGCTATATCAGCTTTTAAAAGTCTCTCCCTCTAGCTGTTAGTAGAAAAAAGTATATCTAAAAACCATGTATCAATCATACTGGTGATATTGACACCAGTTTTTCAACATAGAATGTTGGTGCTATGTGAAAAGCACTTGAAAATCCTGAGAATATTCTTTCATTTAAAAAAACATAGCATTCCTGTACTAGCAAATTCTAGGCTATACAAGAGTATGATTCAACACATGCAACATTTTTATAAGGAATGTGCAACTTGAAGCTCTCTATCTTGTCGTTTTCATGCATACTTATAGTTTCTGTTATTCCTATAAAATATGACAATTAGGGATAGATCTGTATTTTGATTTATCATTGATCAGTAAGTAAAGTTTAAAGAATATAAAATTAATTGGGGAGGCTGGTATGGTGGTGCACACCTGTCATCTCAGTAGCTCAGGAGGCTGAGGCAGGAGGATCATGATTTCAAAGCCAGCCTCAGCAAAAGCGAGGTGCTAAGCAACTCAGTGAGACCTTGTCTTTAAAGTAAAATTCAGAATAGGGCTGGGGATGTGGCTCAGTGGCTGAGTGCCCCTGAGTTTAATCCCTGGTACAAAAAAAAAAAAATTACATTGCAGAAAATCTTCCTAGTTTAAAATATTGTGTACTTACCTGTGGAGTTTAATCATGCTTTTTTTTTTTTTTTTTCCAGATTATAGTACTCCTATTATTTCAGAAAACCAAGTCAAGGAAGAGAGAGGGAATGGAAATAGGAAAGACAGTAGGATGAATGGGACATAACTTTCCTATGTTTATATATGAATACACCACCTATGTTTATGTATGAAAACTCCACATTATGTATAACCACAAGAATGGGATCCTAATTAGAAATGTATGTATAATATGTCAAAATGTGCTCTACTGTCATGTATATCTAAAAAGAACAAAAAAGAAAGAAAGCAAGTCAAGTCAATAATCTGGTTCAAGTTATAGATTCTTAGCATTCAAATGGAATTCCAAGTCCCTAATTTCACAATCAACATTTTGCTGAATAAAATGTACTATGAATACTTTTGGTGGCAATGAATTCATTAATTTCTAAGGCACTGAATTACATCCTGATATATCTCTAGTGTCTTACCTAACACTCTCAGGGGTGGGCAGTTTTTGTCTAACTACAGTGATGAGTGGTCCTTTCTCTTTGCCTTCTAGTGTTGGCATTTCATCAGCTCCCCAATAGCAGTCCAGAACATTCTTGTTCTTTCATAGTCACACAATAAAGAAAAGTTTCCTCTCTTTGACATTTGTTATTTTATTGACAAAAATAACTTTAGTTTTTAAATTTCTTGATATTGGTGTTTTATAAATCTGTGCTAGTCCTTCTTTAGTGGCTCCTAATTACATGAATTTATTTCAGTGTCCCTAAAAATCCCCCAGTTACTCTAGTGTACCTTTTCTAAAGTTTATGCTCCCTTAAAACATTTTAAATTTTAAATTTAAATATTTTTGTTAGTGCATTACAGTTATACATAACAGTGGGGTTCATTTTGACATATTCATAAATGCATAAAACATGGTTGCTATATCAGCTTTTAAAAGTCTCTCCCTCTAGCTGTTAGTAGAAAAAAGTATATCTAAAAACCATGTATCAATCATACTAGTGATATTGACACCAGTTTTTCAACATAGAATCAGTCACTAGTACTTCCTCTTTCCCTCTTTTTCTTCCTCCCTGATATCCTTCTTGTGCTCTATTGATCTTCCTTCTATTAATTTATATAATTTAAATGGTGCATTGTAGTTATTTCTCTTTTTATTTCTCCTTGGAATACATAGTCATTTTGTATTTAGAATTATAGTTATTATTTTTCTTCTAGTCTCATACAATGGAATTGACTTAGGAATTTTTTAAATAAGTGTGTTCCCAAAGAATTAAAGTAAATAATTTACTCTGCTTTTATGTCTCCTCCTTCTCCTGTCCTCTCATAAAAAAGGATTTGCTGTTTTAAAAAAGAAAATTTATTGCATATATTTAAGATATACAACATATATAATATATATATAAATGGCTAATACCATTTAACAAATTAACATATCCATCATCTCACATATTTATCCATTCCTCCACCCCTCAACCTCTGCCCCCGCAAGAGGTGCTATAATCAACTCACTTAGAAATCCTGAATATTGTTATTAATTATAGTTCTCATGTTGTACATTAGATCTTTCAACTTTTTTTTTATATATTTGATATTTTATATCTTTTGATCTACATCTCTCCATTATTTTTACAGAACTTACTAGCCTAAACAATTTCCAATGAAAATATTTTTTCCTATTTGTAGGAAATTAAGAATATAGTAGTATTCATTTCATAATTATGATACACTTTGTCTGTGATTCTCCAACACGGTATACTTCATTTATTTTGCTACTTTAAGAGCCACTGGGGTTGTATCTTATGGCTGGATACTCAGATTTGCTGCAGTGTGATATCCACTGGGAACTTTGCTAGTTGGCTTTTGTGGTGGTGAAATTCAAGTAAATAAGGAATGTTTTAAAGTTAAAGTGTGTAGAATGTAATATTATTGCAAAGCAGTTATCTATCTAGGTTTGTTTGTTTTTGCAGATAATGTTTGTCAGGTGATGAGATTTGCTGATAAGAGACATATTATTAGGATAAATGACCTTTTTAAAGATAATTCGGCTCTCACTTTTTCTACCTCCTTTCTTTTGACATATGATAAAAGGACAGAGATTTCATTTTAGAATGTAGTCACTTCTAAGATGGTATTCAACATATCAATTTGTTAATTACTTTCTCATCTGTAGGTGTCATTCTAAATACTTTCATCTAAAATACAAAGTAATTACTTTGGCTTAAAAAAGAAAATTAATGGAAAAATTGTAGTTCCTTTTAGTAAAGCAATATAGCACATAAATTAAAATCTTAAATTTATGAGTGTTTTAATAAGTTTTTGGGTTATTCAATGATTTAGTGAGTTCTGATTATGTAATTTAGAAAGGTTATTAACATACTTATGGCAATATGTTACCCTCTACCTGTTCTTCATTTATGTGACTGCTAATAGTCAGCTTTTCTTTGCATCTCCACTTTGGTTGTGTTGTTAAAAGAATAGCAATTGAAAATGACTATGTACTGAATTTTCCTGTAGCAACATAAAATAGTTAGTTTTGCTGTAGTCTCCAGAGAGAATGTAAGATGTACTTTTGGCTATCATCTTACAACTCAAACCTAGCTTTTCTATTTCTCATTGATGCTTTTTGCAATCTCATTGAACTTTACACAATATTCTAGTTCAATGCCAAAGAACCTATGAATAGGACAAGTGTTAAATGCATTTGTATATACAGTGAACACCTCAAGTAGCCTTCACTTCAAAGAAGGAAATGTTCCCTGTTACCCATCCCTTTGACATTATCCATTCCTAAGAGATAAAAGTTGATTCTGTTGTTTTCATAGGACATGGATTATTTCTGTAGCTGATGCTCTGGACTGCAAGGGTCATCTTCCTATTCTGAGATAAGCTAAACCAAAATGTGGAGAGTTCCAGGTAGAAAGAAATAACTGCATCCTTGATGACACATCCTTTGGGTTGTTCTACATAAGTACTTGTTTTATGAAATATTGTCACATCATTGTTTGAAACTATTTTTTTTTTCTGGTACCAGGGATTAAAGCCAGTGGTGCTAAACCACTGAGCCACATTCTCAGCACATTTTTTTAAATTTATTTTTAAATTTTAAGACAAGGTATTGCTAGTTACTTAGGGTCTTACTAAATGTTTGAAACTATTTTGATTCAGGTCGTCTTATAAGGAAACACAAACTCTTCATTCTATGATTAAAATGCTTTAATTTCTTAACAACTTTTATTTACCATGTTTGGAGTTTCCATTTCATGTTAATATTTTTCTTTATTTTTTCTTTTAAATCTTTAATAATTGGGGTTTATTTTTCTTCTCTTCCTATTGTAAATAGGGAAGATGAGAGACACTATAATTAACAGAATGATTAATTGAAAGGAAGGATTTGAGGTGCATTTAATACCCTATTCCAATTATATTCGGTAATGTTAACTCTGAAGAATACTATATAAGCCAAGAAATAGAAAACTATGACATATTATTATGTTCCTATCACTGGCCAATATATTAACTGCATTTCACACTAAATACATATTCTTCTAAAATGAGCATATAATCTCCTAGAACTTTGCTAAATTTAAAAACTATAATACTAAAAGAGCATTTTAACAATATTATGGTCCACAAATTCAGCCATACAGAAATATTGCTCTTTAAACTTTTCTGAAAACCAAGCTTGATCTCTATCTGAGGCCCATTCTGCTTGATAGCAGAAAACTTTCTAATATTTTCCAAGAAAATTCACTTCCAAGGACATTCACCAAGGACACAGTATATTATAGAGCTAAGCTTAGTCAAATTTAAACATTTTTCTCTTCATCTTTTATTTTTTGTTGTGTTCTGTGACTTTTGTGACATTTGATATTTCATGAAGAGATATGTTTATACTCAATTTGTGAAGGCATCCACCAAGAAATACACACTCCACCATGGAATTTAGTCATTGGTACTTATTTGAAGTGGCTCTTGTCTATCTATCTGTCATCCTTTTGTGCTCTTAGTGATACTTGGCTGCATTTCCTTAATGTGATTTTCAGATACATTTGAACCAGTGACTAGCCATAACTACTTCCTGTATCTTCTAATAATCCAACAGACAGTTTACTGTGTTTCTTGCATGCCAAGTATTTTAGGATATCAATAAGACCTCTTTGTTTCTAACATTTCGTACCATGGCCTCATTCTAGGCTGAAACAACACAAAAAGGTGAGGCAGTCTCTTGTCCTTTTAAATACACACTATAATTTTGAAAAAAGAAAAAGGTTTTCAGCATGCTACCAAATATTTATATAAAGCAAAGTAATTATGTCATGAGTGATAAGTTAAATGTCCTTGTTGATCATTGACATATTAGATAAAACTAAGTGGGAAATTTCAAAACTTTGCTGCTACTTAGAAGCATTCTTGGAATGAAATACATGTTTCCTGATAATTAAAATTACCAACAATAATTTAGGGAAGAGATTTATTCTTCCTTTTTCCCCTCTGAGCAGATTCCAGTCTTAATCAGCTCATTTCCCAATTGCCTATATAAATACATCTGAGGATAACTTTTATTATAACTGGCTGTTCATGATGAAGTCCCACTTATAGAAAGCAGAATGTGACTGTATTATCATTATTCCCACCGATTTCTAAAAAAGAATCGTATATATAGTTTTCACAGTAAGTAAATCAAAATAGTACATCCTGTATTTAGTATTTATTGAGTAGTGCTTCAGAATTTGATTATCACCTGTTTTTAAAGTAAAATAATTTAGCATATTAGGAATGATATAAATCTTACCTCTTACCTTAATAAGAAGTCACTTTTCCAATATTCATAACAGAAGATTAGTCACGGTTATAGGATATCTTTGTCAGATTCTCTTTTACAGTCATATAGTTTCTTAAAACTTATAATATTTTTTATCTTATTGAAAAAAATGCTTTAAAAAACTCTTTTTTATCCAGTAACATCATCAACTGTATGTACTTTTCAAGGAAATACTTATTTCTATTATTGCCCCAAATGCAGTTTTGCTAGTACTATGCATTCCTGGGAAAAATACTGGTACAAAAATTGTTCTAGCTAGATCTGTTTTTGTTACAATTGATCAGCTTTGACCCTTTCATGAAAGAGCTGGAATTGGACATCATGATTTCTAGTCATTTCTGTCCCAAGAGAGAAAATTTTAAAGATGAACTAGCTCTCTCCTTTTTGAAGCAGATATTTAATTTTAGGTAAAACCTGAATCTACCTGGTCATCTATAGTCAATTCTTTTTGTGTTAATATTTGAATATCAAATAGTAGCATTTTGCACACAATAGTCAACTTTCCTCTTAGCTTCTCTGTAAACTAATATTTCTACCCCATTGCTTATTAAAATCAGGCCTAGTACTGAAGACACTCTTTACTTTTGGCATGCACTAGTATTCTGAATTTCTAGGTACAGTTTATTGTTAGACTTCTCTGAATATTGAGTACTTCCTTGTAGTCTGTTGACATCTCACTCTACATAATGCACACCCACAGAGATTTGCCCCTATTCTGCTCTTTGGAGCAACAGAAGAAGCACACACAACACACATGCATGTAAGCACACATACACAATCTTTTCAACATAAATCTGTTCCTGGGAAACACATACCTCCTTGCTACCTGCAAATCTCTTCATTTCCTGGTAGCCATCCCTTTGTTCTTCAACCAATCCTTATCTGAAATATTTGCAGGTTCCTTTCCATGTTTAATACTGGGGAGTACCCTAAAATGTAGATATGTATATAAATATTAAGTAAGATCTATATTGTAAATGGAAACAAACCTTGGAAAATATGGAAAAGGTTTTATATTTTCTATCAGAAAAACTTTCTGTTTTTTCTATGTCAAAAGAAAAAAATGCATCTTAGTACCTATATGAGTAACCAATTGTCACAATAATGCTAGGTAACAAAGCAATGCAAAAATCTTATCAGCATAGAAAAATAAGCACTGATTGCTTACACATCTGTACTTAGCTTCGGATTGGTGCTGTGCTTCAGCTGATCAAGCCTGGGTTTAATCACAATTCTAGAGGTCGACTCTGCTATTGGATAATCTAGGTTGCCTTGGCTAGAGTGACTGGAATGGTCAGCTTTTTTTTTTCCCTAATTTTGTTTCTTTTGAGATAAGCAAGACTTGCTTTGGCTGTTGCTGGCATAGTCACAAAAGTATGGCAAATACCCAAGAGGATAAGAGGGAAAGTAAAAATAAGTAAGCACTTTCAAGCCACTGGTTGTGTGTTTGCTATTATCCCATTGTCTAAAGCTGTTCATATATGAGTTTGTATGGCAGAGTGCTACAAAAAGTTAGATAACAAAGAGAGAGGACACATGGAGGAATGAAAATCGGGGTCCATAGAAAAAGACCAATAGAGTTAAAGAAATGGGAACAGGAGGAGGAAATGGAAAGAGGCAGTATACTGGGGATTGAAATGGAGCAAACTGTATTTTTATAAAATTAACCCCAATATTATGTATAATGATAATGCACTAATAAAAATATTTTAAAAATTGAGGGACAATTTTGCAATCTACATGTAAATACTTAATTTGGTGATCATTTAAAGAAAATAAATGTGGCATTTATACACAATGGAGTATTACTCTGCATTAAAAAATGACAAAATCATAGAATTTACAGGGAAATGGATGGCATTAGAGCAGATTATGCTAAGTGAAGCTAGCCAATCCCTAAAAAACAAATGCCAAATGTCTTCTTTGATATAAGGAGAGTAACTAAGAACAGAGTAGGGTCGAAGAGCATGAGAAGAAGATTAACATTAAACAGGGATGAGAGGTGGGAGGGAAAGGGAGAGAGAAGGGAAATTGCATGGAAATGGAAGGAGACCCTCAGAGTTATACAAAAGTACATACAAGAGGAAGTGAGGGGAAAGGGAAAAATAATACAAGGGGGACAAATGAATGTCAGTAGAGGGGGCAGAGAGAGAAGAGGGGAGGGGAGGGGGGATAGTAGAGGATAGGAAAGGCAGCAGAACACAACAGACACTAGTATGGCAATATGTAAATCAATGGATGTGTAACTGATGTGATTCTGCAATCTGTATATGGGGTAAAAATGGGAGCTCATAACCCACTTGAATCAAAGTGTGAAATATGATATATCAAGAACTATGTAATGTTTTGAACAGCCAACAATAAAAAATTTAAAAAAAATAAAGAAAATCTGTGAATCCAACTCTATGCCAGATTTTAAAAGAACAAACCTGGTTTCTTTAATAAATGAGCTCATGTTTATTGTTTATAGTGGTGATAACATTTTAAAAAATGGTTATTGACTATTTGCATAAAGTGCCTCTAATACTACATGCCTTTTAATAGTTGACTTAAATTTCAATTTGTTCTAATTGTGCAATAAGGGCATCATAAAAAAATAAAAAAAAAAAAAAGATTCAAAACTACTGGGCAAGCAGTAAGTAAAAACTGAAGTAAGGCATAAAAAACTTAACCACAGGAGTTAATGAACCTGAAATTATGTTATATGTCTTGAACATAGTTCTGAATCTGTTCCTGACTTTCTAGTTCTCTAGGCTTGAGGTATAAGGATATTTCTAAGATTGTAATAAATCTGGAAGCATGATAAATTTCCTCTGCCTCCCTTCCCTCTATCTGCTCTTGTTTTGTGGCAGAAGAAAGCATATCAGCTCATGGCAGCTGGGTAGCAGAGAGACAGAGACATGGATAGGATGGGAAGAAGTAGCCAGGAACAAGATATAGTCCAAAAAGGCATACCCCTAGAATCCCCAGTCACCTACTTTCTCCAACCATGCCCCACCTGCCTGTAGTTGTAGTTTACACCTACTACCAATAAATTATTGATCCATCAAGTGGATTAATCTACTGATGAAGTTAGAGCCCTTAGGATCAGATCACTTCCCCAAAACTCCACTTTTGGATGTTGCTGCATTGGAGACCAAGACTTCAACACATGAGTTTTTGGGGGATATTTTTGATCTAAACCATAATGCTCCCTGTATCTCTTTGCCCCATTTCCAGTTTTTCTACTAAATAAAGTCTTATTTGAAAAGTTGCTGACTTATAAAAACATTCAAATATGGTTAGTTGACTGATAAATTATCCAGAACTCTAAACAACAAGTATATAGCACAGTTTCCTTTATGTTCCAAAAGAGACATTTGATTATCATGTTTTGTTTGATTTCATTTCCAGCATACAACAGCATTGTCATAATGCTCCATATGACAATTGAAGTTAAAAGTTTAACATTTATGTAGAACAGATATAAGAGTACTAAAAATTATAAAATAGGTTATCTTTTTGCCATACATGGACACTATATAACACATTATTTACCAAATTAGCGATCATCTTGAGATCATACTATCATACTATGTCGGCCTCACTTTTGACAATTCTTTTTAAGGTTTTTACATCATATTTCAATCCTGGTATATAACTCACCATTACTCAGATATGTTCTTTATCTGTCTTGGGACTTGACATAGGGAATTCTCTCTGAATAAAGTCTATTTCTCTTTAAAAATTCTCTTTCTCTTAAAATATGTCCTTACATATACTTTTCAAACTCTTAAATCAAGAATTATTTTGTGTTCCATGGAATCATGGATAATGCCTGTGTTACTTACTATGGAATCCCTAATGTCTTAGAATTAGAGGATTAGAAGATTTAACAAAAGGAAGGCCTGTAGTAAATATTGAAATAATAAAGGATGTTTGCTTTATAAATGGATAAATTTTGTTTCTTTAACTTATATTTTTCATTTGATGCCTTGGACAGATTTCATTCTGATTTTCATTTTATACCTAGATGATCATTTCTTACACTAGATTAAACTCTACTGTTTGAAACCTATGAGAATTACAGGAGTTCCTGCCCCATACTCCAATACCCAGGTCAGGGATCCTAGAACTCTTTAGCACATGAATTGTCTGCTTCTCCAAAACATTCCTTATTGATAAAAATGTAGATGAGCTTATGGGTCCCACAATATTTTTAGTTAAGAATAATGTTTGGTATTTAATTAAGGAATTTTTATTTTAAGATCAAACATATAGAAAAAACATTCACTATAATTTCAAATATATTATTTACTGAAAAATTTCTTAAATAGTTGTGTTGGTTAGCTTTCTTTCTTGAGATAAAAACTTAAAAGAAAGAAAAGGTTTATTTTGGCTCATAGTTTCAGAGATTTCAATCCATGGTCTTTTGGCCTTGTTTCAAGGCAGAATATCATGTCAGGAAGCATACGGAAGAGCAAAAAATAATTACCTATTGGCATCAAGGAAGCAAAGAAAACTAGCTAGGGTTCTCACTGTACATTTGTAGGGCATGTCTCCAGTGACATATTTCCTCCGAGTAGGCTCCACCTCCTAAAATTTCCACCACCTTCCAATAGCACTGATAAGGAAGAGGTAGATATAAGTGGTGGGAACATGAAGATTAAGGGATTAATTCTACAAACTGAGACTGTATGACAATTCTCAACATGTTAAAGGAACATAAAGTCATCCTGGCCCTGCTATGACCTAAGATGATAGCCCCTCAATAAAATATTATTCATAGGGCTGAGTGATATTTTTCTAATTCCCCTTGATAAGAGAATGACAGATTACTCTGACGGGAGGCTGGAGAGTTCAATAGTTTATGAAAACAAGTAGCAAATAAAACCGGTCAATACAAACCAATATGACTAAAGTTGCTTTCAGGCCCTTGTCATATTATTTAATCTTATAAAATTATAAATTTTCACCCCCATGAATTTCACTTAGACACTCCTGAAAGAAATATTCAATAGGGACTTAAGCACAATTCATCTGTCAATCAAGAGCTAGAAGATGCTCTGGCAGGATGCTCTGAAAACTGCCCCTTAACTCCAAGGAAATCTGAACTCTCAAAGAAGTGACATCTGTCTCTCTAGTAATCAGGGAAATGCAAATCAAAGATTCTCATCTCACTCCTGTCAGAATGGCAATCATCAGGAATACGAATAATGATAAATGCTGGTAAGGATTTGGAGGAAAAAGGTATATTCATATATATTTTGGTGTGACTGCAAATTGTACAACCACTCTGGAAAAAATATGAAAATTCTTGAAAAAATTGAGAATGTACCCACCATATGACTCAGTAGCCTGCTTCTGGTATTTATCCAGCAGAACTTAAATTACCATATTATAGCAACACAGCCACATCAATGCTTATAGTGGCACAATTCACAATAGCAAAATTATGAAACCAGTCCAGATACCCATTACTAGAAGAATTGTTTAATGAAATAATAAAATGTGGTATATATACGTGCATGCACACACACACACAGTGGAGTTTTACTCAGTCTTAAATAAGAATGAAATTGTGACATTTGTTGCTAAGTGGATGGAAATGGAGAATATCATGCTAAGTTAAATAAGCCAGACTTAGAAAAGCAAAGTTCAAATGTTTTGTCTCATTCATGGAAGCTAGAGCAAATAAGATAAAAAAAGGGGAAAAGAAGGGGGAGATGTTGGATATTACAAAGATATGGGATAAATTAGTAAAGTAGAATAAATTGATCAAGAAAGAGGGAGGAGGGATGGGAAAGGGAAGTGTTAAGGTTTAGATATCAGGTATTGACTAAAAGCTCATGTGTGGGACAATGAAAGGCAGTTTAGAGGTGAAATGAATTTGTTAGGAGAGCCTTAACGCAATTAGCACATTAATTCATTGATAGGGATTACACAGGCAGAAACTGTAGGCTGGAGGGGCGGTGGAGGAGGTGGGTCAGTGGGGACATGCCTGCCTTTGGCTTTTATATTTTATCCCTGTTGAGGGATCCCTCTGTCTCTCTTTGTGCTTTCTGATTGTTATGTCCTGAGCTGCTTTCTTCCACCAAACCTTCTGCCATGATATTCTCTCATCTTGGACACAGAGATATGGAGTTGGCTATCTATGGACTAAGGCCTCTGTAACCATGTGACTGCAAATAAGTTTTTCCTTTTTTTCCTTCAGGTCTTTTGATCATAGCGAATGACAAGGTGACTAAAACTGGGAGAAAATATGGAATAAATTTAACAAAATCACATTATGTGCCTATATAAATATACCACAGGGAATTCTACCTTTATAGGTAGAAAGCACAAATTAAAAAAATAAAAATAAATGAGCCAAAAGAAGATTAGTAGAGAAAGGATAAATGGGGGATGGCAGAGCCGGGTAGGGAGAAAGGGAGAACAGGGACCAAAATGGAGTAAATCAAAGTCCATGCTTGTATAATTTTGTCAGAATGAATGCAACTACTATATGTAACTATAATACTCTAAAAAGAAATGATCTTTTTCGATTTCCTCTTTGAGACAGCACTCTCTCCCTTGAGAGTATCTTCTCTCCTTCTTATTTCCCTTCTAATAAAGTTTGCTATGCTTTTACTATTCCTTGTATCTTGCTTGAAATTTTATCTTGCCAAGACATAAGAGATGAGAATGCAACATAACTTTCCAGTGTCAACACCACCAGCTGAGGAATGAGCCTTTAACACATGAAATTTGGGGGGACATTTAAAACAAAAATCATAATATGTTTTAATATGTTATTGTTTGTGAGGAATTTATTGTTTAATAATCATCTCAAACTTGCTTTACTATGAAGCCTTTGTGTGTATGTGAGTGTGTGTGTGTGTGTGTGTGTGAATAACCTCCAATATTATCTGTGCTATGTTTTGAAAGTACTAAACAAATTAAGAATATAATCAAAAGATTGATTAAAATTTATGTAATGGAAAAAAGCAAGCTACAATTGAAACAAGTAACTAGGTTTCACTAAGTGCAAATGGTAGAATGTAATATTGAATTTATGAAATCCATAAATTCTTTATGGTGACTATGTGTAACCTTTATGAATATTATTTGGCAGCTTTTGCATAACCCTGCCCTCCATCTCCATGAAGAATATTTTCATTTGTTAATTCATTTTTTCATGAATAATGTATTAAGTGGTAGATACTGAGTTGGCTACTAATGCAATAATAAAATTCAAGAAGTGTTGCATACATGTTAAGCTCCACAATAAAAGAATCATGCCTTTAACTTAAAATGTAACCACACTATGAGGAGAGCTTTTATAGGTTTGTAAATTATTTAAATTCTTGATTACATGAGAACCTTAGAGATTGAGTGTGTAGCTTAGTGAAAGAGAACTTTCCTAGTATTAATGAGCTCTGCATTTAATCTCCAGCTGACAACACAAACAACAAAAACAAAACAAGGCAAAAAAAGGATAATCTTAAAATGCAAGAAATTAATGAATAGGAATTTTGGACAATACTGAGCAGAAAAAAATTTGTGGGAAAAAAATAAAATAAATTTTTACCAACTTCCTCCTACTTGCACTAGTTTCTCTACTAAAAGAAACATAACTTTCTACACATTTTCAATGCAAATATCTATTCAAATATGCAGCAATTTTAATGAACACAGATATTCATACAAAACTATTTTGAATGGTTAAAGAATGGGTAACTTTAAATAAACAACTAATTGACAATGGTTCTCATACAGTAGTAAGTAAAAAATTAATAACTGTTGAACTAATTTGGACTAAAGATTTTGGTATCAATAAACAATAACGCTTTTAGAATGCCATAGCTTTGTAATAAAGCAGAGGAAGTAGAATAGTTTTATGTTTACACTGTTAAAATTCTTATATTTGCTACTTAAGCAGATTTTAACTCCCAACAAATACCAATTCTATTCCAAAAGCAGTGCTAACTGATGCTTTATGTATCAGCTATGAGCACATCAAACTTGTAGGGCAAAGAGGGCTATATATATTTCTCTCTTTTTTGTGTGAGGAATTTATTGTTTAATAATCATTTACTAACTGACCTTTAGAGGGTCAGTTACTAATATTCAGCAAAGACATAGAGCAAGTTGACCTCTAAGACAAAAACAAAATGTACCCTAGGATTCTGGTGTCTCATCAAAAATCTTTGAGGTAGACATCTAGTGTCATTACTATTCTCAAATGAAAAGTAAACCATATTTCATTTTTTATTTACATTAATACTAAATACATAATGTAACAAATGATTAACCTCAAAAGAAGCCATATTTCCGTAAAACTACAAGTAATTTGTCTACTCAAGAGGCCTGCATTTTCCTAAAAAGTGTGAGAAAAATACTCATATTTGGATGCTTGATGAGTTCAAATTACAGGAAATATGGAAATATTTTCAGAACAAAGTGTTTAAAAGAGAACAAATTTTAGAAAAGTGTCAATAGGTGCCAAATAGTAAAATATGGATTGCAAATTGTTATAGCTTGGATATGAGATATCACTAGGAAAGCTCATGTGTAAGGTAATGCAGGAATATTCAAAGGCAAGATGATTAGATTATGAGAGTTGTGACCTCATCAGTGGATTAATTGACTTGATGGTTTAATAATTTGAATAGATTGCTAGGAAATAACTGTAGACAGGTGAGGTATGGCTGGTGGAAGTAAGTCTAGGGATATGGACTACAGTTTATTTTGTCCCTGACTCCCTCACTCCCTCTGTCCCTCCCCCTCTCCTTCCTGGTTACATAAGCTGGACAGCTTTTCTTTATGACACCCTTGCACCATGATGTTCTGCCTTACCTTGGGCCCAGAGCAATGGAGTTGGCTGACCATGAAAACCATGAGCCTAAAATATATTTTTCCTCCTCTAATTTATGTTTAGGTGTTTTGATCACAGCAACAAAAAATTGATGAACACATAAATAAAAGTCCTTAATAATGATGCATTTAGTGGTGATTTTTCGCTATTTATTTTTGTCTTGAACTGTAGCTTTGTTGTATTTCATAGATGATTTGAAATACATTAATTGGTATTCACTTGTAATGTTTGGCAGATAAAAGTTTTAAATATATGTTATTTCATATTTTTACTTTTTAATATTAAAAGCTATATATGTAATATAGTCAATAGTGGACAATAAAACAGTTTCAATTTGCAGTAAAAATTTTGCACCTAAATATTTCTATATTGGTGTATAATTTTGATATTATTATGTGCTTAAATTGAAATTTAGACAATATAGGCACTCATGTAATTATCATCAAAATCAGGACATAGAATATAGATTTAATCCCAGAAATTAATGTCCATTCACAGTGAACTCCTTACCTCCCCAAATCACAGATTTCTATTACATCTTAGAAATTTCATATGTAAATATACTCTCCTATGTTTTGTTTCTTTCAGTCAATATAATATTTTGGTATCAATCTATGTTATTTCTTGTATCAATGATTATGGAGTTATTTTCTAATTTATAAATATAAGATAAATTATTAATATTCAAGTTATAACAATAATTATTTTCAGTTTTTCTCTTATAAATAAGCTGCTTATAACATTCCTGTACAAGTTTTTGTGGATACGTATTTGTACTTTTCTTACTAAATAAGAGTGAAATTTGAGTATCTGAGTTTTATTTTTTTAAATTGTTTATACCATTATATATCTCCAGTAGTAATATGTGTGTGTTGCAGTGTCTTATTTATTTGGGGCTGTTATTTCAAAGTATTGCAGCTTTAGTGTTTTATAAAGAACATTTATTTATTTATGGAAACTCTAGGAGTTGAAAATCTGAGATCAGAGTGGCAGCATGGTGCATTTCTAGGGAGAGTCCTATTCTAGTTTGTATCATGACCTAATTAAAAAAAAATAAATAAAAGGTGAGCTACCTCTCTGGAATCTTGATGTCAGGGCACCAATCTCATTCATTAGGATTCTATCCTCATTGCCTAATTACTTCCCAAAGGCCCACTGTCAAATATCATCCTTGGGAATTAGATTTCAACAAATGAATTTTGAAGGGACATAAACATTCATTTCATTACATCCTGGTACTCTCCAAACCTTGGCATTACCAATTAAAAACCAAATGGATCAGAAGTAGTATTTCATGTGATTTTAATTTGAAATTCTATGATGACTAATAAAAGAGTTATCTGAACATTCTTGGTACAACTGCTTTGCCAGACATATGCATTGTGAATATTTTCCCTCAGGATGCAATTTCATTTTCATTTTCTTAATAGGTATCTTTTTAAGAACACATATGTTAAGTTTGAAGGAAATTTAATTTGTCATTTTTTAAATTTATTGGTTCATTTTTGTCTGAATCCTAAGCTTTCAACAATTTTTTTTCTTACTTCTAACTTTCCAATATTAATTCTATTTTTCTCCTAAATGTTTTTTATCTTTTATGGTTTGGTCTGTGATCTCTTTTGACACAATTTTTGTGATTTTGTGTTTACTGAAAAATAAAGGTTGAAGTGCATTTTTTTAAAAAAATATGGATGTGTACTTGTTTTAGCACCATTTGCTAAAACAAATCTTTCTTAATAAATTACCTTGGCACCTTCATCAAAAATCCATTGATCATATATGTGTGGATCTACAAATAGGTATCTATTCTGTTCTACCTTTTGTTTTATAAATAACAGTATTTACTCACCTGACTCTAAAGTAACCCCCATCTCCCAAAAGAGCATTTATTCCTAACATGTTCTTTCTGGAAAAATTTCCATATAGATTCTAAAGTTAATTTATCAATACATGCAAAAAAGTTTGCTGAGACTTCCACTTCCAGAGAAGTACAGGGTATAACAGAATACTTTTACACCAAAAATTTAAAAAAAAAAATCAATTAGAAAATAGTTTGAAAGGCACTGGCTAAAAGTTAAGAATAACAATTCTGAAGAAATGGGAAAGAGATAACAGGATACTACAATTGACTCAGATTATAGACTTGGGAGATTTTTCCAGGTCTTGGTATAGGGGGTAGAATGTGGGTAGAAAACAGTGGAGTTTCTAAACTGAGGGCATGGAGCTGAGAGTTTGGGAACAACAAAGAGACATATTGGAGAAGAGAGCTACAGTGAGGGAATTCTTGAAATCTGTAAATTACTTCCTCTGAGTACTCAGCCTCATATCTATTACTTAATTTAAGTGAGAAACTACTTGATGCTGGGCAAAAGCTACCTAGAGAATTAGAGGTAAAAAAATTCAACATTCCCATAGGACTGAGAATGATTCCTCTTCCCAACAGTCAGATTAGAAAATAAGTTTCTTAAGGATTTGGGTAGAGCACACCAAAGTGTCACCTCAAACTGAGCAACTTCACTACCACCTAACAAAGCTAAAAGCAAGACATGCAATAAAGCATTTTTAAATAACTTAATTGTGTTTAAGATGAACACTCACGAATATATTTTGGAAACCAAATGTCTCATATGCTCAAGATGAAGTTCACAATGTTCAATATCTGATCAAAGTTCAAAAGGCACATAGGAGCAGGGAAAACATGTTTCATAATGCTAACATAATGCTATTCTGGAGTTGTCAGTCAAAGATGTTAAAACCATTATTATGACTGCATCCCACTAAAAAATTTACAAAGAATGTTGAAATAACATAAAGAATGACCAAATCAAAATTTCTAGAGACGAAATCTTCAGGTGTATGATAACAAATACATTCGATGGTATTAAAGTCATATTAGATGTCAGAGAATATACTTTTGAATTTTAAGTAATAGCAATAGAAATTATCTACAGTGAAACACAAGGAAAATAATAACAAGTAATGAATGATGAATCTGTGAGCATTGGGAGAATTTCAAATAGCCCAATACATGTGTAAATGCAATGACTTAAAGGTAAGAAAAGGGGAGCAGAATAAAATATTTGAATAAATGTCACCTATGTTTATTCGAATTTGATGAATCATGAAGACTTATAACAGGGCATATATTAATTAAATTGTGATTGAAAAGGAGTATATCATAGGCATAAAAGAGATACATTGTGAAGTCAGCTATGAAACAGAGACAAAGATTACAGCTGGATTTGGAGAAAAATGAAAGTGGGATAACAATGGATTAACATATTTAAAGTACTAAAACATATTATCAATTGAGAATTTTATACAGATCACATTTATTTATTTATTTATTTATTTATATTTTAGAATTGGGGATCAAAATTACAGCTTCTACATTCCAAGCAAGCATTACATCCCCAGTATGCACAATTTTATCTTAAAGAAGGTAAGATACTCTTTTGGACTAAAAAAAATTATCACCAGCATATCCACATTAGAAAAATACTTGAATGAATGTCTCCAGAAGATGGGAAATGATGCTACAGGGAAGTAAAAATGTACGCAAAGAATGAAGAACACTAAAAATGGTAGGTATGTGGTTGTATACATACAATATTTTTTTATACTTAAATATCATTAAAAAATTTTTGGAAGTTTAAACAAAGTAATAACAATGGATTTTGGAGTTAAAATATGAAAGATAAAATATAAAAATATGGAGTAAAATCAATGACAATAAGAAGACACAAATTGGGAACAGTAAAATCTAACCATAGTATTTTAATGTTTTTGCATATGAAGTTTTATCTATTACTTGAAGATATATTCTAATACATTGATGCTATATAATATTGGCTCTGAAGCAACCAGTAAAATAACAGAAAACACACATGGCTTTATTTATTTAGTAAAAAAAAAGGGGGGGATAAATAAAAAATGGAAAAACTACCAGAGAAAATATATATGTAGCCATATCATTAATCAAATTAAGTATAAATGGTCTCAATATAACAATTAAAAATCAAAGATTGCCAGATTATATATATAATAACAAGCAAGTATATAAAGAAATAAACTTCAAATATGAATAAACAAATGAATAATTGTAAAAAGATAGAAAACAGTATAACGTGGTAAAATAAAATTATATTCATGGTAACTATATAAGTATTAGAAAAAGCAGATTGCAGACAAAAATATTAGTAGAGATAAAGAAATTTATTTCATAATGATAACAGAATTAGTTTCATAAGGAAATAAGAATCCTAAAGATTTATTCACCTAATATATGAGTTTCAAAATATATGACACACAAATGGATAGCTTTATAGGTAGAAATAGATAAATCTACAAATAGATGTTTCATTTCAGTATCACTCTTTTAATAATGAATGAAACAAGTACTTCTTATTTGTACCATATCATTATATTATTTTTTAAAAATTTACAGTGAGGAAAAGTGTGTCCATACAACTATAATTTTGTTTTACTTTCCGTACATTATTTAATAAATTATAAGACATTTAGTATTGTAAAGTTAGGCTTTGTGTTAAATGATTTTCCCCAATTGTAGTCTAATATAAGTATTCTGAATCTATCAAAGGTAAGCTAGACTGAGATATGGTAGATGTTTATTAGGTTATGTGTATTAAATATATTTTTGACTTATGAGGTTACATTCATGTATGCCCCCATTGTAAACTGACGAGCATCTATATTTTGTTGAGAAATTTGGGATCTTATTTCATGAGTGATATTGGTATTTTCTAGTACATCCATGTCAGGTTTTTTGTTAGTGTTTCTTGACACATAAGTTATTCTGAAATGTGTTTTTAAAGTGCCAAAAAAATTGAGACTTCTACATAAAATGATGTTATTGATTTCTAATCTGTTATGGAAAGATTTACACATGCATTTACACATGTATTGGGTTATTTGAAATTCTCCCAATGCTCACAGATTCATCATTCATTACTTGTTATTATTTTCCTTGTGTTTCACTGTAGATAATTTCTATTGTTATTACTTAAAATTCAAAAGTATATTCTCTGACATCTAATATGGCTTTAATAGCATCCAGTGTATTTGTTATCATACACCTGAAGATTTCGTCTCTAGAAATTTTGATTTGATCATTCTTTATGTTATCTCAACATTCTTTTTAAAACTTGTTCTAAGTTCCCAGCATATAGTCTGTTTGGGGGTTGGCAAAGTAATGCTTATGGGCTGGCTGCTTGTTTTTTTTTTGAATTAATATTTATTAATTTATTAATTAAATATAGCCATGCCCATTTATGTATGTATTATTGATAGATGCCTTTCTACCAAGATGACAGAGCTGAGTAGCTTACAGATCTTAAAATACTTGTTATTTCTATTTTTAAAAAAATATTTCTTATTGCTTATATTTTATTGAATGTGGTATGGACATTTTGAAAGATTTATTTTCTTTCATTGGGATAGTATTTTATAACTCTCAATCAGCACAAGTGAATTTATCGTGTTGTTTCATCTTTAGTATCCTTATCAGATTATGGTGTTTGGTTCTATCAGCTTTTCAAATAGGAGAGTTTAAATATCTGTCGATGATAGTAGGGGTTTCTATTTTTCCCATTAGTTTGGTCAGTTTTCATATTATTATTATTATTTTTAAAAATTTGTTCATTAATGATTTTGAAATAATGCGCTTTATTTTTGTGTTACTCTTTTCTTTGCATGATGGATCTTATATTTGACTTTGTGTGTTCTTATGTGCAATGTAGCTTTTGTAGGGAACTAGACAGAAGAGAGTTAATGATTTCAATTTTATCCATTTTGAGTTTTTTACTTAATTAGAATATTTACTTCATGGACATATAATTTGATTATTAATATGATATACTATATTATAGCTTGCTATTAGTTTTGTGTGCCTGTGAAAATTGAGAAATTTGGATTTTTAAACCTCTGATATTGGCTATATCTTATTATTTTTATTAATTAGCTATACTTATTGATTAGTTGTGATTTTTATATGATAATATCTATTTTATTCATATTATGTACTGATATAATATTATACCTTTTTATATATAATGTAAAATCTTATTGTAATTTCATCTTTTTATTAATATTTATTAATAAATATTATTAATAATTTGCTGCCATATATTTTGGTATGACATATATTATAAATACATCAATTCCCTGTTGTATTCTATTTCACATAGATAGTGGATTTATACATTAAGAAAATAAGAAAAATTTCCTTTTATGTTTACTCCCTACCTTGAATTTGTGACACTCTTCATTGTTTTCCTTTGGCCCCAAGTTTGTTTTATACCTGTTTTTTTGTGGGACTGAATTTTCCTTAGCATATTTGTTAGAGAATGTTAGGTTTTCTTTGCTAGCAAGTATTGTCATTTATCTCTCATTTATGAAGAATATGCATAAAATTCTAGATTGTCAGTTTCCTTTATTCAGCTTTTAAAGATTTCTTTCTTTTTTCTGCTCCTCTGGCCTTCATCATTTTGGATGAGAAGTCAGCTTTCACTTTCACACTTATTGCTGCTTACATGTGTGTGTGTAACTCCCCTTCCTCCTTCCTCCATGTCCCTCAACCCTACTTTCCTTTCACATTCTGATCATATTATCTTTCTCTGGCAAGCATGCCTCTTGGATATCTTTCTACCAATTCTAGCAACTGGCTGCATATATAAAAGCATCTCCCATACCTTGGTTAACTAAGAAAGACTTGTTTTACTGGAGTTCATTAGATTATGTTATACCCACAGCAAAATGAGAACTTTAAAGAAAAGTATGGCTTTTCTTGTTCATTGTTGATTTCTGGTTTCAGTAGGTATGACTACATTTTATGATCTTATACATCCTAACTGAAAGAGGGTCCTCGTGCATATTTTTTAATCTAGTAGGTATTTTCTAAAAGTCTCCTTAAATTTATGCCAAATTTTTGAAGTCATTCTATTTGGAGATATAACATATTAGCTCAAAGGAAATTACATATTAATATAGATTAATTGATAATTAAGATACAAAATAGTTGAAAGACACTTGTTTTAGAAATTTAGAATAAAAATTCCAATTAGTCTTGTGTAGAATAAACTGAGAATTTTATCCCATATAGTTGAACATTATTATGACTAAAAGTGAGAAATACTGAGATAGACAATTATTTTGAAAAGAGTATGTCATCAAATGTTGGTGAATATGTGACTTGTGTCAAGGAAAATTTGTAAAAACAAAGTATAGAGATCTTATATATAAAATTCAAAGACCTTTTACAGTAAAATCATCCATGCCACTCCTCATACAAATCAAGATACGATTATTTGAATTCTAGAAGATTTCCATTCCCTCCCAGATATGCTTTTTCCTGAAGTTAATCATTATTGGAACTCCTAATGTCATAATGTTCCTTATCTTAAAATGCTTCACAAATAGAGTCATACAGTACATCACATTCTTTTCTGTCTGGCTTTTTTCAGTTGGTCACAAAATAGTTGCTATCTCTTTGAAGGGACTGCTAATTATCTGAAGGAATTGTATGGAAGAATAGAAATCAAGGGAGGAAAAATGTAATAATTATAGCAACAACCTTGAGTCTAATCCAAAAGTCAGTATAATGTAGACAGTGTCTCCCAAATTTACAATAGAGGGTACATTTTGGGTTCTTTATGTGTAGTCAAATTATTTATGATTGTTCAGTAATTATTTGCTTACTGATCTCATTGGTTCTTGGGGTAAGAGATGGAAATCCATAACACAGAAGTAACATAATTATTTTATGTGCTTCTAATGATATAAAGTCTGTGAATCATAAAAAGTTTGGAGAACTTGATAGGGTGGAAAGTGTATTAAATGACAAGACATTACATAGAGGGCTGGGGGGACTGAGATAAAATAGATTACAGAAGGACTATTTTTTACTCACATTGATATGTGAGTACATGATACTTAATTTTATCTAAAATTTAGCAATGTAAAACAGTCAATTTGAAATTTAAATAACTGTCTTTGGAGAAAACCTAGTTTTAATCTGTCCTCTTTAGATCCTTCAGAGAAAAGAAAGGTTGGACG
Organism: Marmota marmota marmota; assembly: GCF_001458135.2. Lineage (NCBI taxonomy): Eukaryota > Metazoa > Chordata > Mammalia > Rodentia > Sciuridae > Marmota > Marmota marmota. The sequence goes on from NW_026000005.1 coordinate 5,810,834, forward strand.
TGTACATGTTTTACTCCCTTTGCTCATTAATTTTTAAAGTCCTATCTTTGAACCGCCTGCCTTACGATGATGTTTCACCTGATTGGTTATGGCAGACACATTACTGTCATGTCACAAAACATGCTGCTTCAGAGAGCTGATTAATTTTGAATACTTGGTTATAGATGAGAAAACATTGGTAAGTTTGTTTTAGAATAAAGAATCTATGTGGAATTAATAATGTAATCTACAAGTTCAAGCAAAAAATTGTTTATGTGCAACATTTATGTTCATCATATAATCACTGGAGTGATTTGCCCAAAAGGCATATTGATAAGGTAGCTAAATTGTTTCAGGCATCAGGGACATAATAATTAATGTTTCACTTATTTTTACTACACGGAAAAAAATGTACTTGTTAGCCAAAATTTGGACAATGTGGAAAAGTTATTACTTTAGAAATAAATTGTAGATATTTAATAATTTTTGTTTAAATTTTAATCTCTTAATAAGAAAATAAGTACTAATGATTTATAGTTTTTAAAATTCTTTCCAAATAAATATTTGTCTGAGTATGCATCGATATCCCCCATAACCTTTACTCCATTTATGTGCTAAAATGGAGTTATACTTTGCATGCCTGTGAAGTTATGTTATGGATACCAAATTCATTAGCAGGAATTAGCAGGAACTAGGAAGTTCTTTGGATCACACTATTTAATTGCTTTGGGTCACACTATTTAAAACTCCACATTGAAGAAGAAAAAGAGAAAGTGAAAGAGAAGGGAGGTAAGAGGAACAGGAGCATTGAATTTAAAGGAAGTAAGGAGATACGTGGAGAGAAAATTTTCATCAATATGATTTAGTGTGTAAGTCCTTTTCCTCCAAGTTTTGTCTTTCTTTTTTCAGTCACATTTTTTTTGTATTAATCTTCACTTGTCAAATCATAGGCTGGGATTCAGAATTGGAAATCTCTAATTTATATTTGAGGCTTAAAAATCTTGTGGTTCCCTCTAAGGTTTAAACCCACTCCTCTTAAATCAATTGCTCCTAAACATCAGACAGAAAGAATTAGCTCCCTTTAGTGGCTATATGACTTTATTGAAAATACATGAATGGATGAGCCACATTTTTTAAAAAATTTACTGTCCAACAAAAAGATAATAAGTGTTAATTGATAATAAAATACTAAGGTAGTGTAAGTATGTACAAAGCAATAAGGCCTTGTACCAAATTATCAATGAAACGGACTTTATGCAATAATGCAAATATATCCTAAAACTTATCACTTGTTCTTAAAAGCAATGATGTGAGAGAAGATAGCCTGGACAGTATGTTTTATCAGAAAGATTTACAAAGCTGAGACAGTTTCACTACATGCCAACAATATCATTTTCTATTTGTTGTCAATATTCTCCAGACAAAGGCTAAGAAACACACTTACTTGGCCTTGGGAAAGTTGAGTTTATTACTCATCCCAGTGAGGGAGAATGCTCATCAGTGGAAACTGTGGAATATCTCAGTGAGAGAATGTTAGGGAAGACTTCTTAGAATTCAGGCTTTAGTGGGGACAGTCTAATAAAGCAAGGATTCCCTCTGAATTAGGAACTTTCAGAAAACAGGAGCCCTTTTATGATGGAATATTTTAATAAATCTTATCCATAGAGTGGGAAAATAGGGAGCAAAGCCAAATCTGTAATTGTAATAGGCCTCCATTATTCTTATTAGCCTGGGATAAGGATGTTTGGAATTTTGAAATTTGAACACTGTTCATGTTTTGTGTGTGTTTAGACATGATGTGGTGACAGAGCAAATGTGCCTGTTGTTAATGTTCTATTAAATTGTCAGGTTCAACAGAAGAATGTTGAGTTAGCTGTGATGCTAGGTCAAGGAATGGATGTCAGAAAGTAGATTTCTTTCTCTTTGTAAAGAGTCATGGTGCATAGTGTTGGAACTCAGTGCACAATTATTATTCCTTCTAGTAATGGCAAAGACAAATTTTCTCTCTTTTGTCTTTTGATGAAGTCTTTGAATTTTTCTATGTATTGAATCATTTCATCTGCAAACAGGAATAATTTGGCTTGATCTTTTCTTATTTGTATCCCCTTTCTTTCTTTCTTTTTCCAAATTTCTCTGGTAAGAATTTCTAGTACATATTGACAAGAATGATGAAAATGGACATTCTAATATTGTTCCTGGTGTTAGAGGAATTATTTTCAGTTATTTTTCATTCAGCATTATGCTGTGAATTTGTCTTATACTGACTTCATTGTGTTGAGGTAATTTTTCTGTACTTATTTTGTTTACGGCTTTTATCATAAAGAGATGCTGATTTTCATCAAATATTCTTTTCACCTTTTGTGATAATTCTGTGATCTTAATCTTTCATTATTCTATATGTACTATAGCTATTGATTTATGTTTGTTGAACCATTTTTTCATCTGGAATGAAATCATCTTGGTCATGGTGCATGATACTTTTTCTGAGGTTTGCATTTGATTTGCTGGTATTTTCTTGATAATTTTACATCTATGTTTGTTGGAATTATAGCTCTATAGTTTTTTTTATTATGTTATATTTTTAGATTCAATTTTATGGCAATGCTGGCCTCAAAGCTTGAGATTAGAAGGGATGCCTTTTTTTTAATTGTATGGAATAGTTTGATAAGCATTGGTATTATTGTTTTTTAAAAAGTTTGGTGAAATTTAGTCATAGAACTATCTGGTCCTTACGTTGTATTTGTTGGGAGAGTTTTTATTACCAATTAAAACTTGTTAATTGTATTTGTTCATTCATGCTTTTCATTGATTAAACTTTGGTAGGTAATATGTGTCCAGAAATATTTTTCATTTCTTACTTTTCAATTTGTCGGCATATAGTTTTTCAAAGAAATCTCTAATGATCCTATAAATTTCTGTAGTATCAATTGTAATGTCTCCTTTGTTATCTCCAATTTTATATATATGGGTTATTCTTTTATTTTCTTGGTTAGAATAAATAAAGGTTTGTCAGTTTTACTTATTTTTTCAAAGAACCAGCTGTTTGTTTCATAGATCTTTTACATTGTTTTTACTTTTGGCTCTGTTTTATTTACTTCTGCTCCTTCTTATTTCTTTCTTTATACTAATTTTGGGTTTAGTTTACCCTTGCATTTTTAAGTCCTTGAGATGCATCATTAATTATTTATAGAAAATATTTATTTTTATTTATTTATGTAGATATGCATATATATATATTTTTTTCTTTATAATTTTCAGTGCTGGGGACTGAACTTGGGGCCTCATTCATATTAGCACTCTACCACTAATCCACATACCAAGCCCTGATTTTTTACTTTATATTTAAGCACTCGTTGCTATACACTTCCCTTTTCATACTGTCTTTGCTGAATCCCATAAGCTTTTCTATATTGTGTTTCCATTTTCACTTGTTTCAAGAAATGTTTAAGTTTCCCTTTTGATTTCTTCAATGCCTTGCTGTTTGTTCAAAAGTGTGTTGTTTGATCTCCATGTATTTGTATAATTTCTAAAATTTCTCTTCTCATTGATTTCTGGTTTTATTCTGTTGCAATCAGAAAAGATACAGGATATAATTTTTTTTGCATTTTTAAGACTAGTTTTGTGGGATGATATATTATCTATTCTAGAGAAAGTTTCATATGCTAATGAAAATGATGTATATTCTGCCTATTGGATACCGTCTTCTGAAATGTCTTTTAAGTCTTTTTTATCTCAGTGCAGTTTAACCCTGATTTTTTGTTGTTGCTGTTAATTTTTTGTCTGGATAATCTATCCACTATTGAGAGTGGAATATTATAAACCCAAAGTATTTATCATATTGGAATCTCTCTTTTCCTTTATTTATAAGAGCGCTTGTTTTATAAAATCGGTTATTTGGACATTAGGTATTTATAGATTTATACTTATATCTCCTTGATGAATTATTCCTTGCTCATTATTTAGTGACCCTTCTTACATTTTTTGGTTTATAATCTATTTTGTCAGATGTATGTATAGTTTTTCCTAATTTCTTTAGGATTCCGTTTACTTGAAATATCAATTTCTATCATTTCATTTTCAGTCTCTGTGTGTATGTAGTGGTGAAGTGAGTTTCTTGTAGGCAGCATGTTTTTTGGTCTTATTGTTTTTTTAAATAAATCCTTTCTGTCAGTCTGTGTTTTTTATTTGGAGAATATAATCCATTTATATTCAAGGTTCTCAGAGAAAAGTATGGGCTTATGTCATGTAATGTAGATTTTCTTCAAGTGGTCTTAAATATTCCTTATTCTTCCTCTCTTATTTATCTTTGTGGTTTGATGGATTACTACATTAATTTTTTTATTTTTTCTGTTTTTTCTTTAGAATTTATATTTTCATATGCTATCATGATGGCAATAATTTTTATTTTACTTCCGGATATATATTTTTCCCTAAAGCATGTTTTGTAAGCCTATCTTATGATCATGAATTCTCTCAGTTTTTGCTTATCTTAGAGTGTTTTTTTTTCTCATTTGTTTTTGAAGGATAGCCTTTCTGTATGTAGTAACCTTGGTTGGCAATCATTTTCTTTCAGGAGTTGGCATATATCATTTCACTCTCTCCTGGACAATAGGGCCTCTAAGAAATCTGCTATTAGTTGAATGACAATCTTCTTCAATGTGGCTTGAATTTTTCTTCCAGATTTTAATGTCTTCCATTGTCCTGCATTTTTGAGAGTTATTTTGTTATTTGTTGTGCTTAAGATCTTTTCTGGTCATGTTTATTTGTGGTTTTGTAAGCCTCCCTGTATATAGATGCCGATATTTTGCCCAAATTAGAAAATTTTTCTGTTTGTAATTTATTTACTAGGTTTTCTATGCCTGTAACTTTTATTTCATTGCCTTTGGACAGTCGGATGGATACAGATGTTTTCCTGATTAATGGTGTTCCAAAGATCTTAAAGGATGTCATTAGTCTGTCGTCTTTATTCCTTCCTGTCTCCCTTTCTTTCATCTCAACATATTATTTCAAAAGACTTGTCTTTAATCACTGATATTCTCTTCTGCTTAATCTAGTCTTTTATCAGGGCTTCCAACTGTATTTTTTATTTTCCTTATTGAGATCCTCAGCTCAAGAATTTCTGTTTGGCTTTTTTTCAAAATCTTTATTGTCTGCTGAATTTCTCGAACATATTCTGCATTGTCTTCCTAGTTTCACTTAACTGTTTATCTATATTTCCTTGTATCACTTTGAGCTTTTAAGAAAACATCATCATTTTGAAATTTTATGAAGCATTCCACCCATTTCTATTTCTTTGGAAATTGTTAGTAGAAAGTTATGATCTTTTGGAGGTTATGTATTTATATAGCAGGACTTTTGACATGTATGTGCAAAGCATTTTCTTTCCTTGTGGTCCTCCATTGAGATTTGTGCATTGGATGTTATCATATTTCTGCTACTTTTATGGGTTGACCTCTTAATAAGCAGCTTTTCCTAAAAACATATCTTGAGTATTGGTTTGTTATGCAGAGTTTGCTTTATTTCCAGCTGGGCACCTTAGCATAGCCTTCCTATAGTTTCTTTGGATGTGATTAGTGAATCTGGGCACTGTGCATGCCATGTTGGTATTGGATATACTCACTGTCTCCTGTAGATTTTGTAAGAGTCAGGATACTCTACCAGTTCATTTAGGTGTGTTGTTGAAAGAAGAGAGTGTATGGTGTCCTCAGGGTAGATACTCCTATAGTGGGAGTGTTGGGTCCTATCAGGTGATGGAGTTTTCCTCAGGCATTGCTGATATTGGATCTCTTACCTGTAAGTTCTCTGGCACTGGTGATATCAGTAGTGCTAAAGGTACTAAAGCACTTGCCTTCTGACTAGACAGTGGTATGAGCCCAGGTACTTTATAAGAAAAAATTAAGGCAGGAACCATAGCATCCTCTCTGTGTTGCTCATGCCCAGTCCTGTGAGTAGTGCATAATCAGACAATGTGTAGGGGTGATCAGTGAGGTCCTTCATTCTATGGTGGCAGCAAGAGTTTTGATGTTTCTGTCTGTACTACTGTGAGCATGTCCACCTCGGAATAGGACCTTGGTGCCCATCCCTAACTGTGCATACCTAGGAAAAGGGAGATGACTGAAGGTTTTATCCCCCAATTCTTTTAGCAATAATGCTCACTACTGAGTGAGAAGAGGAGGGTTGTAGCTGGAGCTGAGCAAAATTTGTCTTGGGGCTTACCTTGGTTGTATGTGTCTGCAGAGAGATGGATGGTTGGGACTTTTCTCCCCCAACTCTCTCAGCTATAGTTCCTATCAGGGAGTGAGCAGGAGTGGGTCACAGCTGGACCTGAGAAAAATTCCTCCATGGACCTCCCTTGGCTGTGTACACTCAGAGGTGGGGTGACAGCTTCTATTTTCTCCCCGTCCACCATTTCTTTAGCTGAAGTGTCTGTGGGAACAAGTAAACACAGCAAGCACCAGGCAAAATTTCTTTCAAGATCTCTTTAAATCATGTGCCTCGTAGGATGGGGCATCCAGAACAGGAGTTTGTTCTAGACCTCCCCAGCATGTCACTATGGGAAGGATACTAGTGAAGTCATGGAGTTCTTTCCTCATCCTATCTGCAACAGGGCTATGGAAAGTTTAGGGTCAGGGAGGGTGGGAACAACATTGTGACTGCATTCAGTCCTGGCACTAGTGTGAATCTCCACATGACTGGTCATGCCCTTTATCTCAGAAGTAAGCTCCCCAATCTTCTGATTTATCCTTGAAGGATGCATCCTTTGTTTTTCCCGTTCCCCTCTATGTCACAACACCTGTTTCCCCACAGTATAGCACCCTCAATGGGTTTGAGTCCGTTACTCTGCTGAGCTTAGTTCACAAAGTAGCTACCCACTTATCCAGTGCAGTGGAATGTATCTGGGATCAAAGAGACAGGAATATGCAGGAGTTTCTGACCCTTAGAGCACTCCACATTCAGAAAATAACTCCCTTCTCAAGATGCTTCCTGGCTCTACCACTATGGGCGTTTGCTGGGAGATGATGTGAAATACTTTTCCAAAGCACGGCTACTCTGCAGATTTCAGGTTACTTATCCAGTTAGGATGCAAGCCTCTGAGGGTTGTGAAACTTTGCAATAGCTAGAATTGCAGTATCCATGCTGATAGAGTTTATCAGGACTCTCTCTTGCATCCTTACTCCTGCAGAAGGATGATTCTGGCCATGGAGCTGGGTGGCAGGTATTGGGATATTTTGTTTCTCTTACTATGCTATTGTCCCAGGTCTCTGGCTTTTACAAGCTTTCTGTTTTTTTTTTTTTTTTTTCTCCTGTTGCTTTACAGTGTTCTCCCACAATAACTAGCCTCAAAATGCATTGTACACCTATTGCTTTGGTTCTTTGTGGAGGTACAGCTGAGTTCTCTCTATCAGTCGCCCTCAACTCCCTCCCATTACATTTTTCATTGATTTTAAGATGTTTAGTTAACCAAAAGTTTTAAGAATTTTTCTTAGCATATTTATGTTCTTGACAAATACTGTGGAATTTATGAAAAAAAAAAACTACATGAGAAATCTAGAGTCACAGTGTCAATGGTATTTTGAAACATCTCTGAGTAGGTAGACAACCAATTACGTTCTTGTAGTTTTCGTCTACGGACTTGTGTACGTTATTATTTGGGGAGAGGATTGTCAATGATACAGAAGTCTCACTATTTTCAGTAACTCTTCTCAAAGCTTTAGATAGTTCAGACTCTAATCATTTGGAGAGTGAAACAACAATTTTTCTATAAGTTGACAGGTAAACAACTTCTGTAACAGATGCAGAAATCAATACAGAAGTTATCGTATAAAACCTGAAGTTTATTTTTCTTTACTTACTTCAAAAACTTCATTTTGACTTACATGGTACTGGGTAATAAAAATAAAACCAAACCACAAAGACTTCAACAATCCAAGGATCCAGGACTTCACAAAACATTTGTAATTGTCTTAAGTTTTCTTGGACAGAGATTCTAATATTTAGTTTTCACAAGATTATCTAGAAAAAAAAATTGTAAAATACATATCCTAGGGCCTCTTCTTATACCGAATGAATCTGAATTATCAGAGAGGATTCCTAAGAATTGTATGTAATTTCCCCCCATTTCAGTATTTCAAGCCCCTCTACAGAATGTTCTTTGAGCACTGCTGCCCTACTCTAACTCATTTAGGGTGAAAAACAATTGAGAAATCAAAAGAAAACATTCCACTCATAGTCAATGATCCCATAGGTCCTAGTAAGGAGAATATTTTGATATATTGAAACAAGAAAGTATTAAGCCTACTTAATCATTTTAAATTCTTTTCCCCAGAGAAGACATATTTGTTGTTATTCTCTGTCCATGACTGGAACTGTCTGTATTTGTGCTAAACCTATTTCATGGACTCCCAGCTGAGCTAGTTTTAAGGATCAGAAACTAAGTTGGCATCTGTCAGTGGTTCTTCAATATCACTCTGTTAGAGATAGAGATAGAGAAAATTAATCAAAACTCCTCTCAGAGGGTTCTGGGTGTATTTGGAAGTGACGTTTTTATAAATTGCTTGCTGGTTGTATGTGGGGTGAAGCAAGATGGATTGATGTCAGAGTACCTACAAGTAAGGGACAGTTTCCCACACTTACTTGATAACTGTCCCTCTGATAAATCTATAACCTGCATTATTGCTTCCTGCTGATAGCATGATATGCAAAAATCTAAATAATCAAATTTCTCCTAAGTTGGAATTTAGAGTAAGAAAGAAAAGTTTATAAAAAGTTAGTTTGTCTTATTCAAAATGTGAATATTTAAATAGCTGAAGTAGGATTTTTTTTCTTAGTAGCCATCATGCATTATGTTTTCTTATTTTTTTTTTTGAGGAAACATATGATGCTTATAATATAATGTATTTACAGAAGTGAAAATCAGGGCTAGGGATATAGTTCAGTTGGTAGAGTGCTTGCATTGCATGCATGAGGCCCTGGGTTCAATGCCCAGCACCACAAAATAAATAAATAAATAAATAAATAAATAAATAAATAAATAAATAAATAAATAAAAATAAAAAATCGTTGAAGAAAAAAAGTTCTCCAGCATTTCTAAGTACAACAAATCTTTAAAATTAATAGCATAAACTTCTGGCAAATAATTTCTATCCATTTGTTAGTCTATACTATTGAAGAATATAAGTCTATACTATTGAAGAATATAGGCTGAATATCATTTTCATAGCTTACATATTTGAGCTTCTCTTCATATTTGGAAATTTAAAAATTAAATTAAATATAAAATATTTAAATTACTAAAATATGTAAATCTTAAATTAAATATAAAATATCTTCCAAGTATTTATTGACTAGTTTTCCTATTTTTTAATTTCAAATATCAATTTCTTAGCCTCATACTTCCTAATATGAAAATATTTATAGCAAGTCTTAATATAAGTATCCATTAAGTATGTTTATTTATTTTCTGTGAATAGTTAATATTTTTACAAATTTTCACTAGTTTTTTGGAGTGTGGCAAATTGATGGTACTGATAAGAGAAATACACATAGATCCACCCAAGTATCATTGTAGTAAGTGATGAGAGAGTTTGTGATAGTTTATTGCTGTAATTTGTGCTTGAAATATTTCATTGCTCCCTCCTGTGATATTGGAGCACATCATATTAAGGTCAATAAACTTCCCAATGATTCTACAAACCAGACTAGCTCACTGTTACACTGAGACCAGAAGGACCTCATAATTAGTAAGTAATATATATTAAAGTCAACTTGTTCAAAATTTTATTGATAATTCTACTTCTTAGTGGTTGCTTTGGTAAAATTATAACCAAAACTAACTGAGCTAAATATTGAATAGAATAATATTTGTGCCAAATATATTCAAAATAGCACTTTATTAAAGTTTAAATTTATGTCTTAGGGTAATAATTACTACTGTTTTCATTAAATAACCATTTTCTATATAATGGGTGAATTATCACCCCAGGAATACACTCTGTTAGAATGTACTGCTACATTCAGGATATTGAATATGATGACACTTTCATGTTTATATTAAATTCTTGACACTCTTATGAGACAAAGCAGATGACCCAGCATTTATTTGCAGACACTTTTTTGTTCACTTATTTCACTCTAAGGCTGTTTGATCAGAGAATCAAATTTTGATCTTCCCTGACATACTTTATATTTATAAGAGTTATTTTTTCCAGTATTATAGCAGAAATTTTTAAAATGGGATTTACATTTAGTTCCATGCTTTGGAAGATGAAAACATGATATAGTTTTTATGGTCACTGTGACTATTTTGCTTAACCATTCATTGGAATCTACATTCAATGAGATTTTGCCCACCTCCTTTTGAATTATTATTATATCAGTTTTATATACCAGATTATCTATGAAAATAAAAGTTTTTTTTAAATTTTTGTAAAATGGCAGAAAAACTACTCTAATACAAGGGTTTGCTTCATAGTATATTTTTATGAAAGTTTGGAAAAAAACAGAGAGTAGCAGGAGTAAAGAAAAAGAAATAACTTTGAACAGAATGTTAGATATAACTTTTCAGAAATTCACTGCTTTGTCTCTGTAAAAAAATTTATATAAAATGTGAGCCTTCGGAGGCCCATGACCAATTACATTCCTTGGCCGTGCTTTCTTTTTCAGTCTTTCTCAGCTATTTTTCCTTACTCAAGCTGCGTTCAATTTTCTTTGATCCATAGTTAATAATAGAAAAATTAAAACAACCTTCCCTTGTTGATAGAGTGATAGTTTTTCTTTTTCATAGCTATATTGAGGTAAAATAAATAAATAAATAAAATGCACATATTTGAAGGATGCAATTGATCAGTTTTGACATGTATGTAGCCAATACAATCAACATAAAAAACATTTCCATTACTTTTTAAAATTGAGATCATGCAGAGTGTGTTTCTTGCAATATCTATTAAATTAGAAATCAATCACCTTAAAATATATACAACCCCACCCCGACATGTCAACTCTTTCCAAATTAAATGTCACATTTACAAATATCTCAGAGGTCAAGGAGGAAAGCCCAAGAAAAGTAAATAAAATGTGCTTTGGACTACGTGATATAATAAAAGCTTAAGATATCAGGGTCTCTGGGATGAAACAGCACTCAGGTAAACATTAATAACTTAAAGTACTTGTATCAGAAAGAAGCTAGAATAACAATGAAATTACTTTCAAATTATGTGGTAGGAAGGAAAAAAAGTAGGAGTAGGAACAGATATATATGAAATACAGAAGAAATAATAGAGCTAAAATTTGATAAAAATCAAACAAGTCTAATCAAGCAAAAAGCAAGAACATAAAAATTAATATCAATGGAAAGGGAGCTATCAAAATAACCCTATAAATGCTAAAAATATGTTAAGGCAATATTGCAATTGTAAACAAACCTATGTGATAGCTTACACAACATGGTCTATATTAGAGAAAGATCCATGTGCTGCTGAAAGTGTATTCAGTTATTGATGGATGAAATATTCTATATATGTCTGTTAAGTCTAAATTATCAATTGTATTTTTTAGTTTTATAGCTTCTTTATTTAAATTTTCTCACCATCCAGTGATGGCAGAGGCATGTTAAAGTTACCCAGATTTATTGTGTTGTGGTCTATTTGATTCTTGAAATTGAGAAGGGTTTTTTGATATACATAGATGCTCCATTATTTGTGACATAGATACTTAGGTTTGTTATGTCTTGTTGATGTAGAATTCCCTCAAGTAGTATGAAATGGCCTTCTTTATCCCTTCTGATTAATTTTGGTTCAAAATCCATTTTATCTGATATGAGGATAGAAACACCTACTTATTTATGTGATCCACGTGAGTGATGTTTTTTTCCCATCCTTTCACCTTCAATCTGTAGATGCCTCTTCCTATGAGGTGAGTCTCTTGGAGACAGCTTATTATTGGGTCTTGTTTTTTTAATTCAGTCTTCCAGTTTGTGTCTTTTGGTTGATGAGTTTAGGCCATTAATGTTCAAGGTTATTATTGAAATATGATTTGCGTTCCAGTCATTTGGGTTTATTTCTAGTTTTTAATTTGAATTAGTTTCCCCTTTGATTGACTATTCCTTTAGCGTAGTTCCTCCCTTTGCTGGTTCACTTTTGTTTATCTTCATGGAATATTTTGTTGAGAATGTTTTGCAGTGTAGGCTTTCAATATGCATTTTTTTTTTCTGGGGGGCAGGGGGAGGACCGGGGATTGAACTCAGGGACACTACCACTGAGCCACAACCCCAATTCTATGTTGTATTTTATTTATAGTCAGGGTCTCACTGAGTTGCTTAGTGCTTCACTTTTGCTGAGGCTGTTTGTGAACCCACATTCCTCCTGCCTCAGGCTCCCAAGCCACTGGGATTACTGGTGTGAGCTGCCACACCCGGCACAAATTATTTTAACTTTTGTTTATCATGGAAGGTTTTTATTTCATCTTCAAATCTGAAACTTAATTTCATTGGATATAGGATTCTTAGTTGGCATCTGTTTTCTTTCAGGACTTGTTATGTTATTCCAGGACCTCCTAGCTTTGAGATCAGTTGAGATCCAAATTGGTTTTCCCTTATATGTAATCTGATGTTTTACTCTCACTGCCTTTAAAATTATATCCTTATTGTGTATATTAGGCATTTTCATTATAATGTGTCTTCATGTGGGTCTGTTGTATTTTTGTACATTTGTAGTCTTATAAGCTTCTTATATTTGATTTTCCATTTTATTCTTTAGGTTTGGGAAATATTCTGATATTATTTCATTGAGAAGATTATGCATGCCTTTGGTTTGTATCTCCATGCTTTCCTCTATCCCAACAAATCTTAAATTTGGTCTTTTCATGTTATCCTATAATCCTTGGAAGTTCTGTTCATGGATTCTTAACATCTTCTTTTCGTAGTTAACTCGTTTTCAAGATTATATATTTTTGTCTTCATTCCTAAGGTTCTGTTTTCAATGTGGTCTCATCTGTTGGTAATGTTTTAATTCGGTTTATTTTTTTCCTTCATTTTGAGGGTTTCTGCTTGGATTTTTTTTTTTTTTAAGAATCTGTCGCTTTGTTGAAGTGATCTTTCACTTCCTGTATTTTCTCTCTGATTTCATTTCTTATACCATCCTTTACTTCACAGAACAGTTAAACTATGTACATTCTAAACTCCTTCTCTGACATTCCTTTCACTGTGGTGTCAATGGGTTGCTTTAGTGAAATATCTTGGTTAGTTTGTGGCAATTTGTTCCCTTGCTTTTTCATGCTATTTGTTTTTCATTCAACAGTATGAATCTGAACCAGTAGAGTTTCTACCCTGTGGACTTACAGTGTCTCTGATGGTTTCTAGTACTTCACTGTTTAGGGGGAGACAGATAATAACAACAACCAATACAAACAATATTCAGCATTAAACCAAATACTTTCTCCTCTGATGTCTACAATGGTAATTATCACAATAAACATAAATGATGTAATCAGTTATTGGCTACAATAAAAACAGCAAGCTTGCAAAAGGGTTTACAATTTCAAATGGTAGACAGGGATGGAACAGAAGTGATAAAGAATGTGATGATTATGAGAGAGGAGTAGAGAAGAAGTATAAAATTAAAGAAAGAATGAAAGAAAAATAACAGAGTTGGCTATCAGCAGAAGAAAGGAGAGAATCAAGGGAAACATGAGAAAAAAAAATTATGTATATACACATACACACAAATATATATATATATAGATATATATATATATAGTAAAAATTTTTTATAAATAAAAAATAGAAATAAAATACAAAATAAAACTAAAATATGCTACTCAAGCATCCTAGTTCACAAAAAACACCTAATCCATGAATAATAACTGGCTTCAAAAATGCAAGAAATGAGGGAAAAAACAAATATGAATATGTACAAATGTCCATGTACCATTAAGGTCACAATTAAACACAGAAAAATAATTTTTAAAAAATCTTGATGAAAAAATTAAAGATTTATTTCCATTGGAGTGTAAAAGATTCTCAGTTTCTCTTCTTACTTGTTTTAGGTGGGATTGTCTGGAGCATGATGCTCTATCTCCTGGATTATGGAAGTGAGAGTGGTAATCCTATAGGCTGAGTTACTGGAGGCAGGGTTTAGGTTTAGATGGGCTCCAGGCTCTTCACCGAATGCCAGTTAGTCTGGTGATTTTAAATCTGTGCCTACTAGCACCCAGTATTTGCTGGTCCATGCTGGAAAACTGTACCCCAGTGATCTCCCCTGGATTCCACTTGTGTGGTTAGGAATCCAATTCTTAGTCCTCTATGTCACCTTTGAACCCCATGTTTCCTGGTTTCAGGTTCAGTCTCCAAACAATCTCTCCTGCCCCAGCTCTATGGAATTTCTGGCAGAGACATCTCTTTCAGCTAGTCCTGCAAGAAGTCTGATTGGAGGGGAAGGCATAGAGCTGGATGGGTTTCCATGACCAACTGTCCCCTGTAGAAACCTATCCCTATGTTTGATTTTCTCCTGGTCACTCAAGCACACTTTATGCCTTGCAGTATGTGTTTACTGATCCTGTATTTTGGGCCAAACTCGGGTTTGCCAGGAATTGGCCCCCTCAGCTGCCAATCCCATGCAGTAGCTGCAAAATTGTTCCTTCTTTTGTCCTCCAAATGCCACCTGGAGAGATGGTGGCTTCTTTTCCTGCATGCAGATATTGTACCGTGGATCTCTCAAGTTTGCCCAGGCAATGTCCTTGATCTCTAAGTCCTCCATACCCAGACATGCCTTATACCTCCCCAAAATATGTTCCCTTAATTCCCTTATCCCTCCACTATATTCATGAAGAGACAACTCCAGCTGGTGCTTCCATCCAGCCATGGCAGTGACTGTGCTTCTGGGGATTTCTTCCTTACTTTATTATACCCAACTTCCTAAGTCTCCAGTCTGCTTTGAATGTCCAGTTTTAAATTCTGTAAAGTCCCCACACTTTTTTGTTCCCCCACCTTGCTGAGAAGCTGCCTATCTTCTTTCTTGGTTTCACTCCACAGAGCAGCCAGGAAATTGACCTCCTCTATTCTGCCATCTTGAAAATCCCTGAATGATAGGTGTTGTTTTTGTACAAAACTGCTCCTTCCACACATTGGTGCGATCATTTGACTCATCATCCAAAACACATTTTCATGACTCGCAAACTGAGGAGACATCTACCATGGATACTAATACATTTATAACTGAAAAGACTTGGTAATCAATTGGATATAGGATTAGAGAATCAAAATTGATTTCATGTTCCTAGAACTGGTAAGTTTGATATTCTTTATGGAGAGAGAGATTATTTATCTTAGTTTTAGGGATAAAATGATGAAATTAGTGTTTTGCACATCTACTTTTGAAGTACTAAGTAAATCATTTTAGGGGAGGGATTCTACTTACCTATGCCACAGATGAAAATGGGCAAAGATTGATGGACTGACAAAAAAAAAAAAAAAAGAATCTTTCATTTAAATAATGTGCTTTAAGATCTGAGCTGTTTAGGGAAGGAAGTAAAAACTAGATAGAATTAATTTAGGAAATAAGGGTCTATGAACTGAAGATTTAAGTATGGTTAAATAACAAATAGATGAAGTGAGAGTTGAAAGATGAATGGTATTATTTAGATTTTATAAGAATTGAGGGATGACTGGATGTAAGTGGATGACTAAATTAGGAGTGAAGTTATTGCTGGTAAAAGTGTGAAAGTATCTGATAATTTGAATGTATATTCCACATTATCAGAAGCCACTAGAATCACGGTGATATTTAAATTGGCAAATAATAATTTGACAATGAGGAGCCATGAAATTGACAGATTAAAATGATAATGAGAAAAGCAGTTATATTCATTAGATGGAATTGAATTTCATAGGAGAATGTTTTATCCAATGTTGTTGAAACACTGATAATCTGGAAGTGGCATTCAAGAGTCAGAGGCACACTAAGCCCATTTCAAATGAAAAGTTAATGGGGTACAGAAAAATGAATTTGTATTTCTATTTAGAGGGTGAGTAGGTTTAGTGGCACTCCCTCCTCCTCCAGAGAATCTTAATTAAGCTTCTCCAGAGACCCTCACCGTAATAGTCTTATTAACAGAATACCAGAAAAAAATTCTGCAGAAAGCTCAATATACTTAGGACTTCCTATTTGTGAGGACTTCCTATACTTTGTCTTGCAAAAGCTAAGTTTGGCTACAGTCTTGGTGATGCCACTACTGCTTTTGTGGTAAAACTTGTAAAACCTCAGACTAATCTAAAAAATGGGACAAAAATCACTTTATACGAACTCAAAAAATTATATAGACTTTTATGTAGACTCCTGTAAAAATATAAACCTCCAAGCTATACCCTTCACCCCACAACTGGGTATGAAGTTCCAAGAGTTTCCAGATTTAGGGTCCAGAGAAATTTTTTAAGCATGAGCCTCACTGTACCGCTGCAGAAAATAAACCTGCTTTCTGCTAATTCCTCGAGGTGTCCAGCCTTGTCTGTCCTACATCATAGGAACACAGTACCTAGAAAATAAACTAGGATTCCCTTATTGGGAAAAGGATAATAAACTGTATATAAACAGACTAATGGTTTACAAAATGTGTTCTCCAAGAGAATCAGAGACCACAGAAGAAAGATTGCAAAGGAAGTAGGGACTAAAATGTTTGAGCTATAGACAAGGATCACAGGTAATATGTGGATGAATGCAGGAGGCAATGAATGGGTCAGGGGTAGGAGAATTTACTTTTAGGCAATGCTCAACCATAATGTTGATGTGAAGTTCCTGTAGTGATCTGGCTTACAGGTAATTCTCTATCATTGTCCAGATTTTTAAACTCTACCCTTGTTGGAAAAATGTCTGCTTAACTTGCTATGGGAAAATAATGGAACTACTTATTTTACATGGTCCTCACTATAATTTAAAAATGACTGCAGCACTAAAGAAATCTAGATTAAATTCCTTCAGTCATTATGAATATTTATATAGTATTTCCTTTCTTCCAACACCATTCTAGAGACTGAACTTAAATTAATGAACATTCAGATAAGATTCTTGCTCTCATGAAGCTAAGTCTATGGTGCTCAACTATGTAAAAAGAAGATCTCTGTTTAGAGGGAGTTGACACTAAGCCACTGGCAAAGTCCTTGAGTAATACTTTTTGTTTGTTTGTTTGTTTGTTTTTAAACTCCCTGAGTCCACTAAGGAGGAATCAGTAGCTAAACACTTTTGAATATTAAAATGAAATTATCCAGTTTCAGGGAGTGGCAAGCCTGCTTCTTATTCCTAGAAAAGTGTACACAATTCCCCAACAGACTGAAGACTAATCACTTATGGTTTCTATAGCAATAATTATTTTATTAAAAAGAAGGAAAATAATTGCTTTCCTTATTTTGGAAGGTACTAGAACTTGATATTTTAGAGATATTGTTAACAATCAATTTTAGAAAAATAAAATTTTTCTACATTTCTTGTTCAGAGACATGTACTGAGTATTGTGGTAGATAGGTATTTCAGTGAGTTTTAAGTGTGAATTTGTTATTATGTGTATGTCAACCTTTGTTTCCTTTAGCTAAATGTCTTTCTTTCCTATTTGTTTTTGTATCAGAATCCCCACAAAAAATTTTTAATAGAATATTGAGACACAATTTTGCTTTATGTCATTCCCACAAAATTCCTTTTAATTTTTTTTATATAAAATAGCTGACTCTTTGATACAGGAGCTTTCTGAGAACATATTCTTTATTTATTTATTAAAGAACAAAAGGTTATATTTTAGGGATACTGGCTTTTTCATAATTTGTTTTGAAGATAACTGTTTTGGATTTATCTTTACATCTCAGGTCTATTGTTTTTCACACACTCCTCTTTCTACTTCTTCTAAGTAGTCACCTGTGTAAATAGGAGTGGGCAGAGAAGGGAGAGGCATGTGTAAAAACTTACTACATCTTATGGTTAGTTGACAGACTTGTGAAATTGCTACAGCATTTAGAAGCATTAAATCTCTATTTGAAACACAAGGTTTAATTTGGAGCAGTCATACATGAATATCAATTTTGATTAATTATTTTTTTCTTTACAAAGACAGAAATTGTCATTTGCTAGGGGAGACACTATTCAAGGGTTTGAAAACTTTGCAAGGATAATATTTTTGTCTAAGAGACCCAAAGAACCATTAATGTAGCTCCATATTACACTTTTGCATATTTACTTATTAATTAAAGAACAAAATTCTCAAATATTGATGTACATGTATATTTACATGTGAGAAAAATGGGCAATGATTGCCGCTGTCTGGCTGGGCACAATTCAGGAGCCACTTGTCAAAAGAAATGAACTTTATTTTTAGAACACACACACCACACCACACAGCTCCTCAGGAAAAACCCTCAGAGCCTAACTGCCACCACCAGCTTCCCACAAGCCTCTCAACCTCCCCCACTCCTCCTGCTCTTGAGGCCGATTGGCTGGGTCGCATGGGCGGAGCCAAAAAAAGTCCCCCAATGAGCAGCTCCGTGGTCTGAAAGGGCAGGGAAACAGCCCAATGAGCATCACCACAGAGGAGCCAATCAGTTGGCAGCTAGAAGTTGCTGGGGCCGCTGTGAGCCAAACCTCAGCTGTCAGCTGGAAGTTTGCTGGCAGCTGGAAGTTTGCTGGGGCCCCTTTGGCTGTGGCTCTCAACAAATGATAGGTATAATTCTAAATTATGCATATTTCTGTTGCAGCTAATTTATTGCTAAAATTCAGTTTTGTATAAAACTCATTTATTTTCTCAATTCTCAGTTTGCAGAAATAGTCTCATTTTCTTTACAGGGCCATGTGTTTATAATCAACAAAATGGCATGGACTTCCCCAACTAAATCAATTTCTAAACTATGATTTCAATTATGAAACAAAATTTCAAAACCTTAGGCAACCATTTAGGAAAGGCAGAATGGATTTAAATGCTATAATTTTAATGGTTATTACTTAGAGAATGTAGGTAGAAGTACTTTAAAGGTAAAAAGGCTGAATCCCTCTGCTCTGAATCTGTTTGTTAATGTGAAATGTTACTATATGTGCATTTACTATCTCTATTACTGGAATTTATAGACTAAATATTTGAAAAAAAAATCTCTTACTGAACTTTATCTCAGGTAAAAAATCATGGTATATGAATTGCACCTCTATGATTTGATAGGTAGCATGTTGAAATATTTGATAAATTTAAATTATATAAAATTAGGTGACAACTCTCACAATCTATTTTTCCTCTGAATTTTCTTGCATTGTCTCACACATAACTTTTGGGGGACACCTCATATCCAAACTGTAACAAATATGAATAATAATAAGATGAATATTAATCAGACCATCTCTGATCCTGTGTCCTTCCTTCCACCTTGATCAGAATACATTACCATGTTTGAACTTACTTCCAAAATTGAAGATATTGTTATAGCTAATGTCTTTAATAATAATGTGAAAAAGTCATAATTACCAAATCCTAGCCTCTTATATTTGATCTACTCTCCTAACTAGAAATTAGGCTCATAATACATTGTATGAGTCTTTGCATTTTAAATGTCTTTCTCTGTAACTTGACCATGAAGAACTTAGGTGTGAAGGATGTTGAATAATTCATCTTTGCTTTCTATCACTTACTACAATTCTTTGCACATAATTATTCTACCTATAATTTACTGAGTACCTTCTCTGTGGTAAATACATTCATAGTTATCATATGAAACTTCAACTAATGCATTAATGAATGAAAGTTAACACTTTATGTTTGATGACTAGAGAAAAAGGGAAATAGAACCAATTTTTTATCCAATCTGAGTGTGAAAGGGATGGTGTGATAGAAAAATGGGTGCAGATAGTAGCAGAATCACAGTGGCTGGCATGATATTGTATCTCTGCTAATCTTCTATAGATGAGGAGGAAAGTTGCTATAAGACAGAGAAGTATTAGAAAAATACAAGTTGTGACAAAATAAATGACTACAATTTGAAATAAGTTTCATGGAATTTAAAGTATAAATATTATAGAGCAGAATATTTTTTTAAAAATAGAAAACATAGCATTAGACTGTTGAGAAACATTTCTTCATGGGTATATCTTATTTATGCACATTTCAAGATTGAATTGCTATTATGAAGGCAGTCTCACGGGTGCAGTCTTCAGATCCTCAGTCAGGGATATGAGAATGGGCCTTGGGTGTGCAATACTTCCTTTCCAAGAGATATAGATCCCACGTAGCTTTTGGTTATTGCTTGTTGTGGGGATATCTTTCTCTATTTCAGACTCAATGAGTTCTTGTTTGTTCTGCTTAAGCATGTGTATTAGTGGTCCTCAGACACACTCCCAACTTTCATTATTGCAGACTCCATAGAGGAGGGACAGGGGCTTGTCTATTGTGGCATAAGGCAGGTGCATGAAGGTCCTTTACTCTACCTCCAGTGTCAGGGATAACTTGGCCAGGAGGGACCAATACACACTATCAGCAGATCTTGCTCTGTGTCTTCTGTATGTGAGTAAAAGTGTTCCAACCAGAACTTGAATATCACTATGTTTTCCTTAGTGATCCTGATACCAAGATGTAACTGGCAGAAATATTAGGACCTCTATCCTTGATGGTAGGAATAGTTACTATCTTTGTTGTTTTCTAGGTAGTTGGAGTCCTTCTCTGGCATTGATTAGCATGGTGTGCTGTTCAATAGGCAACTGATTACTCTTTCTTCTGGACTACCTTCAGAGGTTATTTGTAGAGTGAATGAGATTAAGAGAGACAGATCACATTATCTGTGGAATGAAGTGCAGGCTTGTCACCATCCATGAAAGATAGAGATAATACCAATTTAAGGCAAACAAGTTGACAGTTCAGTTTGATAATTTATCTCTCCAGAACAAATTATAGGCATTGTAAAATATTCTTTTAAATAAAAGTTTTATTTTATACAAAACTGCCTTAATACAACTTCTTTTTTTTTTCCTTTCTTTCTTTCTTTTTGGCTCTGGGGATTGAGCATGGGGTGCTCAACCACTGAAGCAATCCATAGCACCCCCTCACCCTTTTTTCATTTTTTATTTTTGAGACAGGGTCTTGCTAATTCCCTTGGGGCCTCACTAATTTGCTGAGGCTGGCTTTGAATTGGCAACCCTCCTGACTCAGCCTTGTGAGCTGCTGTTTAAACATAAAATGTTAACTTTCATGCATTAATTTGGGATTCAAAGCAATCCCAAATTGTTTTTTTAAAATTACCTTATAGCAGAATGTATCGAGGGGTCTCAGGACCACTTTCAGGCTCAATGATATACTATTACAACAAAATAGGACTCAGAATGAGCTCAGAACTCATGGTTATGGTTTATTACAATGAAAGGAGGATAAAGATCTTAAGTAGCAAAGTGCATTGGGTAAAGTCCAAATGAAACAGGCATGTGCCACCACACCTGGCCCTTGCCTTAATAAAACTCATTATTTCATAAGCTAAAGGTCCCTAGGAAGTAGTCCCATCATGCAGCCCATGGTGTGTGTTATATGGACCTCTTCATGTCACTCTGTTTGAATTGGGAAAACAGAATCTATATAAGAAATCAGTGATATGCTAGCTATTGCTTTTGATCAGGATAATCTGTCTCTAACCCAGGAATCTTGTGTCTTTACCAATATCTGGAAAGTGTGGCAGTTTATCATAATAATTTTCAAGTAAAGTAAAATCTCAGTTCCTTTGGAACTCTTTACATAGACCTCTCAGGTGCTGGGTATATATGAACATTGGCCATGTTTGACAAAGCATTACCATTTTATATTATTATCTTTTCAAGTGTTGAGAATTTTTAGGGATGGATAAATGTAACAATTACCAATTTACAGTTCTTAATGAAGGCAAAATTGCCAGGAGAATTATTCACTTTGGTATCAATGTTTTATTCTCATAGAGAAATATAGGGCATGAAAATAGGTTGATGTAGAAATTTCACCATGGATTTAGATAATTGAGCAAGATGAGAATTTTCAAAGACTTAAGTAAGTCAGGCAATGACTGCAATGATCATTTTAAGTAGGTAATCTAGTGACTCTTTTGATACTGGCATAAGAGTTATTTTTAATATATTTGTTAAGATGAAAGGTTTTAAAACTATGTATAATTATATGTAGATTGATCTATCCATCTATCAATTGTATTTAAAAAAAAATTTATAGGTTATGGGTTCAGGATGGCTTATTTAAATTTCCTTACTGAATTTTAAAAATTCTAAGAATGTGTATTCTGTGAAATGCGACGAAAGTTCCTTTCAAAGTGTCTATGCTGAACATGTTAAATCCTCACACATTACTGCAGTCTCTAGACCACAGATCATGACAGCTTCTCATGCTGAAATTGTGAAACTAAACATTGTTGTAAATTACGGCTGCTTAGCATAATATGTGACCTGGTCTCTCACCTCTAATAATAGTCTTGTTAAAGTTACACCATAGAATGTGTCGGTTTTAAGACACAAGATTATTAAGAGAAGTTGCAATTTTATATTTTAAAGTCTTTTTTAATACTTACAAGTATTTAAAAACTATCAAGTAGACTTTAAAATTTAAATATGTTTTAATTCCCTTAAAAATTTTCACTCTTCCTTCTTCTGAATATGTAAAATATTTTAGCAGCATATTTGGGGCAATTATTTTCCAGTACCTCTATTTAAATGTTCTTTTATATATATAAAATAGAAGAGAATTATATATATAGAATAGATCTGTTATATAGAAAACTTTTAATCATAAATATATATAAATATACATATATGTATATTTATTTATATTACATATAAATATAGTCCATTTCTTTCAGAATTCAGATTATATCATTTATATGTAATTAATACATAGTCTATATGAGGTCATTCATATAATAATAAACAGGATCAGTGTTGGTATTCTGTTCTGTGTATTCAACCTATTTTTCCATTAGAATATAAAAATATGATCAGTCTAATGTTTATGGAACACTAGTTATGTTCCAAGCAATTCCAAATTGTTTTCTATAATTACCTTATAGCAGAAGGGTCTCAGGACCACCTTCAGGCATAGTGATATACTAGAACAACAAAACAGAAATCAGAATGAGCTCAGAACTCATGGTTATGGTTTATTACAATGAAAGGAGAATAAAGATCTAAATTATGCAAAGTGCATGGGGTGAAGTCCAAAGGAAACCAGGAGCAGGGTTCTTGGTGTCCCTTTTCAATGGAGTCACCCGTGTACGTGTTTTCTCTCCCAAAGATAAAATGTGGCAGCATGTGTAAGGTGTTGCCAATCTGGGAAGCTCATATGAATCTTTATCCGTGCTTTTTCCTAGGTTTCTGTCATGTGTCCATGGCTGACCTTAGCTATTCAAATCCCCCCCCCCCAAAAAAAAGCATGCTCCTTAAATCATAATGTTAGGATAGAAACCACCACTGTGGGTTTTTTTTTTTTTTTTTTTTTTTTTTTGTGTGTGTGTGTGTTACTTGAAATTGAACCTGGGGGCACCATACCATTGAGCTACATCCCCAACCCTTTTTTATTTATCTTGAGAAAGAGTCAAGCTACATTGCTCAGGCTGGACTTAAACTTGGGATCCTCCTGCTTCAGCCTGCTGAGTTGCTGGGATTACAAGCGTATGCCACCATTCCAGGCTTAAAACTGCTGCCACTGAAAAGAAGAATTTAGTGAAGATAATGTTACTGACATAAGTGAGGAAAAGAGTTGTGACTGGAAGGATCAAGATGTTTTAGAAGCAATTATGCTGGTATAACCAAAACAAAAAGCAAAAATATCGCATTAAAAGAACTCATGAAGATATTTTCTGACATTCAAACTGTAATGAATAAAGTGTTGTAATATTATACAAACTTATAAAGGAGTATGACAATTTTCCAAGGCATAGAAAGATTCTTACTTTATGTCATAGTTATATAGGCAAATAGAAGAAGGCAAACACTATTCAAACTGTTCTTAATAGTTGCTTTTTTAACAAAAGTTTAATTCTTAATATTTTAATGTTCTAAACTATAGTGTACCAAATAGATATTAGTTTTATTAATATGTTCATTTCCTATATATTTATAATTGAAATTTTGACAAAAACTTTTGGAAGGCATGAAACAATTATAATCTTCCCATTAATTTTTAAATATATCATGTTTTTATTATGGCAAGAAATACATAACATAAAATTTATCACCTTATCCATTTTTAAGTGCATAGTTGAGTAGTGTTAAGAATATTTCCATTGTTGAGAAGCAGATCTTCAGAACTTTTTTATGGTGCAAAATTGAGAATCGGCACTCATCAAATGACAACTCCTATTTCTCTCTTTCCTCTGTCTCTAAAAGCACCATTATCCCTTCTGTTTCTACAAATTTAACTGCACTAGATAACTCATAAATTGGAACTAATAGTATTTGACTTTTGTAGACTGATTTATTTCACTCTATGTAACATCTTCAAGGTTTGTCCATGTTGTAAGATGTGACAGAATTTTTTTCATTTCTAGGGCTGAATAATATTCCTTGGTTAACATATACCACATTGTGTATATCCATTCATCTGTAGATGGACATTGGGTTCATGTTTCCTGAACAAAATCCTGGAAAAATAAATTCAATTGAATATTCACATGACCTGATAGGAAGAATTTCACATTTAGACACACGCATACAAATGGCCAGATGATTATACACTCATATATATTTTGTGGATATTCCCTTTACTGACTTATGAATGCTTTATATTAATTTCAAGCATTATTAGTATGAATTTATTTATAACCCTTCATGTTCTAGGATTGATGTTTTAATCTACAGTTTTGACATTCATTCATCCACCAAATGTTTACTTGATTTTAAGTATCTTCCAGATGTTGTGCCAGGTGCTTTGAATACATTGGTGGACAAGGTCTCTGTCATCTTAGAAAGTACATTTTTAACATGAGGAGACAGCAAATAAGTAAGTACAATAAAAAAATTGGAGAGTATGTTAGATGTTGGGAAAAATGAAAATATAGAAGATAAAGCAGATTATATGTGCAGAGGAGTAGGTAAGTTGTAGTGCTTGATAGGATGGCCAGGGAAATTTTCATTAAATAAAACTTGAAGTTGGTGAGGGATTTGTCCATGTGCAAATTAGCATGATGATAATCCAACCAGGGTAAATGGTCAGAGAAAAGCTGCTAAAGCAGGAGCAAGCCTCACATGTTTAAAGAAATAAGGAACCCCATGTGGCTAGAATAGAGGGAACAAAGTTATCAAATATAGTAGATGAGGTCAGAGAAGAAGCCAGATCAAGAGAGGACTTAAGATTTTACCCTGAGGCTATAGGGAGGAAGCTAAAGTAGGGTCTTGAAAACAGGGCTAAGTGAATGATCTCCTTTTATTAAATGACTCACTGCAACTACATAGTTCAGAAAAGTACTTGGGAATGGTATACTGAAGTACAGATGGAGGCCACATTTGAGCAATTATAACTATTAGATGAAAGATTGAGTTGGGAGTAGTGGAAAATAGGGAGGCTTTAGTATGTCCTGGGTTTCCTGAAGGAATGGATTTGAAGTGTAGGTTATGGTTTGATAAGCTTTGGCCTTCTTATTTGGATGTAGGGAATTGCCATCAGTTTAGATAGGTAAAGCTATTGGAGGATCAAGTCTCTGGGACAAAATAAATTAAGTTTGTCAGCTTGATTTTGAGAATTTCATATTACAAAACCAAACAGAGATACTGTGAAGTTGGTTGGATAAAGAAGCCTTGAATTCTGGACATAGTTCTGAGCTGAAGATTTATATTTGGAAGTTGAATGAATGTAGACAGCTTTGGAAACAGAGGTAACTATATAGATTACACAATTTGTAGGTCCCAAGGCAAGAAATGTGGGGTACCTTATTTCAAAGGCAGGAACAAATTTCTCCCTTTCTTTTGCAATCTCTTTCAACCTATCATGATAGTTTTTATTTGCTATTTGATGTTGTACTTCCTTGGGCATGGGATACTCATATAGTAAGTTCATATTCTCACAGATGCCCAGGGCCTCACCTTACTATTTAGTGCAAAGGGCACAAGTCCCTAACCCTTCTCATAACTGCACCCATTTCTCTCATAGCATGCAGAAAGTGGTAGTGATGACCAGGTAGGAGCAGTAGAACAAGAGGCAGGGTTCCCATCCTGGGGAAGTGGAGGTCAATTGGGAATAAGACACACTTATGAGCTGAAGCTTAAAGCACTTGGCACATGCTCCCTTTTCCTATCAGACTACACCTAAAAGCCAAAACTCAAATATAAACTTATTAAGAATGTCAATGTAAACAGTGCAGGTCACATCCTATGTATTTGCAATTGTCACAATCTCATGAACGAGTCTCCATTTAAAAGCCATTCTACTGAATTAGGTAATTAGGGGACTTAGTGCAGAGAGAGCAGTGAAGAACTAACTAGCTGTGAAGCACCCCAACATGAGGAAACAAAACAGCAGGGACTAGACAGGAGATTGAAACGGAGGGGTCTGGGAGCTACAGGGTAAATTGAGAAAGTATGTCATTTGGGAATTTAAGTAAAGAAAGCTATTTGTGGAGAGGAATGTGGGTTGTCAAAATGCAGCAAGGCTGGGCATGAAGGAAAATGAAAATGAGCTTTTGGAGAAGCAGTGAGGGTAGAAAATCTTAATGGTGAGGATTTGAAAGTAACTAAGTGTTGTAGACAGTGAACATGGGCAACTGTCTCAAGTTTTCCTGAGAAAAAGAGCAAAAACATGGGCTATAGCTAAATGGGGAAGAGAGATCAATGTCCTTTCTTTCTTTTAATGAAGAAATGTTATTAGTAAATTACTGTTTACTAGAATAATTACTAATTTGGGCAAACTTGTAGCATCTCTCACATCTGCAAGTGAAAACTTGAGTCATTGAATGATTTATAAGTTGTGGGTAATTGATTATCTTATTCTTAAAGTGAGTTATGGATTTAAGGCAGTCAGGTTGTTTCAATTTAAAATCTTAGCTCCTCCCTTGAAATGTGAGTGTCATATTTTAAATGACCTTGAATTCCTTTGTGGAATGTTATATGGCAAATTATGAAATTATACAATGATGTAAACATATTAATATATTTTCTTAACATTTGAGAATGTAGCATTCTTAAAGATCTATGGACAGCATAAAGGTGGATAAATCAATGATGTACTAATTTTTGTTTTCCTCAAATATTTTTTCCATCATTTAATATAGTTTTTGTATATTTATGATAAAATTTATTTAATGATTCAGGAAAATATTATGATTGATATTTATTTTAAAATGAAGTATTTTTTTAAAAGTATTATTCATATAGTTATTTAAATATTAACCCTTTTATAGATAAATCAAATACCCTTTATAAAATTTCCGATCACTCTTTCAAGTTATTTCCTTGGTGTTTCTTTTAAAATAATCTTATTATAATATTAGCAGCCTTTCTAATTTTGTTTTACCACCTACATAACAGTTTATTAATGTGTAAATCCTGGGTTAAAATAAATCTAACACATAGCACATTTAGGCAATGATAATTATAATAGTGTTCTAAAAGGTCCCTTTCTAACCTTGCTTTATCACTATTGGCTTTAAAATGGAAGGCATACTTTTGTCTAAAAAGTGTACATGGAAATCATGATTAAAAGCAGAAAGTAGCAAAACCTGCAGTTAGAATAAATTAAATGTAAAATAAAGAACAACTATTATAAGGATAAATGCTTTTTCAGGAAGTAGATTACATACCAAAGCAATTTGAAAATTAAATTTAATTATTTTAAACAATGTTAATAGTTAATTCTTCTGAGGTAAACACATTTCTCTACTTGAAATATTTACCATGTTCTCTTAGGTTGGAAGTGACTTGAAAAGGATATGAAATTTATGCAAAATCAATTGTTAGTTTTCACATAATTAATGGTTAATATTTCAGATATGATTATCATATATAAAGCTTTCATATAGTGATATGACAATACTGAAAATGCATTAGCCATTTTTTTCACATTTACTTCTTTTTAAAATATTTTTCTATTCCCCATTAATATATTCCAAAATCTAGTTCTGATTTAGAAAATTTAAGCTATTAATTCACTTTAAAGCACAATTGTCATGGGGCTCCACTTATTTTTGCCCTAACCAAGAAGTCAAGAAGCTCCCTGCTCACTCTGGGACCCATCC
Source organism: Marmota marmota marmota (assembly GCF_001458135.2). Lineage (NCBI taxonomy): Eukaryota > Metazoa > Chordata > Mammalia > Rodentia > Sciuridae > Marmota > Marmota marmota. The sequence continues at coordinate 5,839,005 of NW_026000005.1, forward strand.
AGCTGCAGATTTTCCCTCTATGTTGAGCCTTCCCAGGTTCTGACAAAGGTCTTTGGGTTGTTGCCCAAAACTCTGAAAGAAATGAGCTCCAGCTGAGCCAAATCATTTAAACCTCATATAAACACCATACCACAAACCCCTTGTTATGGACATAATTAGGTAGAACATCCCTTGTCCTACTGACCAGCAGAGCATTCACTGCACCCCCTCTCTGTAATTAACTTTCCTAATAAACACTTTGGATTGATAACCCTGATGTGTAGTACTCCTTTCTTTGGAACCCCAAATGGCCTCATCTCAGGACAATTTGGGGCACTGCTTTGTATGAATTCCCCACCTTTAGTTTTGGGGCAAAGTCTCACCTTTGGCAGGATGGAGAAATTATGTTTCAGTGCTTGATTAAAATCAGATGTTTTGATTAAAAAAAAACTATAACCAAGACCTTTTGCCATTATTTTCCCTTCCTCCTTCCTGCCTGCCTGTCTTTTCTTTCCTTCCTTCTTCTTTCACTTTACTTTACTTATTTCTCTTTCCACATTGTAACATCAAATTCCTGTAACATTTATTTTCTGAACGATCAGTTGATGCAATTGTATTTCTCTTGGTGGCACATGTGGTAAAGCATTAAATTTTATTTTTGTATTCATTTAAATTTTGAGGTTTTTACTTTTCTTAAACTTTAAGACCATGTTCAAGAGGCAAAATTTATTGCTCTTATTTTATCTTAATCTCCCAACAATTATTCCGTACAAAAATTGAACTGTCATTATGGTTTATCCAAAGGTGAGAAGACTACAGTAAAAATTATAATTTGAAGTCAGGTACTGTGGCACATACCTGTAATCCCAGCGGCTTGGGAGGTTGAAGCAGAAGGATTGAGAGTTCAAAGACAGCCTCAGCAAAAGTGAGGCACTAAGCAACTCAGTGAGACCATGTCTCTAAATAAAATACAATATTGGGGTGGAGATGTGGCTCAGTAGTGAAGCATCCCTGGGTTCAGTCTCCAGTACTAAAAAAGAAGAAGAAAAAATTATTATTTGATTATACACACTCTGACCAAATACTTCTCACTTAGAGATATGCTGCTCTGTAATATAGTTAATAATGTAAACAATGCATCATTTTGAAAACCTGAACTGAAATTTATAAGAGAAAATTCTGTCTATATATATAAATATATACTGGTACATTTCTTAGTGACTCTCTGTGGGTCTGTAACTAGATTACAAATGTCCCTTTCGTCAGTACCAATAGCGGTCTCCAGATGTGCTTTACATGTTCACATGAAGACAGGTGCTTAAGAGTACTGTTTCTGGTGAAAAACTCATATTAACATACATGGAGTTATTACGTCATGTGTCTTCATATGTATTTTACCTCTTTTCAACTTTAGGCATAAAGCATATGAATATGAATAGAATAATCAATCAGTGAGTAGGATTCAAGTCTCTTTAACAGCTCCATGTTATGTTAGAAGCAAAGATTTCTCTATAATGACACTTCTATATGTAACTAAAATATCCCAGATTCATGAGACTTATAATTTAGACTCATTTCCTCCATTTTTTTACATTGAAAGTACTCTACCCTGTACATAAAATTATCTTCTTTCTTCAGAAATAAAATCAAAATCATGACTGTCTAAAAGAAGAAAATTTGGATATATTGTCAGTGTGACCCATTTAAGGCAGCTCTATTTTACGCCTTGCAGTTTTAAACAGACCACCTTATTTAAGTAACCAAACTTGGAAAGGCTCAGGAGGAAAACCTAACGGCTGGAACAGTATGATGATCTTATTTTGTACATTTCTTTCCTTTGCGATCCATTGGTCTGCCTACATTTCATTTTTTATTTTTAAATTCTTTCCGTTTATGGAGGTTATTTCTAATACAGACAGTAGGAAAGAATGAGGGTATTCTTATTTTCTTGCTATCAAAAAATAAGTCTTTATTTCACATCCAGTGTGGTGTTCTGCTCTAAGTAAGTAACTTACATATTTTATAGTTGTTGCCTATGGCATGTAATAATATAAAACAGAATTAATGAAATGAGTGAAAAATACATCCCTTATTGCTATTTTAGAAGAAAATGTCCATGTTTATGAAAATAATAAGTTGACTGCAGTAGCTACCCTAGTTCAAGTTGTTTTTTTTCCTAACAGAATTGTTGCTGGGCTAAAATTCTGATTGGAGGCATCCTCTCTGGAGGTCTTTCAAAGGACAGCCTGCTAATGATGCAAGTTAAGAAGAACAAGCTCATGTTCTAGGACCGTTTGTATATGTAAACCAACAGTCCAGGCCCCAGTAAAGTGCTTGTCCTTGTCAGTGAGATGGGCTGTATAATGTTTGTCTGGCCAGCTTGTGAGATTAACCTTCCAAAAGAGACAAGAAGGGTGGAGATGTTATTTAAATAAGCACCACAAGTACCCTCTGCTTAGTTATTCAGAGCCAAAAAATTAGCATAAAATATCCTAATTCTGTAAAGCTGTGTATTTCTTCAAACAGCATTAGGCAACACAGAATCTTTAGAACAGCAACTGGCACATTTTCTGACATGAAAAACGAACCCTGGCTCATATAATGGAAAACACAGACCAGCTAAAGTGCTTGTCTTCTCATCATGGATCACAGCCTTGGCCTGGGGTCTTCCATTCCTCTTCACAGAATTACCAGCAGTGAAAGAGGCCAGTATCTTGGGGCTTTTAGTTGTATCAGGTCTTAGTCATGATCCTATGTAGTCAAAAATATGTCAGAGTATTTGGCAATATAATGACCTAGAACTGTTATACCCATTGGCAGAAGGCAAGCTCACATAAGGTGGCTCCATATGTGCTTCCAACAAAACACTGATTTACCAGATTTGTGAAGCAGCCACACAGATTTGAGGGCCTATCCCTAACCATCGCTGGCCTTGGAAATTTATAATGATGGCAAATGAAATGGTAAAATTGCCTCCCTTTGCCACATATTTGAACTTAGGACAAAATTCTAGGTCATCCAAATGTCTTAATTTGAAATCCAGTCAAAGTCATTTATGATTTCAATGATTGGGTTTTAGGTCAGAAGGACACATTTAACATGCATTCATTTCAAGTTCCTCCCATTTGGGTGAGGAGACTAAAGTTCAGAGATATTAAGTATAATGTCAATAAAAATTTTTAAACAAAAACTTAAAATATAATCCAGATTCTCCAATTCCTGGGGAATAAATTTTCCTTACTGCACAAAAATTATTTACATAGCTGGTAGTTAAAATGAGTTCATTTATTTATTCAGTAAATACTTATTGTTACTAAATGTCTGTCAGATATTGACCTAGGAAGCAAAGATACAAAGGTAAACAGGACAGAATATTTCAAGGAATTTACTTACGTTCTAGAATAGAAAGGTAAATAATTGAGTACATAAATCAATTTAAAAAATAACTTTAGTCGTGGGTAAGTATTAAAAAATCTTTAGTAAGTCAAACTATCAAATAGCCAATGTTAGATATATTTTGGAGACAAATTTGAATGAATTATTGATGAATGAGATTTGAAGAATGAAAGAAACAGAGGTTTCAAAATAACTTCTGGGATTATTTGATTTGAATAGCTTGTTAAATGTAATGGCATTTCTTAAGATAGAGAAGGCACAGAGAGAAGTAGAAATTTTGTGGGAGGTGGGTGAATATAATCCAGAGTTCTATTTTATCCATAAAATAGATTGAGACAATCTCAGATTCATGGGAGAACATCAAGGAGGCAACAATACATAAAACTATGTAAGTCAGAGGAACACTTGGTGCTATTTGAGTTGTTGGCACTTGCTTGTCATGTCTCAAAGATCACCTCTAAGTGTATAGTACATGACAAGGGGATTGTTCTTTTCCATTGCTGATTGTGGAATATCCCATCTCTGTCGTCTTAAAAAGCGCCAAACTCTCGGAGCAAACTTGGCACATTCTTGGAGTTTACTCACACCATGATTGTCTGCCTCCATATCTCTCTTTTGTAATCAAAAACTATTATAATAATAAATGTTGTAACATTTCCAATGGAAAGTTATGCATACACTTCAATGTGTAATGTTAAATCATGGTGTTATTTATTTATTTATTTAGTTAGTTAGTTAGTTCTAATTAGTTATACATAACAGTAGAAAGCTCCACTGTACACAAATGGAGCAGAATTTTTCACTTCTCTGGTTGTACATGAAGTAGAGGCATGCCATTCATGCAGTCATACATGTGCCTAGCATAATGATGTCCATCTTAGTCCATCATTTTTCCTATCCCTTTCCCCTCTCTTCTACCTTCACCCCATCCAAAGTTCTTCCACTTATCCCATGCCTCCAACCCATTATGGATTAGCATGAAGTCACCTGGTTTTTTGAACCTGGCTTATTTTGCTTAACATGATGTTCTCCAACTCCATCCATTTACCTGAAAATGCCATAATTTAATGCCATCTTTTAATGCTGAGTAATATTCCATTGTGTAATGAATATAAAATCACAATCATCTTAATAGCCAGATAATTTTATAAAATTGCTCTTTAGTATTTTTTTCATTTACTTGAGAGAAAATATTTCTCTCTGAATGTGATAACTGCAAGGGGAAGCCAAGGAAAAACAGTAAGGTGCTTGAAACAGATGACTGTCGAGCAGTTCTAATAAGATAGAAATACTAAAATAAGGACACAATGGGTTCATGGTGCATATATTTCAGGATCTAGAAAATAAACAGAAAGCTAGAAAAATGATAATGTAATTATGAATTAATGAAAAATGTCATTTTTCAAGGAAAAGTTCACTGAATTTTAACATCTTTAGACATGTGCTATACTAGGCTGATATGGGGAAGGATAATTCATTCATAAAAAACTAGTATCCAAAAGGATTATAAGGGAACAATTTTTATATCATAAAGGAAAATTCTAATTAGTAAGAATATTTTAAAAAGAATGTCTTAGCCCCTAACTTTTAAAAAAGTTTTGATCAAATTAAGTAATAATGTTAAACTTCTAGTTCACAAAACTATTTGATACTCTGCTAGGGGAAAAAAAAAAGTCATATTATTTAAGGGCAGTGATTCTGTTACACAGATTAAATTGGATTACTTCGTAGAATATGACAACACTATGCCAGACACAGTTTAGGTTCACTATAAATATAGCTGAGAACTATGAAATGAATAAAATTTTACTTAATATTTAAAAAATCCTCAAACTCTGAGCACACATTATAGATCATAACACCTGCTATTGTTCCTCAACATAGTCCTGTACAGATTCTCAGACTTCTTTATTCCCTGAAAACTTTAGGACAGTTCACTTTCTCTCCAATACAACACTTGCCATAGGTATTAATTAATTGTGCATATCCACATGGACAATCTTTCCCATACACTAGCTTCAGAATTTCCAGACCTCAAATGATATTCTGCTCCAATATAACTGTGCTTGCTTAGCCAGTTTCCATCTAGATCTTTCAATCCCCTCCACACACTCAAATTTGAGCTTCCTATTTTCCAGACACCATCTTCTGTGTTTCTAGTGATCCCTCTTATACTTGGATTCCAGCAGTTCTTTCATTAATATTTGATTGTGCTTTTCTCCTTTCCTCTCCAAACCTTTGGTAATGAACCACCATGAATCTCAGTTTCTTCTGAATGTCTTTTATTTAATTTTTCTCTTATTCCTTCACCTTTTTCTTTGGGCTGAGAAACCTAAACACAAAGCATTTCACAGGAGTAAAGAAAGTATTTTTGGACCAAAGCAGTTCATAGCTTTTATCCTGCTCCTGGGTACGTGATTGTCACTCTAAATAAGCAATCATACATACAGATCTTAGTTTAAATTTCATAGTCACCCTTAGGCAACCTGTTGAATTGTTACTGCCACTTCACTCTTCCACAGACACAGACAGTTCTCTAACAGTCTTTTTCTTCCAACTCTCAACACCTCTGCCTTTCCTTCAATTTTAGCTTATAATCTTGCCTTTGGTTTTACTAAAGGGAAAAAATTGCTAAATGAAAATAACTTGAAACTCTTCACCACCAACTCTGCCAATCTTCTGAGCACCCATACATATTCTGTAGCAGTTCACCTCTCATGGAAAATTCTCCATGCTCATAGAAAAGACCAAACCACCCTTTTGGTAATTAAATCTCATCTTTCTCAGCCTATTCGAAGACAACGCCCCAGGAATAATATTCACTTTTTCCTGCCTCACTGTTTTTCCCTCATACTAAATAATCTTCACTAGCATATCACATTGAATTTACATCTGCTATCTTATTAAACTCCTCCTCTTAAAGTTTACACTTCATACTTCTGGTGATGTAGAAAGAAAGATTTTTTAACAACCTTCTGGATCCTACCTGTCTTTCTTTACTCCTTCTAACCATCACCCACATCTTTTGTACTGGTTGGTGGATTCTGCCTTCAAAATAGACTTCAAGTCCACTCTTAACTCACCATCCCCACCGACACTACCATGAATCTAGCTGGTCATCTTGAGTCTGGATTAGAGTTGTCAAATTTGTTCTCCCTGTACTCATTCCTGCTCAGTGGGAGTTAGTGATATTCTTAAAACCTAAGTCTGATTATGCTATTTTTTCTTCTTAAATCCCTCCGTAATAGCTTGATATTGCATTGTAAAATGTAAATGCAATTCCTTTACTGTGGTCTGTGAGACCCTGCTTACCTTTCCATCTTTACCTTGAGTCCTTCTCCCTGTTGCTCTGGCCCCCTTCCCTATTTCCTATCATAACAATCTCTTTCCCTCTGTGGGGTCATGGCATGCACTGTTGCCTCTTCAGATCGCTGACTCTTTTTCACTTGTCAAGGAACAAGAAGGCCTTTCCTGAATCAGATCCTCTTTTTATTACAGTCCTTTATTGGTTTCTTTTATAACATTTTTTTTCCGATTCATAAATACATATTTACTTTTTTATATATTTGTTTTATCTCTTATTATACTATAAATTCCTTAACAGTAGAAACTATGTTTCATTCATAACTGCCCCAATAATAAACATATTGCCTGCTACACACTGTCAATAAAATGTTTTTTAAAAAAAGAGCTCTGTATACTCCCTTCTCTTTCATCCTCTTTGAACCAACTGCAGATGCCTTTTCCCATCCAAGTAAAGAGACAAGTCTTACCATTGTCACCTGAGACTTCCATATTATCAAATCATCCAGTAATTGGTCTCTTCCTCTGTCTCTCTTTCATATTTTTTTTAAACTTGACTTTTGGGATATCACTTATTTTGAATCTCCTCATTCACCAGCGCCTCTTCTCTATTTCCTGTACCATTTCCTTCTAATTTCCACTTTCAAATTTGGAATATATTGAATTCAGTCCTAATCTTAAATGGCTTCTCTTGTTTAGCTACACTAATTTTGTATACCCTTAGTATGCTACAAACTGTAAATTCATATCTCAGGTGTGGAATTTCCAGAGCTCCTGATATGTACATATAGCTAAAAACTCAACCTCTTATATTTTGATAAATAATACAAATATAAAACTTAATAATTTGGAAATCAAATATCTGGTTTTATTGCACATTTTATCCACCTCAGAACACAGCAACATATACCTTCAATGCCTCTAATTAAGGGCTCTGAAGTTACTTCAACTGTCCTCCTTTTTTCATATTAGTCCAATGATCTGCAAATCATGTCTTCTGATTAGGCTGATACCCTGCCTCCCTTGTCCAAAGTCTTATATACATTTTCTGCCAATAGTATTTTTCAGTAGTCTCCTTAATTTCTACCTTTGCCCTCTATCTGTGTCCATTTTTAAAGTTGCAGACACGTTAGTCCTTTTCTAAAACTTAGGTCATGTCATTTCTTTTCACATAACCCTATTGTAAAACTAAAGTCCTTAAAATGTCCTACCAATGCTTCTATGATCTCTCTTTGGTGTGTTATGGTGACTCTTGCTCACTCTGCTCCAAACATCTGAACCTGCTTAGTATTCCCTGGACAAGTGAAGGATACCTTCTTCACCCAGCATATATGCATTTTCTAGTTCCTCTTCTTCAAACAGATTCCTGTGTGTTTCATGCTATCTTTTTCTTTCTTATCTTTTCTTTTTCTTTTTTTTTTTTTTTTTTGGTACTAGGCATTGAACTCAGGGGCATTTAACTACTGAAAAACATCCCCAGCCTTTTTTTGTATTTTATTTAGAGACAGGGTCTCACTGTGTTGCATAGGACCTTGCTAAGTTGCTGAAGCTGGCTTTGAACTCATGATCCTCCTGCCTCACCCACCTAAGCCACTAGGAATATAGGCCATCATTTTCTTATTATCTTTTTTGAGTACCTTCTGTAGATGACCAACTCCAACACAGAAAGCCCTATTCTCATCAGTATATTTAATGCAACTTATAGCTATTAATATTATGTGGAATACTTTACATATTTTTTTAAATTATTATTTGCTATCTTTATTTACAAATTAGAATGTTAATTTCTTCAGGAAAGGAATATTATTTTGTTCACTGACATATTCTTAGGGCCTACAAGAGTATCTGGCACAGTAGGCATTGCATAAATCTATCCTGAAAAATTGAATATAGTAGATATTAAAGGCATTAAGGTTGTTAAGTCACAGTTTTCCAACATTACTGTATCTTAAAAACTATGTGGTGCTATTTCTTAGGAATTCCAATTATGTGAGTTTTTAATGCAGCCAGAATTCCGCATTTATAATGACTATTACAGAATGATTATAGAATGATTCTTCTAGCTTGAAGACCTAAGCAGAGAAGGAAGATCTAACCATGCTGAAGGTTCCATTCTGTGACATTATTCAATAACTAGTATTATTTCGTATTCCCTGTCACTGAGGGCTTGTATAATTTGGTAAGCTGGACCCTCAAGCCCAAAATTTAGTTAATAGATATAACAATTTTTCACATTTAAGATAATTTTCATATTTTTATTAAATTAATGTTTTAATATCTATACATTTGTACAAATTAGTATTTTAGCAATGCATTAATATATTGCAATTTTATTTTTAATCAATAAATGGATTCAAATGAAGCAGTCAAAATTTTATCTAAAGTCAAAGAGCATAGAAATATTTACTTTATATACTTTTTCAGTGTTTTATTATTATATTTTGGTCTTTATTTTTATTTAAAAATATCATCTAGATATTCAACATATCATCCAGTCCAGGTTAATGAGCTTTTTATCCTAAGACAAAATGAGAAACCATATTTAAGGAAAGAAAAAAGTAATTATTTAACCTAACAAAACAGTCTTGTAGGTAGAAATAAAATAACTGTTACTCTGAATTTTTTTCTCCATTGATGGGAATATGATAGATACTGTTTAGATTTCTTTACTAGGTTGTCTCTGTATATATACATACATACATCCATCCCTTATGTAATTTATAATTTTACTTCTTGCCAACTGTTTAATTTATAAGTTATGAGAAAATGGTCTCAATTGCCTGAAAGTTGGGTTACAATAGTACTTATTCTGGGGCAAGAGTTATGGCATCAAGGACAGTATTTTTCTTCCAGATACTCAGAGATATTTTATTTTTCCTACTTGTAAAAGCTTAAGCAGTACTCTCTTTATTGCCATAGCCCAACTGCTGATTGCATGTCAATTCAGAAAATATATTCAAGACCATTTAAAGTAATTCACTCACAGCTGCTAATCTTTTGTGTTATGAAGGTGATTAAAAAATATAAACCTTGCAAAGAACTTACAAATATCTTCTAAAAGAACTGTAGAAACATAAAACTTTTTTTAACAGATTCTCTTACTCTTAAAAAATTATAGTCTTATCAGTGTCTTTTATTTAAATTTGCATTTTTAAAATTTTATTTTAAAATACTGATCTCTCATACTTGAGTCCTCCAAGAATAATTTGTGGCAACTCTATTGGGTTAAATATTCTTGTGTAGAATATGATTACATTATTCATTTGGATGACTTTATATTAAGCTAGGGTTAATCTGGATAATGCTAATAATAATTGATTTGAGAAGATCTTTACATGGTAAATTCAATTTTAAATACATTTGCTAAATTTTGTTTTAATTTATTATCTATGGATTATAAATCTCATGACTTCATATAATGCATTAATATTGATTAAATGGCATTTGTAAAAGCAACTTTTTTTCCATTATATTCATCATATAATATTTTTTCCCATTTACATTATATTACACATTGATGTGTGGTACTCCAAAGTTGTATTTGTTTGTTTGGTACTGGGGATTTAACTTGAGGGCACTTTACCACTAAGCTACACCCCTGTACTTTTTAAAAATTTTTATATATTTTTTGAGTTCATATATTTAATTTTTATTTCAAGAAAGGGTCTCACTAAGTTTATTAGGGCCTTGCTAAGTTGCTGAGGCTGGCATTGAATTTACAGTTCTCCTTCCAAGCCCCTGGGATTACAGGCATGGTCCAATGTGTTCAGCCTCCAAAGTATTTTTAATAATTCTTTTATACACTTAATTCATATTAATTCAATGTTTTTCTTAGTCTTTTAAATTTTGTTCTTTGCAAAATACATTTCTTAACATTTATAATTACAGATACACAAATAAAGATTACATATAAAACTACCTATAATTGTAGAGAGAGCAAACTTTATTTGAAGCATATTACTCCACATTTGATTTAGAGATTTAGGGATTAATCTAAATGAATGAAGTATGTTCCACTCATGGACTATTTCTTCGTAGAAACATACTCATTGATCTCTGATAGAATTTTTGCTATTCACATGAATTCAAGATCCTCAAAGTCATTTGGTCAAAATACTTGAAATGACAGTACCATGAAGTCCCTGGATATTATTAAATATGGATATTTGCTTAAGTCTCTTTATGAGATATGATTATAATCTTTTTCTTTACATATAGCTTACTTAAAAAGAAAAAAAATGCCTTGAATTCTCTGTTGTATAGATAGGTTTATTTGAAAGTTGAAGTTATTCAAAATGATACTATTGCAATATTTATTTAATGGAAAAAATAGATTTCTGAAACTCTCTGAAAGGAAAAATATGGTGTATACACAATTTTAGATATTTATTGAAAGGTACCTGAACAATAGGTATATAAAGAGAAAAACTGTAGCACAGGTTAAAGAGTGAACATTATAACACGCTTGGCCCATACCCTCTCGGTCCATTTACCATTTTCATATGCCTGCTATTATGTTTGTTCCCCATCCCCCATATAAAGCAAGCACCTGCATCTCTTTGTTAAAGAGCTGCCTTCAGGCTACCAAAAGCTGTTTTGCCTCCATGCATAGAGAGCTGTCCACAGACAACTGGAAGTGTTTTGCAAACTACCGTTGCCATGGTTGCTGTAAAGAGTGACTGGCTGGTGCAGCACTGACTTGTGCTGCCTCGACTCCCATGCTGTGTCCTATACTTTCAGAGGTGCCATGAAAGGTTGAGGCAAAGTAATCTACCCTTCAGAGGTTTTCATGTACATTTATCTCTAGTTCAAATATGCTGCGGTGTTAGCTTTGGAAACCCTAAAATAAAAAGAGGTCCGGTTTTTATAATGTACATATGCCAAAATTGCCTTGAAAGGACACTGAGGAAAGAAATGCAAAGACTAAGAAATGCATACATGTGACTGTATTATATACAAGCTATGAAATTCTTTCCAAAACCCATCACCAAGTGTGAGTGATCTCACAATGACCCTGGTCTGCTACAGTCCTGTTGCTCTCTGTTATTTAACTGGCCACTTATTTTACCTTTTCCCTAGAACAGACCAAAGTCACCCTGAACTTGACATTGTCCTAGGCCTGCCTCCAGGACAAGTCATTCCCTTAGAGGAATAACTCTCCTGGACAGTATCAGATATTTTACAGACTTGGCCTCTTTAATTTTAATGAGGATGATAGGATTCATAGCAGCTGGGGAAACATGGTGTCATTTAACAAGGAGGTAAGTGACAAGCAAAGTAGACAGAAATACCATAACGTACAGAAAGGATGGAACAGTGAGCAGGAAGTTTCAACCTTTAAGTGATCATGATGATGGTTCCTAGACCATAGTTTAATAAAGGTGATCAAGAAGGGTTTTGCTTCTATATAATAACCATATATACATAGCATGTATATTGTATCTATAAGAGAGTATATATAGTATCTATACGTTGTATGTATCTACCCAACTCCACCATACCACACACACTAAGAAAATCAATAGTGTTAACCAGAAGGTTTATGTCAGCCAACCCCAAAGCTATTTTCTCACTCATCTCCAGACAGGAGCTTATTCTCTGACTTAGAACTATTTTCTAGCAGAGGTAGAAGCTGGGTGCTTTTGAGAGAGTTCCCTGAGGTGCCAAAGAAAGTGTATGCAAAAGTGATTTCTCTAATCCATTCCCATGAATAACTTTATGCCAGAGCAAGAGCAATATCCAGATATTTGAAGAGATATTGGATATTATCTATGAGCAGATGCTGATCTGAGAAGGCCTCAAATGCAATCATAACATCTTTGTTCAGAGGAGAGGGAAAATAATGTTCCATGGATACACAGATGTATCAAGAGTTCATTTCTCCTTCACTTTGAGTTTATACTTGAGATGGATATGCTTATCATTTGGAAGAACCTTTAACTTGGTTCCTTGACCTGCATGGTAAAAGTCATTATGATAGAAAAGGCCATGTATAAGGTTGAGTAGCTACATGTAGTTATGCTCAAAAGCTTATTGGTTTTTTTGTTGTTTTTGTTGTTGTTCTGGGGATTGAACCCAGGGCCTTGTGCTTGCACTCACTGAGGTATATCCCCAGCCCAAAAGCTTATTGTTTTCCAGGGCTGTTCTCAAAGAATTAAAAACTGCAGCAACAATGGTTTCCAGAACATACCCATTAATTTATTAATCTATACCCTGATCAAAGAAACTGGGTTGCTCAAGTGGCAGTCAGATGGCAGTGGCTATAGAATGTTAAAAATCCCTTGCCAAGTTTCTGTATACAAACCAGATTTTTTTTAGACCTAGACTTCGATGCCTGAAGGACTGACTTCCTCATCAAAGAACAAAAGAAAGTTCTGTTTATTTAGAGCCAATAGTATTTAGTCAAGTAATTTTCCTATAGCTGACAATTAATTCTGATCCTTAGATCAATGAATGTTGTAAAATTTATTGAGCCTTTGCCTGGTATTTCGTAAGTGTTTGGTAATATATGGATTTTGCTAAGATAATATTTATTTACTCTAATAATGTTTTGTGTTTAATATATTTTTGTATTATAAAAATTTGATATTACCAGATATATTTTTGGATTAAAAGTACACATATATCTTGGTATCTAAATTTAATGTATCTCATGCCTTAAATTTTCTATGTTTGTAAATAAAAACTCTCTCAATATCAGTTCTCTTTACAAGTTTTACTTTTTACCTAAGAATGAGTGTTTTAAAAGACTAAGTTCATACATTGCCTATTATGTTTTACCAATTTGAGGTCATGGTTTTGAGAACAACTCCCTTTTTAGGTGTGTTCCTTGAGACACTGACATTAATTTTTCATCATTGAAAAGTAGATATTTATGGGAATTTCAGGGTTGCACTTTTCACTCAGCCAGATGTTCATTCTAAAATAATCCACTAACACTGAATAAACTTATTGCTATTTCCTTTCAGAGTTCCTACATATCAATAAGATGGAGATTTTGAATTAAGGTATCCAACCCATTAAATAAAAATATATGGTTAGAATTAAAGTTGTAAGGTTTTTAAAATAAATTATCAGGATTACTGTAATGAATTTACTCTATTTTCATGGGAAAAGGAAAATCTTTTTAAAAAATATTTATTTTTAGTTGTAGTTGGACATAATACCTTTATTTCATTTATTTATATGTGGTGCTGAGGATTGAACCCAGGGCCTTGCACATGCTAGGCGAGAGCTCTACCGCTGAGCCACACAGTTCCAGCCCAGAAAAAGAAAATCTGCAGAAAAACTCAAAGTATGAAATTTTATAATATGTAAATGGAGAAGAATTATTTTTCCAGATTTGCAGTCCATGTGTAGATCTTTTTCTTGTTTTTTCTGAATTCATTTTCTCCCATTCCATTCCTTACTATGATTATTAAGAGAGTAACACCTTCTGCATTGATTAAAAATATGTTACTTATACTTTCCATTTACATTTGCAGATTTTTTCTTAAAATTTCAGATTGCCTAAAAATATGATCCATATGCTGTTTCAGCTTAGTGGCATTAGAAAATCGTGTATTTGAAGTGGCTGCAAGTTTGTGACTAAAATTAGGCTCACATACTCCCTGTATCTTTGGTAAGGCATTTATAAACAAAGTAGCTCTTTTAAATTCCTCGTAAAAATTCAAATATTCTTCAATAGTACACATTACTTTGGACTGATAGACTATTCCTTTGGAACTGATGTTCACTGTCGAGATCAATAAACATCTTCATGTTTTTAGTGACAAAAGTGCAGATCTAAAATGTTGAACCAAAATGGTATGTCTTTCCTAGAAGACATGCTATGAAATCCATGTCTATGAAATCCAAAACTACTATGAAATCCCTTAAAACTGTATGTGTGCTTTTAAAGATGTATAAATCATTCTTTTAAATAAATAATTCAGTTCTGATTTTATTAACTTACAAAAGAGAATAACCCAAAGCATTAATAGGGTAATTACTTTTTCTTAATGAACTGATTCCAGAATGTCTTTAAAGCAATCCTTTTCTAGTGAAATTTAAAGGTATGTATAATTAATAGTAAGTGAAGAGATACTTGAGATATCATGTGCTATTTTAGTAGGTGATTATACTGTTGAAAAGGTGAATATATGTGGCCAGGATAGCAGGTATCAGAGATGGTTACTGTCAAGCTTTAAATTATCACTTTCTTTATAAAACACAAATAAAAGTTATATTTAAGCCTGATATGAGAGAATTCAGGAGAAATTGCAAGTGCAATGAATGTTGTTTTTATTCTCAGTTCATTATTGGTATTTCAGTATTCTCTTCCTCTTCCTTTTAAAGCTAACCAATTCATTCATCAAAGCTCTTTAGTACTTGATTGTTTACCTTATTCTTTGTTTTTTCTGTTTTCATTTTTATTAGTCAAAACTACTATAATAAATTCTAGCCAAGTTCCCTGTTTTATCACTAAATATGGAATCATGGTGAATCATGATGAGGCAAGTTTAATGGAGATGGTTGGAATAAAATAATAATATTATGACTGCACAGAAATAGTAAGTGATTGATAACAAGGTCAATTTATAATTCATATGCTCTATCAAAAGAATGTGAAATGTAATTAGTTGTATTAAATTTACATTAGTCAAAATCAATATATAGGTAGTTCCTTCAGGTGGGAAAGACTAGGATTTTGGTATGTTAACTGCAGGGATCAGGAAGTAAATTCATAAGAGTATTTTAGCAAAAGGCTAAGGGGTCTATATAGAGGAGAAATAACTTCCCAGTGAAATGATTTAACAGGAACAAATGAGAGTGGAATTGTTCCAGGTCACTAAATTGGCATTCAATGTAGTGTTCAAGCTCCAGAAAAT
Source organism: Marmota marmota marmota (assembly GCF_001458135.2). Taxonomy (NCBI): domain Eukaryota; kingdom Metazoa; phylum Chordata; class Mammalia; order Rodentia; family Sciuridae; genus Marmota; species Marmota marmota. Next base: position 5,854,553 of record NW_026000005.1, read on the forward strand.
TAGCATACTAAAAATGGGGAAATTAGGCCAATTGACAGTCAAAATGGACAAACTCAAAATTGGAAATCTGGGCAGGCATAATTAGAACACAGGTGACAAGTGCTTGCCTCTGGCAAGCAATATAAAAGATTTACAAATCAATACAAACCCTAATATGCTTTCCAGGGAAGAAGAAGTGTTAGATCTTCACTGTTTGATAAAATAGCAACTAGTTACCTGTAGCTCACTGTTTGATAAAATAGCAACTAGTTACCTGTAGCTATCTATTTAAAATTTATATTAATTAAAACTAAAATGAAACTATGAATCTTCCCTACGCATCCCCAAGTTCTCAGTAGTCTCTTGTGGCTTTTGACTATCATATTGCTTCGTGTGTGTGTGTGTGTGTGTGTGTGTATGTATATATATATATATATTTCCATCACTGAAGAAAATTAAATTGGTACCATTTTGGGTGAAATCCATTAGTGACTCAATTTTGAATAGTCTGGGACCATCAGGTACAATTTTTATGATTAAAAAAATAACATGTTAATGGAGATTTTAAGCTATTCAGAGCCTTCAGACAAAGCTGAAATAATAAAACAAAGTTATGAAAAACTACAAACAGGTTTGTTCATATTTCCAGGAAATCTGAGTATGTGATTTTTTCCCCCTCAAACTTCACTAAATAGAATTAAATTAAAAGTGCAGTAGTAAGACACCTATATTGAAGCCATACAATTTAAAAAATCTCAAAATTTTAAACAAACTAAGTTTGGAAGAGAGTATGCTCAAAGCTGATATATATATATATATATATATATATATATATATATATATATATATATATATATCCCATAAATGAAACTACAATGCTGTTTAGAACATCATCTTGTAGTTTCAGTTTGTTTGGGATATAGAAACAGCACATCACTGCTTCTTTAGTAGTAACTATAAAATAACTGAGACACAAGCAAAAAAAAACATATTTTAAGCAAAATATTTCCATATAAAAAGAAATTTTAAGGAAATAAACTTCAGTTCATAATGATTCCTTTCTAAGTGAACACTGATTGATGTGATGATCAATGGTAGGATATGCTGGGCCACTGGATAGATGACTAAAGAATCAGACATATTATTAAAGGGGGACTTTCCTGTGATTAAGGGAAACCAGCAGAAGTTTAAAACCCACATGAGCTAGTGTAGTGGATAAGAGGTTTTTTTTTGTATACCCAAAACAGTACTATTTAATTTACCTGCCAAGACTTCTCATGTGACTTTTGTTGAATGTACTAGAGGTAGTATGGCAGGCTGGGATCTGCTCTCTTCTGCAAAGGGACAGGTTGGGGTAGAAGAGTTTTGAACTATTACAATGCTTAGACACAAAAGTTCGGCCAGAGGGGAAGTTCAGTAAGTACACACAATACAGGATTTGCTTCCAAGAATTTTTAAACTTTTATGGATTTAATTGTAGCACAGTTCTAAAGTACCAGGATTCCTAATTAAATGAAAATGATCACGATTTCCTACTATGTGATGAACAATGAAAAGGGATTTTTCTCCTCTAGAAGAATAATGTTTACATGAATTTATTTGGTTCTTTTTAATAAAAGTTTTCAACACAATTTTTTTAAAAAAATAAGTTGTGTAAATAATAATTAAAATCTGACTCATAACCAAGACAAAAAAAGAGTCAGTAGAAGTAGACTTAAAATCCAGTTGTTAAAACTAGTAATTGGACGTTAAAAAGCTATTGTAAATATATTTCAAGTATATTTAAAAATTAGAGAAAATTTATAAAAATAAATAAAATATGAAAATTTACAAAATAGATAAAAGGTCAATGATTTGAATAAATAAATGGACTTTCTAATAATGACTCAAAACAGCTTTTAGAACTGAAAACATACTTAGATTCTATCCCAGTCCAGTCAGAATGGCAATTGTCAAGAATACAAGTGAAAATGTTGGTGATAATGTGGGGAAAGCATAGACTCATACATTTCTGGTAGGACTGCAAATTGGTACAAACCCCTGGAAAGCAGTATGGAGAATCCTCAAAAATCTATAAATGGCGCAACCATTTGATCCAGTTATACAACTCCTTGGTATATATCCAAAATATTTAAGATCAGCATACTACAGTGACATAGCCACATCAATATTTATGGAAGCACAATTCACAATAGCTAAACTACTGAAACAACTTAGATGTCCATCAACATATGAATGGATAAAGAAATTGTGGTATATATATATACACAATAGACTATTACTCAGCCTTAAAGAAGAATGACATTATGACATTTGCCAGTAAATGGATGGATTTGGAAAATAATATGGTAAGTGAAATAAACCAATCACAAGAAACCAAAGATTGAATATTTTTACTGAATTGTGGAAGCTAAACCACAATAAACGTGGTGGGAGGGGAAAAAGAGAAGATCAGTAGATTAGACAAAGGGGAACAAAAGAAAGGAATGGGGGAATAGGAATAGGAAAGATAGTGGAATAAATCTAACACAACTTTCCTATGTACACACATGAAATTACCTAAGTGAACTTACCATTGTGTCCACCCACAATAAGGTCTTAATCAGAATAAGATATAATCTATTCCTGTATAATTTTATCAAAATAGATTCTATAGTTATATATAATTAAGAAGAACCAATAAAATAAAATAGAGAATTAGTTTTAACAACATACTGGATAAAAGAAAGGACAATGAACATATAGAAAATTCATTGAAATTTAAAAAGTGAATAAAATGGAAACTTACAAATAACAGAACGCAATAGCTAATAAATTGAAGATAACATCAAATATTCTTACATAAATATAAATGGAATAAAAATTAAGAAAGAGAATCAGATATAAAAAAACCCAAAGATATAAAGTTGGAGAATTTCCTATGATTCAATAATTCAGAAAACTAAACAGGTGAATAAATATTAAAATAATCACAACTTTATACACAATAGATATAATTTTAAAAACTGGAGAGAAAAATATTTAAAGCAAGAGAGATAACATGGGCATGTTTCATTCAGAAGGAAAATCTTAACAATCAACAATGCCAGAAATGAAAATAAATGGAAGACAATAGAAAAAATGTCTTAAGAGGTAGAAAAAAAGAAGCACTTTAATCTATAATTTGATGTAAGCAAGAAAATAAAAGTCTTTAAAGTTAAAAGAAAACTTTAATTTTTTTTTGTAAATGAAGGGCTGACATTTTTCACGAGTATACACCCAATATAGTATACTACAGTTTAATAGTCTTTTAAAATGAAGAAAGACAATCCACATAGAAACAAATCCACAAGACAGAATGAAAGAAAAAATTGACACATTGTATAAACCCATATAAAATACTATATTTTTATTCCTATTTATAATAAAATCTTTTTCTTTTATAGAATTTATGATTTCTATCTTAGCATTTGTACTGTCTGTCTTTCTTACCTGTAGCAAAATGAAAACAATTAAAATAAAATTGAGATATTTTGTCCAAAATTTCTGCCTTAATTTCTGATGGTTATTATTTTCTTTTTAAAATTTAAATTAATTTTAACTGATATATAAACTATGAAAGTAATGTAGATTAATGGTGGGAACTCATTTTATGTCTTGAAGCATGCATAAATTGTATAATGTTTACTTCAGGTTAACTATATCTACCTCTTCAAGCATTTATCATTTTTCATACTAAAAACATTCAAATTTATTTATCCTAGGTTTTTGACATATGTCATACCTTGTGGTTGTTTATAGTCACTCTACTGTGTACAAACCAGAATTTCATTCTCCTAACTGTAACTTAGTTTCCACACATCAACCTTTTCCTGTCTGTCCATTCCCCCATAAATAATATATAAATTTACTAAAAAATTATATATTGATATATTAAGAATAATGCCTCTTTATTGTGAGGCATATTATATATAAGGTACATATGAAAAATCTGCCTCTGAGAAAAATTTTCTATGTGTTTCAGTCCCAATTATATACATTTATAATGCATTGCCAGCATGCCTCATTTGGGAGTTGCCATCTGTACAGACATGGTGCACCTTCATTTAATTGATGTTTTCTCCAGTGAGGTCTAGTCAAAGACTTCTCCCCTAGCTAAAGCCCCTAGCCACATTCATATGCATATCTGCATTCCTAACCCATAAGCCTCAGTTTGGAGGCCTTCTGCTTAGGAGTCTAGACTCTCAGGCACTTTCTAGACCTCCTTATAAGGCAGACCTCACTTTGCCCCAGTATAGACTCCATACTTTTTTTTGCTATTAGTGTTTTCCCTACTCCTTCCTCATAGCCCCCTCAGGCCCCAAACATGAGGAAGGTTTTTGGTAGGAGCTCTTCAGCTGTAAGTAATTTTCTTAACTTGTTTTCTTGTCCTCTGATCTTCACCTAGTGTTATTGCAAGGGAAATGTGAAACCCTGGAGCATGGTGCCTGTCTCTCTTGCCTCCTGTTGCAGTAAGTAAATAATGACCTTTTCATTTTGGCTTGTCTTAAAATATGACTTCAATACCTAGCACCCGTGCACACACACATGTGCGTGCATGCGCAAACACATATATATATGCACATATATATGAAATATATGCATACATGCTATATATACTATTATAAGAATTTACATTTTTTGGCAAAGTGGCAAAGCACTAATCCAAAATAGATAGAATACTAATAAGAAAAAAATTCACATCAGCCATTTTGCACTTGGTTTAGCTCCAGACTACTCAGCTCAAGTAAAGAACAGATATTATTTAGAATAAAATAAAATAAAGCACCATCAAAGATCCAGCTGAGAGAGTAACACTTTAAAAAAAATTAAGACACAATATTTGTACATCTTTAGGGGTTACATTATGGTAATTCAATATATGTATACAGTGAGCAGTAATCAGCTCAAGGTAATAAACATTTCCAACTCTTTAATCATTAATCGTGTTTATGTGTTGAGAATTTCATACTCTTCATCTCTATTGATTTTGAAATATACCATATATTGTATTAACTAACAGCTACCTTACTGTGATAAAGAACCAGAAGTAATTCCTACACTGTGTTTTGGTGCCTCTCTTTAAATTTCTCTCCATCCCCCTCCCTGCTGCCATTTGCAGTCTCTGATTTACAAGATCTAAGAGTTACTTTACATAGGCAGACATGGACTTAAAGTAAAAGCACTGAAAAATAGGATAACAATCAGATGCTAACTGTATGTATTTTGGATATATATAAAAAAATTAGTCTAAATATTATTAAGGATCCTAAGCAGTATTTTATGATGATAAAAATATATTTTGCAAGAAAAGCCTAACAGTTTTAAATATCATGACCCTAATGATCTACCTTCAAAATGGGTGAAGCAAAAATAGACATTACTAAAGGCCATAGAGAGAAATCTAAAATTATCATTGAAGCTTTTAAATCATTGGTGATGAACCAGTATATATAGTTCTCTCCTCTATCTATCTATCTACATACATACATATATACACGTATAGGTATATATATATACATATATATTATGAATAAATATATATATATATATAATACTTTGTATAATAAATTTTTAAATTCAAATATAATATATACATACAAAACATTGACAAATAGTAAAAGCATTGTGTATTTTCACGATCTAAACATATCTGTAACAAAAACAAAGAATGTATCCAAATTCTGGAAAATACATTTATATCCTTTTCAGTTATTATCTCATCCAATGATAAATAATACTCTGACATTTTAACAAGGACTTATTTTTTCTAGCATTTTCTGTATGATTTATTTAGCTCAGAGGCTATGTCTGTCAGATTTACACATGCTGTTACATGTAACAGTGGCTTTTTTGCTTCTTAGCATTTGATGGTATGGGTATACTCCGGTTTATTTTTCAATTCTACCATAGACATTGGATATGTGTGTCATAAGTAACCTTCACTGAATTATGGAATATACTTATAGTTTTAGTGATTTTAATGAACAGATATTCTTAATTTTAATTTTAAGATAGTTTACATAATTTAATTTTATATTTGGGAATTTTTGAGTCTCATTAAAATAAACCTCTGTATTTAAAATATGATTTAAAAAAAAATAAGAAATAATAGTGTTTCTGGATGGAGAGGCAAGGAAGTTTTTAAAAATTGTTTACCGTTTTTTGTACTTAAAATTTTAAAACAGTTTTTGTTAATATTCTTACCTGTTTGTTAAAATTATCATATTTTCAGTTCCTTTTCTATTTATGAGTACTGAGACATAAAAGACTCTATCTTGTATAGTCAATTAACTAATTTTTCTTTATCTTTCTAGATAAGGGACTAACTTCTAATCCTTTTCCCGTGGCCACTCTGGTCTATTTTTTCATTTTAAAATGTTCATCAAATCTGTTGGTTCTGTTACTTTATAATATCCCATGTCTAGAATTTATCATTTTATTTACCTTCTCTAAAGGTTAGATAACCTGGTTGCTGCCAGTTCTTAACCACACAAGTAATACCGTTATGTCTATTTTTCTATCTATTTAGCTATGTATGTCCCCAAATGGATCTATGTAAAAATTTTTCATGGAAATATAACTAGAATCAATTTTTTTCAGACATATGCTAATTTTAACTGACTCAGTTGTGCCGCATTGCTGTCCTGAAAGAGCTATGCCTACCTATATTATATCAGAGCATAAAGTTTGCTATATCTTTATATTTCCACTTCTTTTTATTATCTAATTTTCTATTTTTTTTTAAACAAACTGGCAAAAAATAAGTTCCAGTGTTGCTTTAATTTGTATTTCTATGGTAACTATTGATTTGGAGCATTTTTATATGTTTTTGAAATTCCACAGTTTACTTATTTCTAAATTGATTTTATGTCCTTTTTCAATTTTCTACTGCAGTTGTTGCATGGTATCTTCTTGATATGATGAAATTTCTGTATACATTGGATATAGTCACTTTGAGTTTTTTGGCTCTTCAACTGTGTTCCATCATTTGTATCTCATTTCTACTGAGTTTTTCATGTTTTCCTTCTTTGCATAAACATACAAATAACAGCAACAGCAAAACACTTCATTCACCGGTTAGATGGTCATGGGTAATATCAAATGCAAATAAGGATTTTTTTCTCTACCCTCTCAATCCTTCTGATTTTTATTTCTTTTTCTTTGGTGAAATTAAGGGCTTGACCATGAACAATAACATGATATTCTAGTGGTAGTGAGGCTGAGAGGTTTAAAGCGTCTTCATAAAATTTATTGCTTTCTGTGGGTTACTTCTCAATTTAAAAATGTTTCCTGTTTGCTAAGGGTTCACTTGGCATCATGACTATTCAGAAATATATGTTGAATCTTAATATAGTCTTCATGTTATGCATTCTTTGAGACGATTACTAAACATTGTTTGTTAAACAAGTGGTTTATTAGGTGCTGTGGTCTGCAAATGTCCCTCCCCCCAAATTTTTGGCACTTCAACTATTTCTATTGTGTACATATTACATAGTCTGGGTTTATTACAGTAGTCTAATCAGAGTAAGACACTTGGGAAAAACTTTATCACAATTTATATGATTTTAGTCAAATATTAGGTTCAACTAGGTAATACTTATGTAGAGTTTTGCTTTTAAACACTAGGTTAATAGTAAAACTCCTTGGTGTCCAATTTGTCTTTGTGAGGTTTAATAGGAGATGGAACCACTTGCATTAGCTGTACTGAAAATTATCCAGTTATAATGATTATATCTGTTTTGTTTTCAGTTTTATAATTTTTCCATTATTATAAGTTGCTGTCTGTTGTTTTCAGATATTTTTCTTACTAAGGCAATATTCTACTAAGCTTTGTAGCATTTTTATTTGTTTCCCACTCATTTTAAATATTTCTTCTAATTATTTCATGCATTTTTTCCTTTGAGCATGTGATCTAATGATTTATATTACCCAATTTTCTTAAAATATTAACTTATTCATGGAAATGGTTTACTCATGGTAATGTAGTATACTGTATATGTTTCAGATAACTTTATTTTGAATTTTTATTAGGTTTCTTTTGTGGTTATAACAATTATCACAAGCATAGTGGCTTAAACAACACAAATTTATCATGGTATAGTTCTCAAGTTTAGAATACTCACAAAGGTTTCAGTGGGCTAGAGTTAAGGCTTTGGCAGGACTGAGTTTCTTCCTGGAGCTGTAGGAGAGAATCTATTTCCTTGTCTTTTTTAGCCTTCAGAGGTCATCATGTGCATTGGCTCATGTTCCCTTTCCTCTATTTTCAAAGCCACAGACACATAACAAAGAGTCTAAGAGAGCTTTTTATATCATCATATCACTTTTTCTGTCCACAGCCAGGAACAGTCTTGCTTTTAGGACTTATGTAGATTAGTTTGGGAACAGTGGGATAGGGCAATTCAGTAATATTTCCTTTTCTTAGGATCTAAATATCTTTACTCACATCCTTTTGGTCATATAAGGCAATATTCTAAGGTTCCAGAGATTATGAATATGGACATCGTTGAAGTCCATTCCATTCTTCTGTCTACAAAAGTAATATTTATTTTATAACCTATTAATAAGTAACATTGGTTTAGGTAAATATTATTCATCTGTTTTGCTAGATTTGAGTATCCATATCACAATGCTTTGCAATATGATTTGGAGATAGTCTTTTCTTTTTACTCTAGAAGTAAAATATTTGAGTTTAAATACTTGAAATAAACATATGGCTTATCTTTTCTTTGAATATTGGAAATATATTTCTTATGAAACCATATGTGTACATCTCTTTGATAGTCTGGTTCATAAAATCTATATTCAGTTTCTTCCTAAAGTGTTAAGTGTTAGATGTTGTAAGCTTTTATTTTATCTTGAGAAAATGTTACTCAGGCAGATTAATAATTTGCACATTTTTTGTCCATTATGTACTATCTAATTCCATATCCATATTGACTCTGGGCTTGGGCATTTAACAACATAAGACCTGACACAAGTGGGGACTTAAAAAGCACTTGCAACATTCGTTTTCCCTCTCAGAACCCTTTGGAATAGAAACCTAGGTTGTACTGTGGAATAATGATGGGGTGCCTGGGAAGAGTACCCATAGTCTGCCAGTCTTCTCAAGCAGGCTGCAGGCTTATTTGTAAAGCCATTTAGAATCCTCAGCCCTGACAAATCCATCAAGTAGCTGTAGCCCTGTGGGTGACTCTAGCAAGGCTAGCAACGTATAGCCAGATTAAACCAGTCTGGAATTACTAACTTTATTAAATCATAAGAAATAATGAATGCGTCATTTTCTACTTGTTTGTTTGTTTTGCTTCAAGCCACTGTATTTGGGGGTGGCTTGATGCACAACAATGGATAACAGAAATGTACAGGGAAGAAGGCAATACCATAATAAGCAAAAAACAAAAACATATGCCATTGACAGTGAGACTGGGTAGTGGATAGAGGATGGTAGGACAATGAGTTTCTTGGTTTGAGGTTTAAAAAAAGGATGAGAAATTTGTTACAGGTGTCAGGAGAAAGGGCAGCCCATGTGATGAATCTGTAAAAAAAAGTTGGTAAAAATGTTTCCTTTAATAACTTAGAACACAGAAAATGTATCTAGTGAATGTGAAAGGTTTAGCAAAATTTCCTGGCAGAATTTTTAAAGCACCAATTGGTTTCTTTAAGTAGCAATATGGGGTATTGCAAAAGAGAAATGAGCCAAAGAATAAAATATCCAGTTTGCAAAGAGAATTTAAGAAGTTAAAATGTAAAATTGTTTCACATCTCCAGCCACTCCAGAAGGCAAAAGATACTCGAAGTAAAAAAAAAAAAAAAAGTAAGAATAAAGCCAAGGGTTTAACTGAAAGGTCCCTTATTAGACATTTTGAAATGTATAAGCCAATGCTGAAATGTTTCAGTTAGACAAATGATTTTTTAAGACAATTAAAGGCATTATCCCATAGTAGCCTCATATGTGGTAAAGATTGGCTAATCTCAAGGAAAACCTCCATAAAATTATGAATGTGACTTGTGAGTAAGTGATGAACCCCATTCATATTCATAGGAAACTCAGAAAGCTATCTAACAGTTGTGCCAGTATGGACTACCAGAAATAGGGAGTCCAAAATGAGAAGGGGCTTTGGGTCTCAGGCCAGACAAAAATCTTTGATCAGAGAGAGAATTATCTGCCATCTGACCCCAGAATTCTAAGTTTGCAGTAGCTTTACCCACTTTGAAACAATAGGAAAATAAATCCTTCAAAAAGGTGGCCAGGATATTGCCAATCAAGAAACAGAATTAAATCTGACAACTGTTATGGCTAAACAATAAAATTTGTTTCACAGAACACAGCCAAGTGCCCAGACGGTGCAGCAAGGAGCAGAGATGAATTGATTAGGACACCACTTCCAGGGAGCAGACTCAGAAAAGGATATTGCCCTTATCCTGTCCCTGTATAACCATTTTGTGTGTGTTATGTGTATGTGTGTATGTGTGTGTGTTTGTATGTGTGTGTGTGTGTGTAATAGATTGACGCAGTCCGGCTGTAGCAAAATAACTGGGGGGTGAGGAGCAACTTGTGTAGATTGATACAGCAGGAGTGGGAGCCATTTGTAGGACAACAGAGGTATTTATACATTCCACAGAGCTTATCTTAATTAACATAAACTCCATACAGCAGTCAACCAATAAGAAATCTCCACACTTAATGGCTCCCTGGCGCCACCTCACAAACCACTCCCCCTGGCAAAATGCCAGGCACCATCCTGACTTGTTTACAGACTCTAACAATAGATTGCATTTTTTTTTTTGCCTGTAGATCTATGCAAGATTAATTTCATTCAAGAGATACCCAAAGAATTACATTGGAAAGTCCCATCCATTGGCACTTGGGTGTGATTTCGGTGATAAGATCCTGAAACTTTAAAACAAAGCTTGGTTTTATAATCAGAGGAGACTTCTGATGATCTTGGGAAGGCATGGAACATTTTATATGTTAAATGTAAATAATAGTAGCCAGTGGGTGTACTGTAAGTAAATTCAAAATGGCCAGGGACTCTTTGCCATTCCTCTGTTAAAGGTTGCATTGACACTGGACTTGGAAATAATGACAAGCTTTGATCAAAGAGATACCTTAAATGTAATAATACTAGATATTTGACAAATAGTTACATCTAGGGTTAGTCACATAAAGAAGCTTGGCCTAGCACACTGAATGATGTGAGGCCACAGGTAGAGAGACCTCGGCCCTTCAGTCATTCCTACCAAGATTCAACAAATATTGAGAGAAGTTCAAACTTCCAGATGACCACTGCCTCAGGAGTGTACCGATAATATCATGATAAACAGCCCAGCTGCCCAGCCCCAAATTAATAAAATAACAAATTCTAAGAATCAAGAAATAAATCTATGTTTTACCAAAACAAAATCATGGATTTATAGACTAATTCTTAAATTGATGGTATGGAATCACAAACAGTAATTACTCCTAATGTTTAGTTATTCAAGTTAAAATTGAATTACCTTCCACATTCCTAACATTGTAAACTTATATACTTTTTCTTTATTATAGTCTTGCTTTATTCATTTATCTCATTTATTATATAATTTTGCATCTGGTCTGTTTTATAATGCACCTTTATTTTTATTTAGTATTTTAAATATCTCTTGACTTTGTTTTGATATTCTGTTATACTTTAGAGCTGCTTTATTGAGATGTAATTGATACATAAAAAATTCCACACATAATGTGTATAATGTGATTGATTTGAACATATATATTTACTTATAAAGCCAATGTTTACAAAGCTTTCTTGAATTGTATGGCTATTTCCTTTTTTTATTCTTAATTTTTAATAATAAAAGTTTTAATATTCATTCATACTTCTCAGGATATGGTTTAAGTTGCTTGCTATAAGTTATTTTTTCTTCTTAGTGATATTAGTAGGTTTTTTTTTTTATCCTGTAGTTATTTAGGAAAGTGTTTTTAAAAATGGAAAGTATTTGGCTATCTCTTGTTTTTTGTACATTCTATTTCTCTTTCATAGGCCCATATATCCAACTGCTTACTTATTTATTCATGTTCCAATTTTAACTTGTCTAAAATTGAACCTTTGATTTTAAGACTTCCAAATCAGAGAGTGGAAATTATCTAACATCTTTACCCAGAATTCTGTGCCCATAGCAGCTTTACTCATCTGAAATTGAATGTGAAATTAAAACTTTTAAAAGAAAGTTTGGAGTTCTCCAGTCATAAAATGAAAATAATCATGTAGCTACATTGAAGTAGACATTTGAGTTGAAGGTAAATAATCTATTCATTAATTCCACAACTGTATATTCTCTTCCTCTTCTGTATCAGGTATGGTGCTAGTTTAGAGAAGTTCAAGATTTATACTTTAGTCTTTTGCTATCAGAGAATCACTGGCTTATGGAGACACATCAACACTGATGATAATAAAATATAGCAATAGCAATGAAAGGGACTCATAAGGAGTGACATTAAAGCAAAAGGAAAGAGACTATAACCAAGCCACTGTGCCGTAGCAAACAGGAAAAGCAAATCTTTTTTTTTTTTTTTTTAAACTAATAAACACACTGTGCTGTTCTTTAGGTGTAAAAAAATACTTTAACTTTTTTTTTCTTTTTACAATAAACCTTTGAATATTGGTTGCATATCTATAAAGGGAAACTATTTTGGTTTAAATCTTAAGTTTCACCAATTAACTAGCTTGGTGAGTATGATCAAGTTAATTAGATTCTTCAGCTTCGTTATCAGTTAAAGAATGATGCTAATAAAAATTAGAGGTCTGTAAAGAGGATTAAATGAGTTAGAATGTACCTGGAAAATAGTAAGTTCAATTTAAAGGATTGTTATTATTCTTAAATAAGTAACTAAATATTTGGATCAAGGAAAGAAATGAAAAATGACAGGAGCAAAGCTTTAAAAAATTATGCTGTTAAATTCTGAATTCTTCCAAAGTGTCTTCTCTTATTATATACTTCTTGTTTCCTCATAGCTAGCCTTATTTGTTTGGAATGCTCTCTAAGCAGATGTGTATGGGAAATTTTACACAGAAAGAAGAAGCAAAAAAGGACATGTATTTTGTCACTTTATGATTAACACTGAATTGGTCATAAAAAGTTTTCTTTTAGTTAACTGCTGTCATTTTAGGATTTCTCTCTATTTGCCTACCAGTTAATAACTTGGGAGGATTTCTTTAATCATAGAGTGATTTTCTGACTTCCATGTAGCTCACTCAAATTTCTACATTGTGATTTTGATGATTTCATCTCAAGTTTTATATCTTACAAAAGTCTAGGGCAGCAGATTAGCACTTCTTTGAAATAAATCTTCTGAAAATTTTCTAAACTGGTATGCTCTTTTTTGTCCAGTTGTCTATTAAGATAGCATATGATGGGTGAAGGAGTACTTGGTTAATTAGTGCATTGTACTGAATCAAGCTCACTTCCCACATGGAGTCTCTTGGTTGTACTCCGATTCCCATCCACAGGTGGCAATCCAGCCCACTCAGAGTCAGATAAGCAGTTATTACTGGTTAAAAGAAGAGGCTGGCCAGCTACCTGTGAGAGCATTTGTTTAAATCTGTCACTATCACTTAGAGGAGAAACATCAGTACTCCTGGTTTGCTGCTGGTATATTACTACTATTATTTTTATTTATGAAAGATAGCACCATTTGACCCATACCAACAATTAAGGTTCTTTGCAATCTTATAATTCTTGCTCCGAAATAACAAAAAGGCTGATTTCATTTGAAATAGCTGACTCACATCATAATAAACTTTGTCTTCACTATTCTAAAAAAAGGGGATTAAAAAAGTGAGTGTAAAGAGTCCTCTATTCAGTGATCAACATGGGGAAATTAACAGAATTTTGACTGACAATGAGGAAATATATTCTCCTTAATGCTTTGATTTTATAGTGAATACCAGATCTTGTAACAGATATTAAATTTACATTGGACAGACTTCTAATTTCCCAGGCCTATGACATATTCATTATAAGGAAAATATGTTTTGCTATCCTGTCTGATTATTTAGGATTCTCCATACATTATTCCTCCATTTTTTAATGTTATATACAACATAATATAAATGTAATGGTTAAGGAAATATATTTGAGGGAAACTGTCTTCTGTTAGCTGTATGGGTCCTATGGAGAGTAAGAAAACTTCAGTATTCATAAAATGTTTTAAAAATCTAAAAATTATTGTCCTGTATTGAGCTAACAATGCACATAAATAATATATAGAAACACAAGCTTCTCTAAAATCCATTTTTTAAAAAAATTTACATTATGAAAACTTATTGAAACTCACTTTATTCACACACAGCATTGACATATTTTCATGATACTTGTTGGCATTAATATCACACCTGAAAGACAGCAACTTCCTTGAACTTTTACTGCTAAGCAGACACAAGCTTGTTAATGTCTCTCTAATGTAAATTAGTGAAAAGTGATAATGGCATCATTATTTAGACATACCATTTTATATTAGCATTCTTCAAAATAATAGTATTTAGACAGCCCTGTTTTAAGGAAAGTTCTTCAGTGACTTCATTTGAAACCTTTTCAGTGCATAAAAAACAAAACAAAACCCTAGTTTATGGTCACATCAAGAGGTGTATTAACTCATATCTTGATATGCAAGGATTAAATATAATGCTAGACTGTTCATCTAAAGCAAGTCCCTGCTTTACCCTGTGACCGGAGCTATGATTGGAGTGTTCAGCTAAATTACATCATCACCAGAGTCAAGATGAATCTGGCTTTGAATAATTGACTTCTATGGTCATGATCACTGAGGCTGCAATTCCATGATTAAGGCAGCTGTGCTACTTTTAAGTAGGTCATGCTGGGTGATTCACCGAACTCCTGAGCCTTAGTTACTGCATCTGTAAAGTGTTGTGTGTGTGTGTGTGTGTGTGTGTGTATCCTGTTTTGGCAAGAATGAATAAAGTGGTTATGAGCATGAATGCTGGAGCCAGATATTGGAGTTCAAAATCCAGAGTTGTAGTTTATCTATGGCCAACAAATGTATATTGAGGAAAAGTGGTAATCTTTCTGTGACTCACTTTGTTCATTTGTAAAGCAGAGGTAATAATAGTACCTATTATTATGTAAAGTTGTTGTCAGTGGATATACACATCCTCACACCTGCACACATACATACACAGTGCTTTGAACTGTATCCATTGTATACTAAACTCAACAAATACATTGAATAATATCATTCTGTTAGTTATAATTTGGAGGCTTCTAAATTAGGAAGTAACATAAATATCAAACTCTTAAGAAATAAAATTCTCTATTATTACCCTTTGTTTCTCACTGAATATGTCCCAATGCCTGACAAATAGTCATTAATAATGGAGAATTGATTGAAAATACTCTTACTTTCAGTTTGGCTATGAATATGTAAATTGGATTTACTTCATTTTCCTATGGCTTAAGCTAAAATTAATAATGAAAAATAATAGTCAACATTCATCAAGAGCCAAATTGGATCCCAGTCTTTCTTATGTTTATCGTACTGTTCCTTTTTATCTGTCTTTCCTATAACTCCACAGTATAGGAGTTTTCAACTCTTATTTTAAAGATTAAGAAATTGAGATTTAACTGTAAATTAGTTTACATATATTTATATTATATACTTTATATACATTGTTTTTACTTTATATGAAGTATCATTAGAAACTTATAGCCACTTTATTCATTCTTGCCAAAACAAATATAATGCTAGACTGTTCATCTAAAGCAAGTCCCATCTCTAGGTAATACAAAGAACTCAAAAAATTTAACACCAAAAAATTAAATAACCCAATTAATAAATGGTCAAAAGAACTGAACCAGCACTTCACAGAAGAAAACATTTGAATGGTCAACAAATATATAAAAAAGTGTTCAACATCTCTTAGCAATTAGAGAAAATGCAAATTAAAATTACACTGAGATTCCATTTTACTCCAGTCAGTATGGCAATTATCAAGAATAGAAGTAACAATAAATATTGGTGAGGATATGGGGGAAATGTTCACTCATACATTGCCGGTAGGACTGCAAATTGTTGTAACCACTCTGGAAAACAGTATGGAGATTCCTCAGAAAACTTGGAATGGAACCATCATTTGACCTAGTTATCCCACTCCTTGGGTACCTACCCAAAGGTCTTAAAATTAGCATACAACTGTGACACAGCCACATTAATGTATATAGCAGCTCAATTCACAGTAGCTAAGCTATGGAGCCAACCTAGTTGCCCTTCAATAGTTGAATGGATAAAGAAATTGTATGCATATACAATGTATGTATATGTATTGTGTGTGTGTGTGTGTGTGTGTGTGTGTATATATATATATATATATATATATATATATATATATATACACATACCTACATACACACACAATGGACTATTAGTTAGCCATAAAGAAGAAAGAAACTACAGCATTTGTCGGTAAATGGATGGAACTGGAGACTATCATGCTAAGTGAAGTAAACCAGTCCTCAAAAACCAAAGGCTAAATATTCTCTCTGATATGCAGATGCTAAGACACAATAAAGAGAGGTGGGGAGGGGAGAATAAAATTTTATTGCATTAAATAAAGGGGAATAAAGAGGAGAGAGGGACATGGGAACAGGAAAGTTAGTAGAAAGAATTGGACATAACTTTCCTATATTCATATATGAATATATGACTAGTGAAACTTCACATCCTGCACAACCACAAGAATGGATCCTAAGTTATACTCCATGTACGTGTAATATGTCAAAATATTCTCTATTCTCATGTATATCTAAACAGAACAAATTTAAAAAAGAAAAAAAAACAGAAAATAACTTAATTAGAAATGGACAAAAGACTTGAAGAGGCAGTTCTGTAAAGGAAATATACAAATGGCCAACAGGTATATAGAAAGGTATTAGAGGTCATTAATCATCAGGAAAAGCAAATCAAAACTACAATGGAGATGACACTAACAAAGTACATTAAAAAAAAAAAAACAAGTGTTGGTGATGGTGTAGAGAATATGAAAACTTTTACCTTATATGCAAAATTTTTCAATTATTGTGGAAAAGAATATGGAGATTCCCCCAAATAGTTAAAAATAAAAATATTCTACCATGTTGTAATCCTATTTCTGGGTATTTACCCAAATGAATTAAAATCAAGGTCTTGAGGAGATATGAGCAATTCAGTGTTTGGGGGATATTATTCACAATAACCAAGATATGGAAACCACCCAATTGTCCATCAGTGAACATCCATGAGTGGATAAATAAGTAAAGAAAAGAGGTATATATAGAAATATTATTTGACCTTCAAAAGGGATTCTGAATATTTTGATAAAATACTCTCAAGTGATAAGCAAATTGGATCGAATTATATATTAATAAAAATGACATTCATACACATATATTATATATAACTACATTATCATGGGGGAATAACTGTAAGGTAACTGTGATGGTAGCAGACAGAAGAGAGAGGTAAAAATTAATTAAGTAAAAATTAAAGGTCAGATTAAATATTGCATTAAATATAAAATATGTGTGATAATTGAATTTATGTCCATGTACTCCATACACACATGTGTGCATGTTTATGCATAGCTTTATGAATTTATTTCTTAAAAGTTAAATTCGTTAAAGATCTTTCAAATTCTTGAGGGATATGGCCTTGGATCTTCTAGACACAATTATAACATTTTCCTTGTAAATTGCAGTTATAAATAAAAGAAAGAACAATCAAGTGTTCCCTAGAAGTCATAAAGGCAAATGTTGCAAATGTTAGAAAAGATCCACAAAACTGTGAGAAGATGTGGGTAAATGTACAGAAAGTGAAGTGTCTTCCTTTTCTGCTTATTTTGCAACAAAGTCTTTTCAAATGTTAACTTCCATTAACTAAAAACTAGCAAATGATCTGTGTTGAATTTGTGAGTATCTTAGACTTTAATTTACTTTTGAAAATGACTAATAATTTTTTTTACAAAAATTAATGAATAATTACAAACTTAATTATATGGGAACTAAAGGTCTTACCAAATATTATTATTTATTATTGTACCAGAAATGCATATGCTTTTACATATGCTAATTATTTTATAGAACAGATGTTTATCATGTTTCAAAACATATTATGAAACAATATTTGTATTCACTTTTCAAAATACCAAGCACCATTAATTCTAAAAGTGTCCAGATTTCATTACCACTTCTCTAATCTCCTACCTTACTGGAATGAAGAAAGAATTATGGGAATTACTGGAATTATGGGAGAATAACAGCAAAAGAAAATACAAAGAAAGAAATGATCAAAATTTCTTAATAACATTACAAAGGAATTAATTATGATTTCCCCCCCAAAAAAAATTAAAAAGAAAAACACAGCTTGCTTATTATCTTTTTAGGTATAATTAGTATTATATTTTTTCCTTCTTTTCAGTAAAATGCTTTTGACATGATTAATAGCTGCATGATGGGATTCCTCTCCTATTGTCTTTTTTTGTTGTTGTTGTTAATCCATTTTATGATTCTCTTTGGTTCGCTTAGTTATTCTCACATACTTTGCACAAGTTTTGGGTATGACACAACTCTTAAGCCACCAACCACCATGACATATGTCTGTCCACCTGCAAATTAAGAATGGTATCATTGCTCTTTTTATTTACCAAATGATTGTTAATCACTGGAGATGTCCCTACTCAGTGCCACACTCTCAAGAATCCATGATCCCAATTGTGAATGGTTTCTTGGAAATAAAGAATGAATATATACTTACTATGCAAACAAGAATTTATCCTTTTTTGAGTACAAAGAGCACAAAAACAACACAGCTGGTAATGTCAGGAGTGCTTATAAAAGCCATAGATATATCTACTTCTTCCTTTAACCTTTTGACTATAATCTCTGGATGTATGGTCTCATGTGTCTCCTGTGAAGTGGCAGCATCATAAACTAAGAGAAATGTACAGTCTCCTGGCTCTCAGGCTCTCACTACTTGTCACTGGTAATGTGTTTATTTGTGCTTAAACTCTGTTACAGTTTGAATCCACAATTTTACCCACAGTCCCATATGTTGAAGGCTTGTTCTGTAATGCAGCAATGTTCAAAGTGGAGATTTTGGGACGTGACTGGATCATGAAGGCTCTGACCTCATCAATGAATTAATGCATTGAGGGATTCATAGCAGAATGGATTATTGGAAGGTGGTAAATCCTGTAGAAGGTACAATCTAGTTGGAAGAAGTGGGTCCTTAGGGAAGTGCCCTTGAGAACTATATCTGTATCAAGTCCTTTCCTCTCACTTTGCTTCTTGGCTACCACAAGGTGAACAGCTTTGCTCTACCACACCATTGTACCATGATGTTTTGCCTCACAATAGGGCCAAAAACAATGGGACCAGCCAACCATGAACTGAGACTACTGAACTGTGAGCCAAAATAAAATTTTCGTCCTTTAATTTTCTTTTCTCTGGTATTTTATCACAGCAATGGGAAGCTGACTAACACAGCCTCCCTTCCTATCCTTCTATGTTCTTTTTATGTCTATTGAGACTGCAAACTTCAAACTACATTTCCTAGAATTCATTCCTGCTGATTTCTTGCTGACTTTTAGTTTTTTCTGCCACACAAGGCATTGGTTTTAGAAGTCAGAGATACAGGAAGAAAAGATTTGTTCTTTATGTGGCTTCTGTGGACATACTGTGGATAGGTCACAGTCTCTGAACTGGGAGGCCAGCAGCAGTAGGTAGCAATTGATTGCAACAACCTTTAGCAGTTCTGGAAAATGCAGGTCAGAGATTTACTTCAGTCCAAGACCTAGTTCTGGGTATCCCTTATAAAGTCTCAATATTCACTCTCTTCCTGAACAATTCTAGGACCAACTATGTGGCAACTCCAGGGGTCTAGTACCTACCATGTGGAGCTTCTATATGAAGTTGGAGCTTCATCCTCAGTATGTTCCCTTGGTGTTCTTCCCATTTCCTTCATCTTCTTATCTGACATGTTAAACTGTGATCTCAATAAGCCCAAATGTGCATTCCTTTATCCTGAGAGACATTAGCTGCTTACTATGGTTAATGATCTTGAGGTATTTCACTGTAGTCTTTTTGTTCTCTCAGTGCTTCTCTGCTTCTAGTGAAAACCTTACATCAAATTCCTTTGAAAAATCTGGAGCACTTTGTTGTCCTAACTAAAGAGAGAGGGGGAAGTGCTGTATAATCATTTAAACGAGTAAATATTTAAATACCTATTTTAACTACTATAGCATAGACACCCAATATCTGAATTTCCAAAACAAAATTTCTCCTAATGTTGCAGTACTAGAAACTTTACAAATTCACAACAAGAGGATTCAAAAATCATAGAGATTTTTTTTTTCCAAAGGATTGAATCAGGCCACAATGCACAAAATACCCTTGAAAGAGTAACTATTCTTACGGCTCCACTCTGACAGTCCCTACTGCAACACAGCAAGTCCCCTTATTTCAGCCACACCAAACTATTTGTATTTCTCCAAATGCCATATGCTATAAATTTGTAGAAGGCATTTGTCTTCGTAGTTCACTCTTCCCACAATTCTCTTCACTGCTTATTTTATGCTATTTTTTAGATCAAAACTCACCTTCGTCCAGAATCTCCCCTACTCCAAAGATGTCTCTGCATCCGGTGTTTATCTGTCTACAGCATGAACACTAATCGTTGGCTTGTTTAGGTCTACCTCTTCCCTTTTATATCTCTTCTTCTAATTCTTAGTTTATTATAATGCACAGTGTTGGTCCCAATAATGAAAAACTTGAAGTGGACTTGTAGAATTAAGGATTTTAATGTCTGTGTTTATCAGGAATATTTGGTCTCTAGTTTTCTTTCCTTGATGTTTCTTTGGTTGGTTTTGGTATCAGGCTGATACTGGCTTTATAGAATGAATTTGGAAGTATTCTGTTCCTTGCTATTTCATGAAATAATTTGAGGAAAATTGGCATTAGTTCTTTAAAGGTCTGCTAAAATTCAGCTGAGAATCAATCTGGTTCTGGCTTTTCTATGTTGGAAAGCTTTTAATTGCTGCTTCAATCTCATTGCTTTTCATTTGTATAATCTCTTGCTTCAATTTGGGTAGTAAATCATATGTATCTAGAAATTTGGCAATAGCTTCTATATTTTCTGGTTTATTAAAGTGTAAATTTTCAAAATAGTTTTTAATCATCCTTTGGATATTAGGAATGTCTATGGTGATATCTTTTAATTTGTAATTTTGTTATTTGGGTTTTCTCTCTTGATTAGTTTGGTTATGTATGGATATGTAGCAATAAATCCCTCTATTATGTATAAATATAATTCACTAATAAAAACATAATAAAAATATCTCTGGAATCTATTGATAGAGAGGAAGAGGTTAAAATATCATATTGCTTGCTTACTGATGATGAATGTGAATTGTTAATAGCCATTTGGAGAAGAATTTGGTAATATTAATTAAAATTAAAAATACAAAAATCTTTGGTAGCTTTTCTTCTGCCACTAGATTAATATCCAGAATATATAAAGAACTCAAAAACTTAACACCAATAAAATCAATAAATTGGCAAATTAACTAAATCAACATTTGTCAAAAAAAAAAAGGAACACAAATGGCCAAAAAATATGTGAATAAATGTTCAACATCTCTAGCAATCAAGGAAATGTAAATTAAAACTACACTGAGATTTTTTCTCAGTCCAATTGGAATGGCAGTCATCAAGAATACAAATAACATTAAATGCTTGTGAAGATGTAGGGAAAAAATACACTTCTGTGCTGTTGATGAGACAGCAAATTAATACAACCACTGTGGAAATCAGTATAAAGATTCCTCAAAAGACTACGGATGAACTCACCAATTGACCCAGTGATCTCACTTCTTGGTATTTATCCAAAGAACTAAAATCAATATATTAGAGTAATACATGCATTTCAATGTTTATAATAGTATAATTCACAGTAGCCAAATTATGGAACCAGATGAATGGATAAAGAAAATTTGGTACATACACACAGTGGAGTTTTACTCAACCATAAAGAAGAATAAAATTATGGCATTTGCTGGTAAGTGGATGGAACTGGAGAACACCATAGTAATGAAAAGTAAAGTAAGCTAGACTCAGAAAGTCAATGGTGAAATATTTTATAAGCAGAAGGTAGAGAGAAATAAGGAGGGGATGGTTTCATGAAAATAGGGAGAACAGTGAAGTTGAAGAAGAGGATTGAGGGTGAGAGGGCAGGGATAGAAAAAGGGAAGAATTGTAGAATGAGGTTAACCAAATTATGCTATGTGCATGTAAGAATATATCAATATTAATTCCACTTTCATGTATAATTATAATTCACCTAGTTTTAAATATTAATAGAAGGAAGATGAATACAGTAGAGGTAGGAGGATCAGAGAAAGGAGGATACGGAAGTGGATAGTACCAAGGATTGAAATGGAACAAATTATGCTATATGGATTCATAAATATATCAGAATGAATCTGACAAGTATGTAAATCTATAATGCACTAATAAAAAATAAATTTAAAAATATTGAATCAGTATTTCTGTAAAATTATCGCTCCAACAGTTACTACCTGTGTAACTTTGGCAAATATCCTAAGCCATCTTATCGTATTTCCTGAATATGAGGTTGCATAACAATAGAATGAGTTCATATGTGTAAGGAATGTAATATTGTATCTGTCACATTGTAAGCAATGTGTAAAATGTTACTATTAGTGTTTCCAAATAACTATGCTTAACATGATGATTACCAAGTACAAATGTGGCAATGGATTACCATTGTAGTTCAAAGAATTTAGGGCTGAGTAAAAAGAAATATTTACTTATGAGAAATATAATCTGCATATAGGGATTTATGACTATAACTAAGAAATGCAAATCAAATAAAAATTTTAATTTAATTTATGAAAACCATGTAAATATCTGCATAGAAAACATAATATGTTGGACTTAATTGTACACAGTAAAATTTGGCATAACATTTCTTCTGTTTTATTATGTCATGGCTTTGGTGTAGCTGCTATGACACTTTGGACTTAGTTTATTTCATGAACATCCAGAGGGTAGAATGTCACCTAATGAATCATTAATATTGCTGTAGCAGCATGATTTTCCATTATATTTTCTTCCTGAATGGTAACCTGACTTGACCTTAATGAGTCTGGGAACTAATAGAATCATAGCTCATCTGGCTGTACATATGATAATAGGGACAGATGTACATAGACCTTCCTTTCCTTTTTGTCAGCAATGGAATGGATCCATTTAATAGTAATCATCAAGATGAGTAGATGATTGCTTTATTCTCTCATTCATGGGCCTCATGTAATTTTCTTCTTCAATTGCCTATAAGAAATGGATGATTTCTTCAGAATAGAAAAACTGAGGTAGACTTTTGCATTACTCAGAATAAAAAGACTTACAAATATGAAATAGGAGGAAAATATAAGTAAACTACTTTGTAAAAAAAATAATTTTAAAAAAATCACATACTCTTTTACATGAGATTTTCAGGAAATGGCTCCTGAGTCTGATTTGTTTACAGGAAGTTTATTTGGTTTCAGAACTATTACAATACCTGTAAGAGAGCAAAGGCAGGGGAATGGTCAGAAAAGGAGCCAACTCTAATGCAGTGTACACATGGTTCTGCTGATCCAAAATACAATTCTACTGGATACTCTTAGGCTGAGATGGCCTGTCAGAGATGTTCCAAATTGAGGTAAGGTATCCAAGTTTGTAGTTTTGTGTCAACCCATCAGTGATGACAAGTTGCCCATGGAGACAACATAAACTTGAGTGAGGCCACTTAACACAGAGCTGTGTCATTAGCAGCTGAAGAAACAAATGTGGTGGCACACCACTATATCCCTATAAACATGAAACTCCAGAGATCAGCCATGATGTGCTGAATCTTCTGAGTTGAACCATGACATCTCCCAAATGTTCCAAATCAAAACAAAAGAAATGTGTGTGTGTGTGTGTGTGTGTGTGTGTGTGTAGAGAAAGGGGGGGGCGGCGAGGGAGGGAGAGGGAGGAAGATTGAGAGAATATCAATTAAATCATGTATATTTGGAGTATAAAGTATATATTTAATTACAGAATGTGAGAAAATAAGAAATATCTAAGCTATACTTAAGTAATCAATAGAATATTTGCTTTGGCTTTGGGATTGTCTACCAGGAATCTCTAAAGCAATATTATTCTGAAAAGTAATAAAAATTGTAAGTGGTTGCAAATTATTTATAGCTATGTAAAGAAAGTTAAAATATTCTTTTAAATAAAAAATAGTTCTTCATACACAGCAAGTATTATAGTGATTCATTTAGCTAAATGTTAAATAAAAATGTGATTGTGATAACTTGTAACTGTACTTTTTACAAGTATTTCAATATTAGTGTGAATTTGTCTTATTATTTTGGGAGAACGACACTTTTTCATCTGTTCCATAGTATTATAAAGTATTAGTAAATTTAAAATTGCTATTTATGCATTTCAATTAGTGACAAATCTGGTCCTTTCAAAGAATAGTTAATATAGACCATCATTAGGAAATAGTTTAGCCAATTAATTGGACATATCAATATAAGTGTCCCAATCTCAACAAAATTATGTTATGTACAAGTACAAACATGGCATAATGAATCACACTATTATGTATAAGAATAATGCACCAAGAATTAAAACCAAGAACCAATAAATGAATTCAAACTAAAAAGCTTCTTCTCAGCAAAAGAGACAATCAGTGAGGTGAATAGAAAGCCTACATTTTGGGAGCAAATTTTTACCACATGCACATCAGATAGAGCCTTAATCTATAAGAGCTCTTTATAATCTGTGCTCTATATAATATATAAAGAACTAAAAATTTTTAACACCAAAAAAAAAAAATCAATAAATGGGCCAAAGAACTGAACAGACAATTCTCAGAAGATGATATAAAATAAATCAACAAGTATATGAAAAAAAGTTCTACATCTCAGAATGGCTGATATTATGAATACAAACAACAATAAGTGTTGGCAAGGATGTGGGGGGAAAGGCACATTCATACATGGCTGGTGAGACTGCAAATTTCCAATGTGGAAAGCAGTATGGAGATTCCTTGGAAAGCTGGGAATGGAACCACCATTTGACCCAGCTATCCCACTCATTGGTCTATACCCAAAGGACTTTAAAAAACGATAATACAGGGACACAGCCACATCAGTGTTTATAGCAGCACAATTCACAATAGCTAAACTGAAACCAACCTAGTTGCCCTTCAGTTGATGAATGGATAAAGAAAATGTAGTGTATATATACAGTGGAATATAGTTCAGCATTAAAAGAAATAAAGTCATGGCATTTGCAGGTAAATGTCTGGAGTTAGAGCATATAATGCTACGTAAAGTTAGCCAATTCCCCAAAAAAACAAATGCTGAATGTTTTTTTTTTTGATAAAAGTATGCTAATTCATAATGGGGTTGGGAGGGGGTGAATGGGAGGATTAGATGAACTCTTGATAGGGCAAAGGGATGGGAGGGGAAGGATGGGAGCATGGGGATAAGAAAGACGGTAGAATGAGATGGACATCATTACTCTAAGTACATGTATGAAGACACAAATGGTGTGACTCTACTTTGTGTATAACCAGAGATATGAAGAATTGTGTTCTATATGTGTAATATGAATTGTAATGCATTCTGCTGTCATCTACAACAAATTAGAATGAAAATGTATCTCAAATAAGAAAAAAAGTAATAAAATAAAATATGCATATTGGTTATAGCATCCAGGTTTTCCAACCCTGCTTATTAAATTTGGTTGAAAAATGTGAAGAGAGAAAAAACTTCTCTTTATAGTATAATTCAGTCTTTGACATATTTTAACATGACTGATGGAGAGGCGTTAGAGAAAGGCACTTTGACCTGACAGAAACTTATGATGAGACTATGGGATGAAAGAGTAAAGTGACTTCAGGATAAAGTAGAAAAATAATACTTAGAGTCATTTCCTTCCTATATATTATTAACTATTTTTTATAATGGATTTAGTTTTCTCCAAAACTTAAATGTTTTTTTTAATGTTACACTTTCTAAAATAATGTAAACATGATAAAATTAATATTTGATTATTGAAAAGAAAATTAAAAGTTAAGTGAAATGTAAACACAGCATGATGGTATATGTTATGTGATTCCAAAAAAAATAACCATTATTTGTTGAATTTAAACACTTCTAGTACAGTCAATTTCCCTTATGTTGAGGAATCTTATCCAAGTTACCAATGCATCATTTTTCTTTGTACGTATACACACATACACACATCTCTATGTCAAATATATATCCAAATAATGTGTGTGTATTTGATGTGTGATATGATCAACATGATCATATCAACAGTTCCTTAATTCTTCATCTTAGAATTTCAGACTCTTTCCCCAGTCAATAAATGGAAATAAAAACTTTTTAAAAATCACATGTGCTCTAAGATATCCATTTCTAATTGTGTCTTTTAAAAAATATGATCATTGCCTAGGTTTACTATGAGTGCTATAACACACATGGATATATTTACATCTTACTTGATTATATATAGTTTTTCTCAGCAAGAATTTCTAAGGTATTTTTATTCCTTTATGTGTTTTAAACAATTATTTTGATTCACATTTTAATGTAACCTTTAGTAAACATTTACTATTTTTACCTTCACTGCTAGTGTAGAAGGGTGCCAACTTTGCTCTTCCTTTTTTTGTTTCATGGTATTTCTATTTCTTCTTAAATCTTCCTAGGATTCTGAGTGAAAAAAGTCAGGAAGAGGGACTCATTAATTTGCATTGCTTTGAATACTACTTCTGCTGAACATATTTTACATTTATGAGCCATTGCATTTCACCATTAGTAAATATAATTTGTCCACTTTTCAATTCTGGTTTTGTCTTTCTAATACTGTTTTAAAATTTCATTTACAATCACATCATTAAGGATATTCAATCATAAATCCATTGCCTCTGTAACTTTTACTTTCTGATAATTTGTATTTTAACTTCATTTAAAGACTTCATAATGTTTTTATTTTTTAATTGTATAAGAAAGAAATTTTTAAATTTTAGGTGATCAGATAGTATGTTTTTTAAATGATTTCTGCCATTGCTCTTTGGTTAGAAAGATTTTTGCTTTCTGGATTTTGTTTAATATTAATGCTAAAGCGCTTCAATGTTGTATGCCCTCTTTTAAAGTTTATTGGAAGTGCTAGAAGACTGTCGCATAAACATATTAAAACAGTGCAAAATGAGGAAAATCAACTACCTATAAGGATACTGAAGAACATTTTTAAATACCAAGATAATGATATTAGATTAATATGAGGTTACTTTGGGATAAGCATCCCCCAGCAAAATAAAGCTAAAGAACGGTATCCTACTCCTTTTAAAGAGTCTTCAAAGGAAATTCTTGGGATATTGACATTAACAAGAGCAGAGAATGGAAACAAAGTGTGGGTTTAAGAGTTAGGGGAAGAATTCATCAGATGTTCGCAGAGCAGCTGCCCTCTGCATTAAAGGCTTCTAGTACAGTTAATTTCCCTTATGTTGAGGAATCTTATCCAAGTTACCAATGCTGCCAAATCACTGCCCTCTTATGAATCAGCAAAAATCATCAGCTTTTAAAGAAAACCAACACTACAGAAAAGCAAAACTAGGATGCCCAAACAGTGGGACTAAAGTTCAAACCATAAGAAATCTTTGAATTATTTATTATTTGATAGCTCACAGATGTGTTAAAGGATAACAAATCCCCAAACCAGCAATATAAAAGGAATCAAGGAATTAGACATCTCTATACTGATTGTTATTTTTTAAGTAACATTGTCCTTATTGATCTTTTTATAACATGTCAATTTTTAATAACTCTGATATTTGAGTTTAACATATGAGAAAGGAATTTAATTGTATTTTGTTTTGTTACTTAGCTTGTATAATAAAATCTATATCTGTTCCATTTGCTTTTACCAATTTTTTTTTAGTACCATAGTGTTTTAAGTTTGTCCCTTATTATAAGTTTTACTCTCCACTACCAGAAATACTTTATCATTGCTCCTTTTTATTAATTATACCTTATATTTATTAAATTAAATTTTATGTGCAATTATTTTATCATTTTTTGAATCTATAACATCAAAAACATAAAATGTACTTTTTACAGATTTGATTCAACTCTGATGAATTTTTGATGAGTATCAACTGAGCAGACTTTTTAATATTTGATGTTTTCTATAATTTGGAGTTTAAATGTCCCCCAAAGGCCCATGTGTTAAAGACTTGATTCCCAGCCTACAGTGCTATTGGATATGATAGAACCTTAAGAGATGATACCTAGTGGGAGGAAATTGGGGCATGACCTTGACAGTGATACTAATGGACACTAATATCACTAATGGACAGTGACACTGTGGGACACTAATCTCTTGTTCTTTTTTACATTCAGCCATGAGGTGAATGGGCCTCCTTGTCCAGGCACTCCCACCATGATAAATTGTGCCACCACAAACACAAAGCAATGAGACCAATCATTCTTGGACTAAAATCTCCAATTTTCTAGCCAAAATAATCCTTTTTGGTTTTTTATTTTTATTTTATTTTATTTTTTTGCACTGGGGATTGAACCCAGGGATGCTTTACTACTGAGTCACCTCCACATCCATCCTTTTTATTATTATTATTATTATTATTATTATTATATTTTTTTTTTTTTTTTTTTTTTAAGACAGAGTCTCACTAAGTTGCTGAGGCTGGCCTTGATCTAGTCATCCTCCTGTCTCAGCCTACCAAGTCACTGGGCTTGTAGTCCTGTGCCTCCATGTCCAACCATTTCCTTTTTCTAACTTGATATTTGTCACGTATTTATGCAGTAATGGAAAGCTAATACATATTCTAAATCAGTAATATGATTTCTCTCTATCAGATGTTCTATGCCTTCAGTAAAATGGTTTTTGTTCCTCAGGTATACAATAGTCTTATTTTAGGGCTATTGCTATCGTCAGATATTTAGTTTTGCTCTTTTACACAGATTATTTTCCCAGTACTTCCAAAGACTGATATATATATATATATATATCTCTATATATCTATATATAGATATATCTATCTATATATATATATATATAGAGAGAGAGAGAGAGAGAGAGAGAGAGAGATGCACATTTGCACATTTTAGGAACAATAATGATTTTTTTTTTAAAACCCAGCATATTGAAGAGATTATTTATCTTCTTTTGGAGGCATTATAGATTTTATCATGTCATCTACAAGTGTCTATAATGCAATCTTTTTCTTTCTTTCACATGAATATCCCAATACTGGTTTTAATATTTATAAATGCATATAACATGCTCCATTTCAATTTCCAGTACTTCCCCTTTCCCTACTCTCCTTCCTCCTCTGCCCTTTTCCTCTATTCTACTGATCTTCCTTTAATTCTTCTTTTTACTTATTGTTATTTTAATTGGTATATTATAATTATACATATGTATTTTCAATTTTCTCAGCACCATTTGTTGAAGAGGCTATTTTTTTCTCCAATGTAGGTTTTTGGCATCTTTGTCTAGTATGCAATAACTATATTTATGTGGGTTTGTCCCTGTGTCTTCTATTCTGTACCACTGGTCTATTTTGGTGCCAGTACCATGTTGTTATTGTTACTGTTGCTCTGTAATATAGTTTAAGTTCTGGTATTATGGTATCTTCTGCTTCACTCTTCTTGCTAAGGATTGCTTTGATTATCTGGGTCTCTTATTTTTCCAAATGAATTTCATGATTACTTTTTCTAGTTCTATGCTGGTGGGAATGCAAATTGGTGCAACCACGCTGGAAAGCAGTATGGAGATTACTCAGAAAACTTGGAATGGTACTGCCATTTACACAGGTATCCCATTCCTTGGTTTATACTCAAAGGACTTAAAATCACTACAGCAGTTCAATTCATAACAGCAAAACTATGGAACCAAACTAGATAACCTTCAGCAGATAAATGGATAAACAAAATGTGGTTCATATACTACAATTAAGTATTACTCAGTCTTAAGGAAGAATGAAATTATGGCATTTGCAGGTAAATGGATGGAGCTGGAGAATATTATGCTAAATATAGTAAGCCAAACCCCTCAAACCAAAGGTTGAATGTTTTCTCTGATAAGCAAATGCTAATCCATAATGGGAGGGGGTGTGTAGGGAAGAATGAAGAAACTTTAGATTATGCAGAATGGAGGAAGGTTGTGTGCCGCAGTCTGGCTGGGCACAAAATCACAAGCCACTCAAACAGGAACAAACTTTATTTTTGAAACTCCTGCCAACTCCCGGGAAAATATGCCAACCCACACACGCAGCGTTCTCCCAGGCCACACTACTCCAACAGGAAATCCCTCCTCTGGAATTCCCTCCTACCACACTTTCCCAACCAATGGGAACTCTTTGGAGAGCTCCAAAGTAGCAGGCCAGGTGGACAGCAGGGGTCTATGTAACTAGTGTATGTTCTCAGTGTCATTCCTATATAGTACAATGGTTCTTTGGTTCAGTGAACTAAAATATGGTAAGTATGGTCTTTTTCCCTATAATAAACACATGAATGTCAGAGCTCATGGTCTTCATTAAATCAATATTAAGAAGACTGCCTTAGTGTTTCATTGCCAAAGACAATATTTGATCTTATGGGTACATCTTATCATATTTAGTGACTATCTTTATAATTCTTGTTTAAAAAATGAGCAAACTAGAACAAAAAAATACACTTCTATAAAATGACAATTTTTGATAATTACTGTGATTATAATAATTTTCTTCAACCTATGTTTTAATAAACATGATGCCATATTAATAGTTATCCAGGATTGATGTTTATATTTCCCATGTTAAAGCATATATAATTTTTACTGTATTGCTGGAACCAATATGCCATTACAAATTTAAGGATTTTCAGATTTGAATAATAGATTTACTATAGATCCCCCCCTAAAAAAAATAGGTTGAGTTTTTGTCTTTTTTTTTTTCTTTTTTCCCTTTTTACTTACTAGATGCAACATGGATGTGTCAGTTTTTTGTTTCTGTGACCAAAATACCTGACAAAAACAAACTTAAATGAGTAAAGACTTATTTTGCCTCATAATTTCAGAGATTTCAGTCTGAAGTTGGCTGGCTCCAAAGTAGAAACATCATGGCAGAAGGGAGTGACAGAGGATAGCTGCTCAGTTCATGATAGTGGAGAAGCAGGGAGAGAGAGAAAGAGAGAGAGAGAGAGAGAGAGAGAGAGAGAGAGAGAGAGAGAAAGTTAGGGGAAAGATATACCTCTCTGACAAGTCCTCAAAGAACTACTTCCTTTAACTATGTCCCACCTCCCACTAATCCATTTAGCCTTCAATGGATTAATCCCCTGATAAGGTCAGAGCCCTCATGATAAAATCATTGTCTAAAAACACTCTCTCTGAACCTCAGTGCTGGTGATCATGCTTTCAACACAAGAGCCTCTGGCAGGGAGATATTCTAGATCCAAACCATAATAATGACTTTTTGTTTCTTTTCTTTTCTTTTTTGGTAGATATTTTCCACCAAGCCATCTGTGTCCAACCCAACTCAGTGGGAAGGATCAGATAGTTCTTTGAAACTTTTATGATTTCTTACTTGATTACTAATTGATTCATATAGTAAGTATCTTTAACACAGTCCTTTTTTTTTTTTTTTTTTTTTAATGGGAGGGAGGAGGTACCAGGGATTGAACTCAGGGGCACTGAACCACTGAGCCACATCCCAGTCCTATTTTGTATTTTATTTAGTGACAGGGTCTTGCCATTGCTGAGGTTGGCTTTGAACTCTCAATCCTCCTGTCTCAACCTCCCAAGCAGCTGTTTTAACACAGTCCTGACCTTGAGGATTGTGATCAGCGGTGCCACCACAGGATCCTTTTTCACTTTAGTCCTCACTTTCAGAAGTCCTCACTCAGTCTTTGTGCAATGATGTTTCAGGGCTCCAAGGAAAGATTCTCTTTATTTACCTCTAGTCTGATTTCCTTCTAATTGTTACATGGTTCTCTTTTATAGCAATTCCTCAGGAAAAAGATTCATTTTTAGCAAAGATATGAGGCCTCTCTAGTTTCCTGTAAGAGTGATAATTTTAACTATTATAATAGTTGATTTATCTTAGGAAGATACTGTGAGAGGGCCCATGAAAATCACACTTTAAGGATTGCCTTTATTCTTAAGTAGTCTTTATGCAATCTTTAAATAAAAATCAATCATATTTCAGCTTCATAAAATTTCTCCTAATTGTACCATGACATAAATGATGAACTACTTTCAGAATAAATAAATAGATATATGTAAACTAGCTTATAATCTTGCAGAATATTACAAGGGATAAAACTCTAATAAGAATACCAAAAAAACTTTCAGTTAACAACTCTGAATTTTGTCTAGAGTCCTTTCTTCTGATAGAACACACTGTAAGACTGTATGATGGTGATGGTCTATTTCAGCTCTGGCATTGTTATGTTCCTGGAAAATTTTCTCCATTCTCAGTAACTTCTTCTAAAGCCTATTTTTTTTTTTAATATTAACTAATGAGTTTAATGAAAATGATACCTTTAGAGTCAGAGAGTACAAATTTATTTTTAGGTGCTCTCTTTTAGTTGGTGAGTCACCTAATTTTATTTTTTAGTCTTTGAAATGATTAAATTGGCATTAGCTGTATGAACTACTTTCAGGAAAAAAAAAATCACCACATCTATTTCATACTGCAGTTTTCATGTCTTGTTTTTGAATTAAAATTAAATTTCCAACATTTTTCAATTTGCGTCTATGAGCATTTGGCATCTTTTTGCATTTCTTGTTTACTTTTGACCATTGGATGGTAGAATCTTGCTGTGCTAATGATAATCTTTTCTTTTTATCAATTGTGCTATTATTGTGCAGATATGTATGCTTGCATATGTGCAAGAGGGAAAAGTCTGGGACCTTTTCCTTTTAATTTTCTAAGAAATATGAACATCAGTGAGGATGGTAACTTAGATTCTCCCCCTTCATCTTGTCAGCAGTATATTATATACATCCCTTTTGCTGAAATTTTAATGTTTAAGTGGGTTTTTTATTAGGATGAGGTCTCAGAGTTTCTAATTCAGATGTCAGAGGTTGGCAGCAATATCAATAAGAAGCCATCAGCAGGGCCCTTACTCCTAATTCTCATCCTGACATGTTACAAAAATAAGCATGATAATTTTATGGCCCCTTTTTCTGCCTAAAATGTAACTACATTAATCTGAAAGACAGCTGATTTTTCAAGGTCAAAAGTGCTTAGTTACAAATTGATGAGCTATTATGCGTGTCTGTGGTTTTCTTGATGGCACTGTATTAATAATATGCATGCAGAACAGGCCATAAAAATTCCATTTAAAGGTATTAAGGCATACTGGGACATTTAATCAGGTTAAAATTCCTGTCAGTTGGCTCCAGGCACGATGCTATTCAGCCAATGATCAACAAAGTGCATGGAATATAAAGATGCATGCCTATTACATGAGTTCAGATTTCACTGAAATGACCTTTTTTGTTTTCTGCATCTAGCAAATGATTCAACTAAAATGCATTACAGTGATATTCATTGTTTTAAGTAGCTCCTACTGTCTCCCAGCCTGGATTGTTTTGATTAGAAAATCAGGAGATAATATACTTGTAAAGGTGCTGACATTCTTTCAAGGTAGGAGAAAAAAATCACTCAGTGATGAAATGTTTTTAAAATATGAATCACATTGTAAGCTTTCTTTCGTGATTTACAAAAGCTCTCTCACCAGGTGTGCACTATGCTCTTAAAAAAGCAAGAAAGATTAAATGAGAAAAGGCTATGGAAAGGTTTCTTTTGATAGCCTCTTTGAGTATACCTTGCAAGTTCACCGGGAATGCTATTTAAGAGATGGGTTATAACACAAGATAAATGAGAATTAGTCTGCACAAGTTTGTGCATATTATAAAAACAATGTCTTATTTTTCAGGTAAATGAAAGAATGAATAATTCCTAGCCTATGAAAGTCTCCTCTCTTTTATTTGTGGATTAATAATAAAATTACAGATGGACATGTTTCTAATAATACTTTTATGTAATAAGCAAATGTCCCAACATTCAAGTGGCAGCAATTACAAAGCTGTATGAAACTTATTTTTCTAATATATTTATTTATGAAGGTATTTATGCATTTATGTATGTTTATCTATTTTGTGTTACAGGAGATTGAACCCAGGGGTGCTCTATCACTGAGTTATATCCCCATCCCTTTTATTTTATTATTTTGAGACTAGGAGTTGCTAAGTTGCCCAGGCTGACCTCAAACTTGCAGTCCTCTACCTCAGCCTTTGGAGTTTCTGGGATTTTAGGCATGGGCCACTGTTATTAACCCTCTATTTTTAAATGGTGTAAGTTAGCTAAGATTCACACTTCTGTTTCATGCACATGTTTATATATCTGTATGAACATGAGAATATTTTAGTAATCTTCATGCTTGCCTACATGTTTACATATTTGTATGGGAGTGAAAATAGTTTGGGAAATACTATACTACATTGATTCTTTAAAATATCTTTCAGTAAACTGAATTACATTAGTTTTTTACACTGAGGACAATGTAGATTTAGTTCAGAGATACAAATAGTCTTTCCCATATCTTAAAAGTTTAAGTTCTTTCTAACATAATCTCACATATTGATTTTCTATTTAAATTAATACATTTTATTTATTTTCATACTTTTAGGTTAAAAAAAAAGAACAGAAAGTGCTATATTTCCTTCTCTCACCCAGTTTTCCCTATTAACATCTTACTTTAGTGTGATACATTTGTTACAATTGATGAACAATTAGGATTAAATAAAGTCTATGGTTTAAATTAAAGTTTACTCATTGAGTTGTATGATCCCCAAAGTTTTACAAAGTACATAATATCATGCATCCACCATGGCAAGATCACACTTGTCATATAAATCCCCTAGGCACCACCTAGTCAGCCATTTCTAACACTGCTTGTAAACCCTGGAAACCTCTGATCTTTTTACTATCTCTACTAGTTTGCCTTTTCCAGAATATTATATAATTGGAATCATACAATAAGTAGTTCTTTAAAACTGGCTTCTTTCACTTAATATATATTTAAGGTACTCTTATATTTTTTTTTATGGTTGGATGCTTCATTTATGTCCAAAGTTTATGCTTCTGTATGTAGCTGTACCACAGTTTACTTATCCATGGGTAAATGGAAGGAAAGATTGGTTGCCTTCAGGTCTGGAAATTTTGAATCAAGCTGTTCTAAACAATCATGTGCTGTTTTCTTGCAGCTCATTTGGGTAAATACAAAACAGTATATTTGCTGGATTGTCACCGAATCTTTTAAATTCTTGAGAGTAACACATTTTAGTTTGATAAATTTCACTGTCAATTTAAAATATAATTTTAAAATTCAGTGATTTCATTCTGATTGATTTTCAAACATCAAAAATAATTTACATTCTCAAATTACATATAATTCCTATAAAATATCTATTTTCAATCATAAAAGATATGATAATTTCTGAGGTTACTTCTTTCTGTAAATCTATGCTTTGTTTATTTTGATGTTTAATAAGAAATATTTAAAGCCTCCAAACTCCATCACTTAATCAATGGTTTACATCATTAATAGTGTCCTTTAATGAATTTTGTTATATCCATTAATGTATTAAAAGATTGGTAGCCCTTCTTGATCAATATTAAGAAATAATTTATGATTTTAAGTATCATATTTACCCCTATATTTGGATTGATTATTATCTAAAATACAGGACAAATGTTATGTCTGTTATAAAATATCAGTAACATGTTAATGTTGAGCTCAAAGTTAACCAAAGTTATAAAATCTCAATACTTCATGAAAATTAAACAAGTTTATAAGTATATTAAAATCTTTTAAAAACACAGTTGTAATGGATTATTACCAGAAACTTTAAATACATATTTTGAATCAGTAATAAAAATTGTGCATATATATGTACATATATAAACACACATACAACATATATGTACATATATATGTACATACACCATATATATGCGTGTGTGTATGCATAGTGCCGTGAAAATTGTTTTAAGCTATTTTATTTACCTCATTAACCTGTTGTACTTTATTGATTAAACCTTATGAATATTTTAAAATTCTGAAAAATAAACTCTGGCCAAGTACTTTTAGGCAAACTACTTGAGTTAAATTCACAAAGAATAAAATATGAGAAAGTAGAAGTTATTTGTGAAAAAAAATCAAACTCAAGTTTTCAGAGTAAGCAAGTAAAAAAGACAATTACATGATGTAGAAACTCAACATTTCTCTGTTCCAAATACCCATATTAAATTTTTACCTCAATATCTCTTCAGTGGATATGAACATATACATACAAATTTATACCTTCCATATTTCTGTGTATTATTTCTGAATTATATAATATCTGCATAATATTAGCATTTTGCTTTGTGTAATTTGATAGGTATGGTTTTTATAGGATACCAAATTAACTGTGTAAAGAGTGAAACTGTTTATTAATCAAATGGGCCTTGATTATATGTGGTATGCAGACACTACTCAAAGTCATCTGTAAAAGCCTAAGTCATGAGGAGGAGAACAGTACCAAAAGAAAGAACAGAAAATACAAAATAAACTATAGAGTGAGACCATTGCAGTCAAAATTAATACCCTCTCCAAATTATGAGAATAAAAGCTAATAATTGGTGAAAACTTATCAATGGGAAGATATTGTTCTAAGTAAGTATCTCATATGAGTTTTCTGTTTTATAATCACAAGAGTTGCGTGAGGTTGTAATGTTTAATGAGAAATATTTAA
The DNA here is from genome assembly GCF_001458135.2 of Marmota marmota marmota. Lineage (NCBI taxonomy): Eukaryota > Metazoa > Chordata > Mammalia > Rodentia > Sciuridae > Marmota > Marmota marmota. Next base: position 5,891,453 of record NW_026000005.1, read on the forward strand.
ATATTTTTATTTTTAAAAATATTTTTACCATTTGTGGAAGAAACTGAGGCTAAAAGATTAAGTAATTTTCCAGGATCACTAAGATAGCAAATGCTGAAGTCATAACGCAACCCAAGAAGATCAATTCCAATGACCATGATACCCTATAAACAGTTCTCTCTGTGTCTTATTTGATACAATCTATATATCTTATATTGTGCATTGTCTTACATTCTGTACTCTCTCTTATATTCTGTAACATAAGATGCAAGAAGTGAGAACAATATGAGGATAATAGATATTAATTAGTATAACTCTAAACTGTTTCCTGTCTCTCTGCTTATAGTTAACCTATGTTGCAGTGTCTAAAATATCCAACTTTGATAAAGGTTGTAAGATTGTAAACATGGATTATTTGGGGCAAGGCACATTTTTGGCAGAATTGCAGATAACTGAATTATGATTTTTAACAATGAGAATACAGAAGGAGAGAGAGTAAATAGTCTTTTAAACATGGAGTAGGTATAAAGGATCAAAACATGCTTCTCTCTAGTTTTTCTCCTTCATTCCTTCCTTGAATGTTTATTGAATATGTCTGACTATATTTCATATACTATGTAACATAACATTACAAACATGAATAGGACAGTTTCTAGTCTTGAAGTTTGACTAGTATAAAAATAATAGAAAGAGGCAGAAGTTCCATTTTATGTGTTAAAAAAAAAATGTTGTGGCCTTCTGAGCAGAGCTTTGTAATAGTACACAGGAAAGGGGTGTGATTTCCTGAGTGGAGAATAGGAGAAGACTAGAGAGAAGAAGAGTTTGATCTGAGTTTTTATGGGAAGGTAAAGCAGGCACAGGGGAGCGTATGCTCCAAGGACAGGATAGTGAACACATTCAAAGCACTACAAAATTTGTGGCCACTGGAGGAATGATGAATATTTATTGGTATGAGCAATTCCAGCATGGAAAGTTGAACTTAGAGTTGTGAACACAGATTGGAATTAGACTTTGAGGAACTCACAGTTTAATCTATTGAAGTACAGGATTCATAGATGTTGCAAAACAGAAGACTTAGACAATCATAATTGTTTTAGCAGCACAATTCTCATAACTATCTAGAAGATGGTTTGAAGAGAAAGGGAGTTGGCTGTTAGCAGACAATTAGAAGATAATTGTGGGATCCAGGAAAGAAATAAGGAAGCCTTACATTAGTGGATGTACAGAACAGAGACTGGGTTGAAACAAAATAAATAAGAAACCATTGCATAGATTGATTGAATTTAGGTCTCTTCCTACACTATTTGACCTGGAATTATTATTATGTTAAGGTTTTAACATTCCCCATTAACCCAAACTTAATGTTTTTATTACATTTGAAAACTCAAATTATAAAATATAAAACTCAGCATAATATTCAGATATAATATGATTTTATATAATTTATTTATAACTACCTACATTAAGTTTAAACCTTATTCAAACATAAGAGAATAAAATAATTTTAATGCCTTGATAATAAAGATAATATCATCCACATTCACTGATTGCTTCATAAGTATGAAAAGCTGTTCTAAGATTTTTGCAATAACTATTATATCTACCTGCAAGAACGCAAAGCTCAGAGAAGTTGTGTAAATTGATTAAGGTGCGGTTGTGAGTTATCCTTTACAATTGTGTTTCAAATGCAGGTCTATCTGATCCAAGTGTATGCTCTTTAAAACTAGAAGATATGGTTTCCCTCAAAAAATTTTATTTATTGAAAATGCTTTTTATTTATTTTTGAAAATGCTTTTAATAATAATAATAGCTTGGCTTTTAATGATAATTTTTTTTTGTATTTAGTTGATTCTGTATTTTTTGTTAGCCAGCCATAACTTGGCTTCATTGACATAAAACATAACCTCTTCAGAAAGGTATTTGATAGCTCATTAATAATGACTGAAATATCTTTGTTGCATTAACTTTGGCATTGGTTTTCCTTAATATAGAGGTGAAATTATTTTGCCTAACTGCACCCGTGGTTGTTGAGCAGGAAAACTCACTTGTAAAGGCTGCATTCGGACTTTTGTTTGGATTCAAGTTTGAGTTCAGATTATGAGCCTCCACTAATCTAGCTACAAGAGAAAATTGTAATATGGTAATATGTACCAACTGCATGTCTTTAATATTAATGTTCAGCTTTAAAAATTTATTAATAATTTCCAACAATTTTTGTATGTTTTATATAATGCTTTTGTTCTTTTCATTTAGTGAAGGAATTTTGCTGAAGTTCTTTTCTTCCCTGAATTTGTAGCATTGACAAATATTATATGTGTTGTCAAAATTCAACCACTTATTTAGTGACATTTTCGCTTTAAGCTATGCCCACTTTCAGGCTCTGAGAAAATTTTAAGGAATATTTTTGAGTCTAATAGGTCAACAGTTTATGAAAGGAACAAAAAAGTACTTTGTGCAATTTATTTAAAAGCTATACAGGAAATGTCATGATAAAGTTTAGACAATTGTTTTGTTCAGTAAAAATGCAATTTTGACTTATATAATAAGACTTCACCAACTCAACATTTATGTTAAGTGTTATTAATTCTTTTTAAATAATTTAAAGATTGCTTGATGTCATTTATTGATGGTGAAAATTGGTATAAATAATTCCAACATGTATTAATTTACAAATGCTTTAATTAAAAATTTGGGTCAGTAAAGGTATGAGGGGATAGCAGAGTTGATTTTATAGAATATCCTTTTATATTAATTAATGTTTATTTCAAGCAATTTTAGTGAGAAACTAGACTCCTGATTGAATTCCTCTTTTCCTTTTCTTCCCTCATAAATATTTAACACTTTGTGATTGTACCATCACTTAGCTTTACGTTTCCAAAAAAGGGCCTCTATGATGTATCTGAGGGATAATGGAGATTGAGGTCATGTAGTTTCAAATAGTACTTGCTGAAAGCAGCAACAAAGTGCAGGAGGAATAGATTAATTGACCTCATGGATCATTCTTCATTCCTTTTAAACCAACAACATGTAAAAGTATGAAAAAAGAGCATTGTTTATGTATAGAAGACAATGTAAAAAATATTCTGTAAGCTTAAGTGATTATATTTCCATTATATATTTTATAATTTATCTTTTAATTGATTACACATTTATTACAGGGAGACAACAATTTTGACCATTAAATTAATTATTCCTGGTAACCTGAAGTAGCTTCTTAAATTACAATGGGTCTTTACTAAAAATCTGTTCTCTATCCTTCTATGACATATGGTTATCTAACATTCCCTTAAAATAAAGTTTCACATTTAGCACCATTGGAATCACTATTGCACAAAATCCCATGAGAACTCATCGCACAACAGTATCAAGAGAGGGTAGAATAATATAGTATCAGTGATCCTGTAAAACTGAAAAGCATATCTGAGTGTTTATTTTCAAAAGACCAAGAAGCTGCTGTTAGGCTGCCTTAGAACATTTTGTCTTTTGTTTTCAGATTTTAGTTGCAATTTGGATGTTGTGTCTTGAAAATTTTTTCTGTGTTTCAGTTCCTTGGAAGGTGCAAGTTTTTAAAAGCTTTTCTAAAACTATTTTTATGGACTATCCTTAGGTTAAAGAGAATGGAAGTTAATATGTGATCCAACTAATAGATGGCAAGAGTAGAATAAATACTATCAAACAAACCTGTCAACACCTAGGCATAAACATTACAGGATGATGCTGTATTTTGCTAAGGGGTGAGATTCCACCAAGGGCTCTCTGAGGAGAACACCCCCACTAAGAGATGACTTAGACATGCCCACAGTTCATTCCAGACTTCCAACATCTTGTTTTCTGTTGTCCAAACTGATGGGGCTAGGGAGTGAGGATGGGGAGCAGTGAAACAATGTTCAGCACAGCTTAAGATTTCTCACTAATCTGAAGAAGCAACAAGAAATTTTCAATCACATGGAGAGTATTTTCTCTGTAGAATTCATGTGTTCACCAAATTTAGGTTCTATGTGAGTTGTTATTAATGGTGATAATTGTATAGCTAAAGTTCAGACACAATATCCTTTATATCCAAGCTGTAGCTTTCTTGTAGGTCGATGTTCTTTGACTGTTACTACCTACCATAGTCTATGTTTCAAATTAAGATGCATATTTTTTAAACCCATTTCAGGATATTTCATACTCCAAATTTATGCATGGTACTAAGGGATTTTCCTTTTGATTTTTTTTTAAGCCAAAAGGCTCTTAACATATCTGTGAGTCATGCATCTTACACATCTTTCTCAACAAGATGTGTATTTCTTCATTGTATTTTTTTTTGCATGTAGAAAGAGTCTCAAGATCTGAAAATAAATAGTAAATTGTTCTGAGTAAACACAGACCTCATGAAGTATCAGTTTATCATTTTATAATGAGAATACAGAAAGCATTTATTAATAATTATTTACTAAGCACTCATAAAGTATGTAAATAGGCACATAGGAAATAACAAAAAGACAAAAGCCTTTATCATTATATCTTTTTTGTAATGGCTTTATAATAATTACGGAGACAATATATACGCATAAACATGACAGTAATTACAAATATGTACATTGTGTATAAACACAATTCTGCTATTCAGAATAACTAATGGTTAGAGCTGAGAAAAAGTTCTATAAAATAATATACTTTGTAATACAGTGTGAACATAAACATAAAAGTAGAATAAATTCTGAAACTTTGAAATTTCAAATTCTTGGTTTTTTTAAATTTTAATGTTATATTTGTTGCATTAAATTTTTGCTTTGCAATTAATATTGATCATATATAAAGAAGTATTACTGCTCACAATTATGATCTTTCAGAAAATGTTTTTCAATCCTTAAAGTGCTGTAAATAACTATCTTAACATCTTTTCATTGAAATATAGGTTAATTAAAAATACATAAATTAAATAGTTTCAGTGACATAACTGTATTAAAAATATAACAAAGATACCTTAATTATTTCTCTATAGTAGCAAATGTCCATCCTTTTATGACACTAAAAAAAAGCTATGATCACAATTAAAAAACAAAGAAGGTAAATTTCTGATCTGAATGGCAATATTAAAGAACCAACAGAAAGTTAATAAATAAAATTTCATATTATTTAATTATATTCTTCATATTGACTCCTTAGAGCATATTTTTCCTTGAGAAATATATCTCCATTTGAAATAAAAAGGCCAAATTTTAAATTTGTAGTAAAATATACTGTAATTTTCAAAACATAGATATATAATACAATTCACATAATCCAAACTGTATGTTACATGAATTTAAATATTGCATTAACAAAGATGACAAAATCTAGACAGAAAAATGTGCATCTCCCACAAAGGGAAAATAATTTAAAATCATGTCCTTCATTGATCTTCTCAAATACACGTTTAATTCCGATTTCCTTTGTTCACTATCTTGATGTTCTAAAGCTCATTTTCTGTGAAAAATATTCTAAGGATATTATAGTCTTTATTGATTGCAAACATTGCAGAAAATATAAGAGTTAGAATTTTAAGCTTGATATTTGAAATGTGATTGAAGTTCCAGAACTTTATAATAAGTTTCTGCAGGTTGGCCTTGAATTCCATTTTCTTGAAAATATTAATTATATTACTATTGCTTAGGCTTCTCTCCTGAATCTTTTCTTCTTTATCTTAGTATTTATACATCCTAGAAAAACTTTCTCCTATCTATTAAAATATTTGTGCAAATACTTATGAAAACTTGTCTTAGTATTATAAAAGTATCTCTGATGCTTCTGGTAATGAAGAAAAATATTGAGAAACAGATTTTGTAATCAAAATTTTAAAAAAAGTAAAATGAGGATAAAGTATAGACATTTATTTGTGAGTTCAGGCCTTCATTTTTATCATGTGCACTGTATTTAACAATACAGAAGTCATAACCAGGTAGCAGACAAGAGTTGAAATACAAAATTCACTCATATTTATAACATTGCATGATTTTTAACAAAAATTTTGATAAAATATGCTGCACTGAAAAAAATGGTTTAACCCTACATCTTTTCAATTGTCTTATAATTTAGAGGACTTTGGTAATACTATAACAGTAGAAAAGGCAATAGAGGGAGACCAGTTTGAAGAAGTCATGATATTTATGGGTCAGTCTTCACAACCCAGGCATAGGTTAGGTGAGCTTCCTTGAAACATATCATAGACTATATATTTTTTAAGCCATAAAAAAGACAACAATACTATATGGGTGTATTGGTGATATCATTTAAAAAATATTTTTTTTTGTTGTAGATGGACAGAATGCCTTTAATTTATTTGTTTATTTTTATATGGTGTAAAGCATTGAACCCAGTGCCTTGCACATGCTAACCAAGCACTCTGCCACTGAGCTACAGCCTCAGCCCTGTTGATATCATTTATATAACTTATTAGTGTCTTATAATCTATCCTTGATTTATTTGTTTTTGTGGTAATTTTTAAAAAGCTACTTAAAACAGTAAATGCAATATATGCTTAAGAGTATAAATGAAAGATAGATTAAAATCAAAACAACACACGAAAATTAGATTACACAAAACAGTTGTTTGTAAAATCAAAACTTAAAATTGTATATTTTATTAGAAAAAAGTGAAACTAAAGAAATTTTTGAAATTAAAATTGTATTGTCAACAAGAAACATTAGATTCTAATGAAATTCTCCTGAAGTTAAAAGATTATGAAAAAAGTATTTTTAGTTAAGTTTTTATTTTTAATTTTTTTCCAATTTTGTAATATCTCCTGATTTTCTGCTGTAAAAAAGTAAATTAACATACTTTTGCTCTACTTCCATCTCCTTGTTGTTCTGCCAAATTTTTAACTCATATTTTTAATTTTACATATTTTGTATTTATAATTATGGCATACATTAGTGCTGTTCATAAATATTTCTCATGCTCCGCTTTTTAAACATATGGTAGAATTTTACTTTATATCCTATTCTCAATCTTTTCACGTTACCATGATAAAATATCACAAACTGGGTGGCTTAAATAACAGAAACCTAATTTTACACTTTGGAGGCTAGAAGTTCAAAATCAGAGTAACAGCATAATGAGGGCTCTCTCCCTGGCTTCCAGACAGCTGACTTCTTGCTGTGTCCTCACATGGGCTTTCTTTGATGATTTTGCATAGGATTAGGTGAGGAGAGGTGAGGGAAAAAAAGAGATAGTGAGCAAGAGAATCATCTCCTTATAAAGTTAACGATTCTATCAGAATCTTAATTGCCTTCTAAATGCCCTGTCTCCTAATACAGATACAGTTACATTGATGTATAGAGCTCCAAAATATGAATTTACAAAGGACAATCCCTGATAGAATTCAAGGTAGCTTTGTGAATTCCTTGGGGGGAAAAAGAATGTAGGAGATAATTTTAAACCCCTATCTGACTTGCCAGGTTCCATTCTTGCTGCTGCAATGAGGGTGGAAGTTCTGTAGAGAGGAGGCCTTTCCACAATCTGGTTATCTAGGGGTCTACCATAGACAGAGCTCATGCTGAAAAACAAGCAAGGAATAAATAATGTTTGTTGTACTAAGCCACTGAGATATTGTGGCATGCATTGCTATAGTGTAACTTAGCTCATCTGGATGCAAGTGCTAAACTGTATAATTTGATCTTCATCAGTAGTTCCACAAGTTTTAGTCCTGCAATCGCATGCTATTTATTTATTTATTTATTTATTTATTTGCAGCACCACTTTACTTTCATCTAGTATTATATAATTCATTATTGAATAATTTTCTTTTAAAAATTTAATATTCACTGTTGTGTTATTTCTTTCCTAGGCAGTTCTATTCGCTTTTTTAAAAGTAGAAAATACAACAATATGGTTCATTATCTTATGGACATATCTCCATTCTCCTTTTATCATTGAATTCTCTTTAGAGAAGTCTGAGAAAAGTCCGATATTTCCCCCCTTACATCTCACCTGATTTTCTGTTGGAAAGAACATGAATGTTTAATTTATTTTCATTGAGAAGTATTATACACATATGGGTAAGTAAACACAACATAAATGATGACATAATGAATATTAAAAAGCCACCTTCCAGATAGAAAAATAGAATACTTCTAGAATCATAGCTTGCACTTCAAGAAGACTTTCAATGTCTTCCTCTTTCTGCTCCCCCTAGACTTGTAAAAATACTCTAACATCCTGGTTATTACTTCCATGCTTTGTTTATATTTTATCATCACTGTGTGAGTGTATGTATGTATGTATGCATGTATGTGTTTAGTGACACATATATATTATGCATATATAATTATATATATATATATATATATATATATGCACTGATTTAGTTTAATATTTAAAATTAGAAAACAAAATTGGGTAGCAATATATCAAGGAAGAGATAAAGAAAAAAACCCCTAAATATTAGAAAATTTATGTTGGGAAAAAAAACCTTTTTTTTTTTTTCTTCTTCTTGGTAGTGGGGATTGAGCCCAGGGGTACTTTACCACTGAACTGCATTCCTAGATGTTTTTATTTTTTATTTTGAGAAGGGTCTTGCTAAATTGCTTAGGGCTTTGCTAACTTGCTGAAACTGGCCTCAAACTTGAGATCCTTTCACCTGGCTAAAAACTGGTTACTTTTGATGAAAATCAGGATAAGTAGTAAAATTTAGATAGAATGCTTAAAATTGCTTTACAGTTTCATGTCAGCGATACTGGAGCATAATGATACTACTCAAGCCTGTTACTGTTTTAAAAGAATTTCATTCTACATTTTTGGTAAATTATAGTTATCCGTGCATTTGGATACCATGGGATAGATAGAAAGAAGAATATTGGTGTCTATAGTACATGAGGAGAGCTAGATTCTTTCATGGCAAATATGGAATCTTTCAACTTCTATAATATATTCTGGAAAAAATTATTTTGTGATGATTTAAATTGCTCAGGGAAACACTACTGTTAGACAAAAAATAATAGGTTTTTATTAGAAATAAAATTTGAAACTATTCCTTATTTTACGATTAAGGCATTTTTTAGCATATAGTTTACCTAACAGTTTATTTGGGGATGTGCAGAGAAGAGAAAAATAGAGAGCTACTTAATAGGTTTTCTCTGAAGAATCAGTACCATATGTTCATAAACAATTAATCTGAAAAAGGTTTTTCTATTTTTCTTCTTTGTGGCTTATTTATAGATTGTTTGGAAGCTTAAAACAGTTTATGATTACAAAGAGAAAAGGTTTTAGAATGTACTAATAAAAGTTTTTGGGCATATTGGCTTTTCTTCACTTGACAAAACACCAGATTAATAGTAGACATATTTAAATCCTTTGGCTATATTTGGGAAATAAAATTGCAAACCCAGAAATGGTGACAAAGGCTTTTAAGAGATATCTAATACTTTCTCTGTAATTAAATTTTGATTATAGATTCATATGTGACATAGATTTTTTTATGCATCAACATTAAGATGTTAACAAAGCATGTACATTCTTAATGGTTTAATTCTTCAGGAAAAGAGTAGATTTATTTTAAAAGAATCTTTCAAAAATTCACAAAGTTTTTCTCCCATTACTCTACTTAGTGCCTTAAAGATTTTCTTTTCTCTCTGACCTTTACAAGAGCACAAATTTAAAGCTTTAAATACCGAATGTCAGAATACTTTCCTGGAGGCAGAAGGAGCGAACTTATAGCAGGGCTATTACACAGCTCACATACCTGTATATAGTTTCTGCTCTAGGAAATAAAAGGTTAAACACACTTTTCATAACACAAAAGCCAAACGGTGACAAATGGAAGGGCATGTTTTTTAACCTTTTTATTATCTGTAATGTTGAAAAAATACTAGAGTGAATAAGACATTTTAAATGGAAAATTAAATTCAAAAGAGTGTGTCTGACTGACATGCATGACATCTTATGTCCCAGTAGCACAGAAACAAATTTGGAAGTCATTGTAACAGTTAAGACTATCACTATAGAATTTTAATTACAGGGCAATATTTTGATGTAAAGGATAAATGGGAAATTTCAGCTATTCATATTCAAAATCGACCTAGCAAAATCTTGCTAGGGATATGTGATTTACACTTACTGTATATATTAATGCATTTAAGTATTTTAAATTCTGCCTTCCACTTTGTAGTCCACAGTAGCTGAATTATTTCGTATTAACAATGACAACTTTCAATTCTAAATATTACAGGAAGCTTTTCCTACCTTTCATCTTTATTGAAAGAAGTATCTTTTACAGACAGAAAAGTGTTGACTTTGTTTTACTATTTCTTATATTTGGAGCCTTTACATGTTGAAGAATCAACTTGGAAAACAAGTTTCTACACTGATAATGAAAAGATAGAATAAAATGTTAATAAATAAGATAATTAAACTGGATTTGAATACTGAAGGATCCTATGGGCTATCTGAGGATGTGAAGGACCAAAATCAGTTTGTCAAAATCAGAGATATCTAAACAAAGAGCATGATGCAAAAATATTTTATGAAAGGCTAAAAATTATGCAATGTTTAAAAGGTTGCATTCTTCTAGGTCAGAGAACTTCAGATGCACATGTTATTTAACTTTCTGATATTGAAGTTACATTGCACATTATCATGCTACCTTGCCCAACAAAAATGTAGATAAATATTAAGTGTAAAATGCCACTAGATTTCAAAACTCAGTAGAGTTGAAAAAAATGTGATATACTTAATCAATAATTTTTTATCTTCACTAAACAGTAACATAATATTTTGAATATTAAACTTACTTTCATCTGCTTCTTTTTACCTTTATAAATATGCCTCTAGATAATATCAGATTACATATGGGGCTCAGAAAATTATTGTCAATTGATAAGACTGTACAAACTTGGAGAATCATTTTTATTTTACCTAAAAATTTCTAATCACTAAATTGATCAGGAAGATTGACCAGCACCATCTAGCAATGTTTATAACTTGAGAGGGTTTCAAAGACTTGATTAGTGAGAAAAGCACTTTCTCTTGCTATAAATCATAACCTTCTTTCCTTCAAGAGGGACATGGTTAAGTTAATTTGAGTTCTTTATTTCAACACTTTAACATTTAGATGAAAAATTTTATGTATTTTATGGATGTTTGAATTATGGTTATTTGAATTATTACTTATTTTAAGAACTAAGTTAAGAAGAATTGAGAAATGTCTAGACTTAAAGCAATTAAAACTTCAATGTAGCTGTGGCTTTCTCTCCAAATAAATATTTTCATGTAAAAAAAAAAATGCATTGAAATTCTCAAGTCTCAGCTTGAAAATCTGTACATAAGATTTTATAAGCCAAACCATTTGGTTACTGTTTTACCATTTTCTGAATATATTCCATAATCAAAATCTGTATTTTACCTGAGTACTCCACAATGCTACTGCAAAGTATTAAATATATTTCATGTTATATACTTAGAACATATAAGATAACATATTTAAAAGGATCTTAAAACTTCTTTGGACTTCAGTTGAACTAGGGAGGTAAAAGACAATGTGAAAAAATGGCAAAACCTCTTTCAGCACTATTAGTATTTGGTTTTGAATCAGATTTATAAAAATTAGCTGTAATCTTATAAATATACTAATGTGTTTTCATATTTTGGTTTTGTGTCTACAAATTATTTTGAAATACAAGGAAATATGAAGCCATTAGTGTTTTCCTTGATTTGACTTTTTCCTCCACAGAGTAGTTTCCAGGATTTTCAGTAGTATAAGCATATAAATTTTCTCCTTATACTTTAATGATTATGAAAGTCTGTTTCTTCAGTATGAAATAGTCTTAATGTTATTAATTTTACTTGGCAACACACAACTAACATTTCATCCATAAAATATTGAGTAAACCTAAAATTTTAATATCTCCTGCATATGTCTTGAAATTACCCAATGATTTAAGAATTAAATGACAATATCTATATTACTATAAATTAGTCACAGAAATATATATGTATATTTTAGATGCATTTTAAGTCAATTGACTCAAAGACTTCTATTTTTGTGAGTATAGTGCCTAGGTGCTTATATATGTGAGTACAGCATAATTATCTTTATTAGTTAAAATGTAATTGTCACATTATTTATAAGGTAAATGTACAATGAAAAACAATTAAAATAAAAACATAAAACAAAATCACCTCTATTTTTGATAAAAATAGGAAATATCTCATCATTTTGGTTTCAGATATCCATCAAAAAAATCTCCTGTAGGGAAAAGCCTGATACAAATCCCTTCCTCTTACTTTTTCTGACATGTACAATGAGTCATTGATCATCTAATCTTCACTGTTCAATTGATATAATATGCTAATTAGGATTTAAGACCATAGCTTTTGCATCATTTTTATGATGTTATAATGAAAAGAAGCCTATGTGTTTTTCTTTTTATTGAAGATATTGCACTCAATTATGTAAATCTTGTATTTCTTGAAACATGCACAAATATAAATAACTACATCTCAAATAGTGTCTTTTCAGAGCAAACAAATGTTCTCTGCCATAAACTGGATCACATGGTTTGAAATCATTGAAAGAATGATTTCTGAACTTTATAGCTTACACAGTAGTAAAGAACATAGTTGAGAAGATAACTCAACCTTTATTATAAATACTGCACTTTACAAAATGTCCTGGAAATTTTCATTTGGATTTCAACTACTCCTATCATTCTTCATATAGAAGACTTTTTTTAACCAAAAATAAAAAGAAAACATAAGTAGATTAATCTCGCTGCAAGAATAAGCAATCTTAAATTTGATCATATGGATTTGATTTGTATATACTTTGCTGTACATTTATAGGATAATAAGAATGGGAAAGTTAGAAATGTAAATTGTTCTTTTATATGTATTTTTAAAATTTATATATCTAATCCATATGAAACTGAAATTGAATAATGACAGTTCATGGTTGTAGGAGCAACATAAATTTTATTTTTTAATTACTGAGAGGATATTCAAAATGTGATCAATATTTTTCAGTTAATTTGATGTGATCTTTTAAGATTTATTTCAAATGATGTTGCTTCATTTTTTTATTACCATTTAGAATGCAATGGAATAAGAGAGATTAACATCAATTAGTACCATTTCAAATGGACCTCCCCTCTTTTGGTGACCTCTGAAATTTATAATTTTACATGCTGTTTCAGTCAGCTTTTCATTAGTATGACTAAAATAGCTGATCAAAACAACTTTAAGGAGGAAAAGTCTATTTTGGCTCACAGCCTCAGATGTTTAGTGCATGCTCTGGGCCCAAGGTGAGACTGAACATTTTGGCAAAATGGTGTGGTGAAGGAGAGCTTTTATACTCTTGATGCCAGAAAGCAGAAAGGAAAGAGCCTAGGTGACAAGGTATAATTCCCAAGGGCAAACCCTCGTGACCCACTTCTACAGCCACATCCCATCAGCACAGAGGTACCACACAGAACTGCAATCTTTTCAAATTAGTAATCTATCAAGTGGATTAATTCACCAATTACCGTATAATTCTCATAAGATAGTCATTTCAACTCCAAATATTCCTGCATTAATACAGACATTTAAGAGGATACCTCCTAGTCAAACCCTAAGACATGACATGATTTTCTTAAATACATCAGATATATGATCAATTTTCAAAACAACAACAAAGTATGATAGTTATTTCCTAAGAAAAACAGAATCTAGTTCCTTCCCTTTAGGAAAGCTCTAGTAGATTTTGGCTTTCTCTTCATTTTGTTTGGGTGACATTTATCTATTATTATAAACTTTAACTTTAAGAGATGTCACAGAAACTCTTTTATTTCTTCACACTTCCATTTGTATTTAAAACCTACATAGTTAAGGACTAACCAGTTAAAATCACTGCAAAGGACAATTAAATGTTTTCTCAAAAATACATTTTAAATAGCTTTATTTGCCTTTTTGAATTCTCTAAAACTCCATCATGTATAGAAGTGTTAGAGATATTCTAGTAGAACCTCAAAATTAGAATGAAATTATGTTAATAAATCTCAAGTGGAAGATAGCATTAACATTCTCAAAGTTTTGTATTTCTTGCTATTCAGCCTCTTTGCTATTGTGGTTCCATCTAATAATAAGATGTATCCTTCCCTAAGATATTGATATTGAGCTCAGAATAAGATATACTTTGTTCAATGAAATGCTAATGGACAAGAAACGAGTATGTTTTTGGTATGGACACAGGCAAATGGGCTTGCCCTCTTACATTTTGTGAGCTCATGTAAAAATGAAAAAAAAATCACATAGTTAAAATATCATTAATACATTTCCATATCAGATATAACTAAACAAACTATGTGTGGATTAAGACTAAGCACATGCATAATCAAATGCACTGAGAAAATTCAAAGATTCTTTTAACTTTTAGTAGTAAAAAAATAATATGGTTGAGGAATGGAGAAGAGGGAGCACAAAATCATATTATTTATAAATCTGGAAATTTGAGTATTATTCTCTTTTGAAAATAAATTTGTGTACAACTTCTGTAAGAGAGTCTTTACAAAACCAAACAGAATTACATTGTTTTATTCATCTTTTAATTCCCACACACTAAACATAGTAGTTTCTAAATACTACTTAAAAATATATATTGCATTGAAATACAAAGAACAGCATCTTATTTGGGGGTGTAGTCATAGTTCAAACAGATATGTAGGACACCCCTTGCATATACTGCTCACTATGGCTTCATGAAAAATTAGAAAATACAGAATAAACTTGTTATTTTTCTTCTTTCTTATTTTTTATGTTTTATTGTTTATAAAAAAAACTATAGCTTAGTTATAATTAAAATGGTTATTATGAAACATAGCAGTAAAATAATATCATAGATTTACTTCTGCAATAGAAATCTGAAATGTATTAATAAAGCATTTAATAATAACTCTCTGTAACAGTTGATAAGAAACTATTGGCAAGAGTGCAAGAGGTAGAGCCAAGAAAAAGACAGGCTAGAAACAGCGTACCCTGTGGGTGCTCATTAAAACTTATGGCTTGATTGATTGACTCACCTGAAAAATGTCTCAGAGAATTTTGATCTAAGTATTGAGTTCTTAGTAGGCATTCGTGACACTGAACTTAAAAGGTTCAGATGTTAATGGAGAAACTGAATCCTGTTGATAATTTTATTCAGTGAATTCTAGTTTTCTGGAGAGCAGGATGGCAAATATATTTGAAATTATCATATTTTCAGAGATGAGCCCTTTAGAAAAGCCATGTATGGTTCCTGACCACAATGATAGGCCTCCAACACTATGACAGTAGTTCCTACCTAGGCTTTTGTCCCAAACTTCTTTTAAGAAATCAGTGATTTATCTTTGGCTTTCAACATTGAGTGTTGACTACATTTTATAGTTTATAAAAGCTATCCTATTTATGGTCAAATTTGGAAACTTACATTCTGTTTTAAAATACAAATACCCTTTCAATTTTAAAATGTGTTATCCACATGAGATTTATTTTTAATATCTTCTAGGCTACGATTATATTTTTACTTTTCCCAACACTTTTTTTTCCCTCTTTGGCTATTAGAATTCCCAAATGTTTGTTTATACTATTTCTTTTCTTTTCTTTAGGATAGAATTCCACATTCTTTATTGTATTATATTTGCTTTGATTTTGTTAATTTAAAATTTACTTAATATGACCTATTTTCTTTTGATTTTTTATTCCTCTTCTAAGTTAAATTTAATACTTATATTAATAATTTCCATTATTTATGTTATAGGTATTCAAACCAACTATGAAATATTACTTGGATATACTTTGATTATTTTAGCATTTAGTTTTTTACTTTTTTCACTACTAATTCCTTCATTTAAAAAAAATTCAGAGTTCTTTTCCCACTTTAACATGGAAATTATAATTTCCATTGTTTTAATTTCCAGGTTTTATTTATTTATTTATTTATTTTCTGATTATTTTTGAAAGTTTTATTGTAAAGTTATGGCTAAGTTATAATTAATCATTGTACTAGACTTAACTGACATATATAGAATATATCAACCATCATCAAGTGGATACACATTCTTCTCAACAGCACATGGATCTTACTCAAAGATAGATCATATATTATGCCATAGGGCAACTCTTAGTAAATATAAAGGCGTGGAGATAATACCATGCATTATATCTGATCATAATGGAATAAAACTGGAAATCAATGATAAAAGAAGGAAGGAAAAAATCCTGCATCACATGGAAAATAAACAATATGTTACTGAATGATCAATGGGTTACAGAAGACATAAAGGAGGAAATAAAAAAATTCTTAGAGATAAACGACAATACAGACACAACATACCGGAATCTATGGGACACAATGAAAGCAGTTTTAAGAGGGANAAAATGCTCACCATCTCTAGCAGTCAGAGAAATGCAAATCAAAACCACCCTAAGATACCATCTCACTCCAGTAAGATTGGCAGCCATTATGAAGTCAAACAACAATAAGTGCTGGCGAGGATGTGGGGAAAAGGGTACACTTGTACATTGCTGGTGGGACTCCAAATTGGTGTGGCCAATATGGAAAGCAGTATGGAGATTCCTGGGAAAGCTGGGAATGGAACCACCATTTGACCCAGCTATCGCCCTTCTTGGACTATTCCCTGAGGACCTTAAAAGAGCATACTATAGGGATACTGCCACATCAATGATCATAGCAGCACAATTCATAATAGCTAGACTCTGGAATCAACCTAGATGCCCTTCAATAGATGAATGGATAAAAAAAATGTGGCATTTATACACAATGGAGTATTACGCACGCAGCACTAAAAAACGACAAAATCATGGAATTTGCAGGGAAATGGATGGCATTAGAGCAGATTATGCTAAGTGAAGCTAGCCAATCCTTAAAAACAAATGGCAAATGTCTTCTTTGATATAAGGAGAGTAACTAAGAACAGGGCAGGGAGGAAAAGCATGAGGAAAAGACTAACATTAAACAGAGACGAGTGGTGGGAGGGAAAGGGAGAGAGAAGGGAAACTGTATGGAAATGGAAGGAGACCCTCATTGTTACACAAAATTACATATAAGAGTTTGTGAGGGGAAAGGGGAAAAAAAAACCAAGGGAGAGAATTGAATAACAACAGATGGGGTAGAGAGGGAAGATGGGAGGGAAGGGAAGGGGGGATAGTAGGGGATAGGAAAGGTAGCAGAATACAACAGTCACTAATATGGCATTATGTAAAAATGTGGATGTGTAACCGATGTGATTATGCAACTTGTATTTGGGGTAAAAATGGGAGTTCATAACCCACTTGAATCAAATGTATGAAAGATGATATGTCATGAGCTTTGTAATGTTTTGAACAACCAATAAAAAAATTAATCATTGTAAAGCAAATCAGTATAATTATATAGACATTTACATCTATTAAATATATATAATTTTGTCTATATAGATAGATATTTATAAAATTATTCCTTTGGTTGAAACCTATAAGGGAAAATTTTAAAGATAGTATATTTTCATTAGAAATAAAAGAATGCTTATGGAGAATGCTTTCTCATGC
Source organism: Marmota marmota marmota (assembly GCF_001458135.2). Taxonomy (NCBI): domain Eukaryota; kingdom Metazoa; phylum Chordata; class Mammalia; order Rodentia; family Sciuridae; genus Marmota; species Marmota marmota. Next base: position 5,908,952 of record NW_026000005.1, read on the forward strand.
TTTCCCAAGAATATTTTTTGACAAAGAATATTAGAAGGAATGATTAGTGTGGGTATAGTCTTGAGGATAAAACAAATTAAAAAAAAAGACACTTTTTACTTAGATCCACAATATTTTTTGCCAAGTGTCTATGCTCATCTGTCGAAACTACTACCCTTTTAAAAATGAGAATCCAAGGTCAACATTATTCTGAATGAAGAAAAACTGAAAGCATTTTCTCTAAAAACAGAAACAAGACAAGGATTCCCACTTTCACCATTCCTATTCAACATAGTTCTTGAAATTCTAGCCAGAGTAATTAGGCAAGAGTAGGAAATTAAAGGAATACAAATAAGAAAAGAAGAGATCAATTCTCAGTTTACCAAGGATAGGATCATATATTTAGGAGACCCCCCCCAACCAAAAAAAAAAAAAACTTCACCAGACAACTTCTAGAGCTCATAAATGAATTCAGCAAAGTAGACGGAGGATACAAAATCAACATTGATAAATCAATTATTGCAGACATATATACCGATAATGAATCTGTTGAAAAAGAAAATAGGAAAACTATCCCATTCACAATAGCATCAAAAAACATATGGGAATCAATCTAACAAGAAGTGAAAGACCTCTACAATGAAAATCACTAAATACTAAAAAAAAGATATTGAAGAAAATTTTAGGAGATGGAAAGACCTCCCATGTCCTTGGATAGGCACAGTTGATATTGTCAAAATGGCCATGCTACCAAAAGTGTTATAAGGATTCAATGTATTCCCATCTAAATTCCAATGATGTTCTTCACAGAAATAAAAAAAAAAAATTAATCATGAAGTTCTTTTGGAAAAATAAAAGACCCAGAATAGCCAATGCAATCATTGGTGAGAAAAGCAAACAGGAGGCATCACAACACCAGACCTCAAATTATAGTACAGAGCTATAAGTAACAAAAGCAGCATAGTACTGACACCAGAACAGGTATGAAGACCAATAAAATAGAAGACATGGAGACCAACAAATACAGTTATCTCATTTTAGACAAAAGTAATAAAAAAATATTCATTGCAGAAAAACTAGTCTCTTCAACAAATGGTGCCTGGAAAACTAGAAATCCATATGTTTAGTCGAATTAAATTTAACCCCTATCTCTCACCCTGCAGAAAACTCAAAATGGATCAGAGACCTAGGCGTTAGAAACCCAGTACTTACCAGAAGAACATGTAGGCCCAACATTCCAACATGTCAGCTCAAGAATTGATTTCATTAATAAGTTTCCTATAGTAAAAAAAGTAACATAAAAATAAAAAAAAATGGATAGCATCAAATTAAATAAGCAACAAAAATATGAAAAGCGTTAAGAGAGAACCTTACTGGTGGGACTGAAAATTAGTACAACCACTCTGGAAAGCAGTATGGACAATCTTCAAAAAGCTCAGAATGAAACCACCATTTGACCCAAATATCCCATTTTTCAGGGAATATCCAAAGGATTTAAAATCAGCATACTACAGTGATGCAGCACATCAATATTTATAGCAATGTCTAAGCTTTAGAGACAAACTAGTTGTCCTTCTGCAGATAAATAGATAAAGAAAATTTGTCATATATATGTAAAATATAGCATTACTCAGCTATTAAAATTATTTTTTTTGTCATTTGTTGGTAAATGGTGGAACTGGAGACTATCATGCTAAGTGAATTAAGCCGTCCCCCCAAAATCAAGGTTGAATCTTTGATAGTCACAAGCTAATCCAAAATAAGCAGGGAGGATAAAAAGATAGAAAAAAGGAATATAGTTGAGATCAGAGGAGTAGACAAAGGGGAATGAAAGTAAGGGAGGGGAAAGGGAATAGGGACAGTCTCTAGAATAAATCTGACCTAGCTTTCCTATGTACATATACCATTATGTACATTCATAAGACAGTAATTTAAAAAAGAAAAACAATAGCAGAAAGATCAGTAGAGTAGAGGGAAAGAAACAGGTGGAGGGAGGAAGGGACAGAAAGGAAAGTACCGGGGACTGAATTAGAACACATGTATTCCATGTTTTTATAATTATGTCATAGTATATTCTATTGTCACATATAACTAAAATAAGCCAATAAAAATCAATCAATAAATAAATAGAAATGACAAGGGAAGAAAGGAACAGAATAGATAGACACTTAAATGGTAATTGCTCCTAAATACAGCCAAATATATCAACATGCTTACCCTGATTTGAATATTACACAATGTATACATGCATAGATATGTGATGTCATACTCTAGAAATATGTATGATTATTGTGTATTTTAAAAAAGACAAGATTAAACAAAATTTTTAAAAATTGAAACAACCTGAGGAAAGGATAAGAGGAATGAAAGAAGGGGATTGGAGAGCTGCTCTGTGGTAGATTCACAGCAGTGGAATTGGTACCCCTAGTCCTGAGAATTTTGTGGTTTTTAGCTTCTCCCTTAGCTCTCCTCTTGCTCCCCTCTCCTCTTTCCCAGGTTATTTATTGCAGAACTACATGGTATTATTATAACCATTCCCATTTTCATTACTACAACCAGTTAGAGAGACTATATTGTTTTATCAGGATTATAATTCTCTGACCTCTCATTAGAGCACTATTGCAATTTGATTCAGTAAGAACAGTGTTGGCAATTATCACAATTAACACTCTCTACATCAATTTTAAAAACATAGTCATACTATATATTGTAATTTGTCTGTAAAACCTATCAGTGAATATTTTATCATTTTCTTGAAAGTTAGAAATGTTATCATCTTAGAAAACAGTACAAAAGGATCATGGCTAGATGGAAAAATATTTTGCTGATTGCAAAACTTCCTTCAGCTCTAAGGGAGGAGAGAGATAACTGCTTTTCCTGAAAGTTTTTTTAAAAGAAATTATACATCTTTATTTCTCTGGGATGTTTTATATTGAGTCCTGACTATAGACAGGAAAATGTATGAATGTTTTCTAGACCTCGAAGTCTATGCGATTTTTTAATTACATTTAACATCTTTTTTTTCTCAAAGTATTGCTTTTTCAGAGGTGAGTCTTCCAGGTTGATAAAGTAGAACCAAATTCATCAAGTTGTTCTCAGGATTAAATGAGATTCCCTGTTGAGAGCCACAGTGGAAGGGGCCCCAGCAAACTTCCAGCTGCCGGCTGATGATTGGCTCACAGCGGCCCCAGCAACATCTAGCTGATTGGCTCCTTTGTGGTGATGCTCATTGGGCTGTTTCCCTGCCCTTTCAGACCACGGAGCTGCTCATTGGGGGACTTTTTTGGCCCCGCCCACGTGACCCAGCCAATCGGCCTCAAGAGCAGGAGGATTGTGGGAGGTGGGGAGAAGCTTGTGTGGGAGAGAGAGGCTTGTGGAAAGCCGGTGGTGGCAGTTGAGGCTCTGAGGGTTTTTCCTGAGAGGCTGTTTTGTTTGGCTGTGTGGTTCTAAAAATAAAGTTAGTTTCTTTTGACAAGTGGCTCCTGATTGTGCCCAGCCAGACTGCGGCAATTCCCTTTATTAAATACCTAGCACAGTGCATGTCACATAATGTACACTCAGGAAATGTTTACTGTCATTACTCCTGCTTTTTAAAAAGTAAACTGAAATACAATTCTGAATATAATTTTAAATTATACTTACAATCACTTGACTATTTTATTTTTCTCCTGTGATAATTGTGGTGTAACAAATTAGAGATACTCAGCAAAGAAATTTGATCAAGTGAGGTGAGGATGAAATTGGTAGCTGAAGTCTGTTTCTTTAGGGTCTGTCCTTCTCTATGCTTCCTCATGGGAATTTCTAATTTTAGTTTCTATGCTGACAACCCCAGAGGATCATTTTCTAATCTAGACCTGTGAAAAATTCAGTTACAGTGGAAACACGAAAGAGTGAGAAAATAGAAATTTTTTTTGCTATAAAAAGTCATAAAATTTTTAATCTGGGAAAATATTTCTATAGACTCACTACAGTCTTATTTTGCAGATACATAAAGGAAGGCACACAGTAGTTAGATGATTCATCAAAGGTCACGTAGTAAGTTCTGAAAATTCTGAATAAGGAGTTCAGATCTCTGTTTTCCCCTTCAAAACTATATCCACTGTAATACACTAAAGACAAAAAAAGTATTAACAGGTTATTAACAGGTAAAACATGGATTCTTTTATCTCATAGTTGCTCTGTACCAGGGTGATAAAAGAAAACTTCAGCAAATCCATGCATATTCATGGTCAGATACCTTTTGCAAATATAAAAATATACATATTGGAAATACATCCAAACATTAAACATGAACATTGGACTTAAGCACACATGCACTAAATGTTGAGAACTATTAGGATTAACATGAAACAATCTATGATATTAAATAATGGTAAATGTTTTGTTAAACAATGTCCTAAAACAGTTTTACCAAAAGGATGTTTATCTCTTGGTAGGATAAAATTTGTTTCCCTTCAATTTAAAACATATATCCACTTTCCTGGATTTTGGACATTTGATAGAATTCATATTTAGAAAGAATACATCATTATCTCAATTCTATCCCAGGATAGAATTGATAGTTAGCCATACTACCCATTGTCCATATACAATAAAGCATGTATGCCTCAAGTTTTATTTTAACTTCTACCCAAAATGTTCACCAAGAGAAGTATTAACTGAATAATTCAGGGAAGAAACACAAAAAAGCAAAAAATGTTATTGGCATAATTTAAGTTTTACGCAAATACATAAGATGCTAATACATACATCCATTATTCTTTTAAATTAAATTGTTTTTAATGTGGCAGGATTTTCATTTATATATGAAAATATACATGTATTTTTATATAACTAAATATACCCTTTATGGAAAATGATCCCTATGTGGTAAGTAGACTGTCCAATTATTACTTTCAGATCTTGTTTAGCCAATGAATTGGCTCCAACAACATAATTTTGTGTATTTTTGTCTTGAATGTAATTGAGATAACATAAATAATCATTTTAATAAGAGTATTCTTTTTTATACAGTGAAAATTGTATAAAACCAATGTGCTCTTAAATAATGTTTTACTAAAATTATCTAACAATTCTAATCACTCTTGTCAAATAATGAAAAAAGGAAACTATGTAATATTATGCCTTTTTTTTCTGTTCTTTTAACATAAATACCAGAGGCTGGGTGATTTCATAAAAATATGGGTTTATTTGGTTCACAGTTCTGGAGATGACACTGGCTTGCGCTTGACTATTTAGTGAATGGCATCCCAATGGCAGGAGTACATGTGCATGCATGAGAGAGAGAGAGATATTTAACATCACCAGACAAGAAGTCAAAGAACAATTGTGGTCAGTCTCAGTCTATATAACCACTCCCTTTTACAAGAACTAACTCAGGGTCCCATGAGAACTACATCAATCCCTTCTTAGGACAGTGTCTCCAATAACTCATCCGCCTTTCTTTGTGCGCCTTCTCATAAGGTTTCATATGTTGGACCAAATATCCCACACATGAACCCTATGGAGAAAACTGTATCCGTACCATAGAAGATACAAAGTAAGATTTCTCAAAATACAATATAATTTCTGGGTTGTGCAGAGTATACCCATTTAATGGCTTACAGAAGAAAAGTTAAAGAAATTTTTAAAAAGACATAAGTTTGCCTATAGATAAAGTCATGTTGCTGGAGACGACTCATTAGCTAAAAGAGATCTGACAGTAACAAGTGGACAGTCCATTTATCACCTAGGGATTAGTTTCCATAAATGATATACTTAGTATATATTTGCTTGTTTACACTTTGTTTTATATTTTGCTTAAAAACAGTTAAAGAAAGTAAGATGTATCTGATAAAATAGAGGAAAGGCTGTGCCCAATTTAAAAAAAAAAAAAAAACATAATAAAGGAGGTTTGTCCTTTACCATACTCAGTCCTCTTCAGTGAAATTCTTTTATTTAAAAAAAAAAAAAGTTCTAAATTTTTAGTAAGTAGAGAAAATGATGCTTCATTTAATTCTTTAACTTTGATACATAATGACTATCATGAGATGGCATTAGCTATTGGTGCTCGGCCTTTAATTAAGCACCACTTTATAAATAGCCAGTGTGGCCTCCATACATGTCTAGCTATCTATGAGTGAAAAATAAATGAACCTTATCTTTAAAAGCTCTTCAGGCAAGTTGTAAATATGAATCATCTACCCACCTATTTTAGTCAACATTTTGCTGCTGTGACCAAAAGACCAGATGAGAACAATTTTAGAGGAAGCAAAGTTTATTTGGCACTCAAGGTTTCAGAGGTCTCAATTCATAGATGGCTAACTCCATTGCTCTGGGCTGGAGGTGAGGCAGACATATTGGCAGAAGGGTATGGAGGAGAAAAGTAGCTCAAGACATGACTATTGGGAAGCAGAGAGAGCTTCAATCACAAGAACAAAATATAAACTCCAAAGGTATGCCTCAGTGACGCATTTCCTCCAGCCACAGACTACCAGCCTACAGTTACCACCCAGTTAATCCACAGTGGATTAGTACACTGATAAATTTACAACTCTAATAATCTTATTTCACCTCTGGATGTCTGTTCTGTGTTGTCTCACACATGAGCTTTTGGGGGACACCATATAGCACCACCTTAAAGTGAACGTGCAACATGCATTCTTTCACAAAAGTTTAAATGTTGTGCTTTAAACTTTTAAAATGATAGGTTCTATATTGAATGCTAAATTGTATGGTTATAAAATTTTAAAATAATTTTTCTTTCATTCATCTGTACATCCATTCAATTTAGTTTAATACTTCCTAAAACCATTTAGAAAATCCACTCAAACAGTATTATTTCCTTGAATATTTTCCCAAATGGTGCTATAATTATGTAATAATAGAGTCCAATCAGTGAATAATATTTATCTAACTTTTCTGCTTTTCTTTTATTATAAATGTTAAACTCTTTGTATTTTGCTTCATGATATTTAGAATCCAAAATATTTTTTCCTCTGGATTTAATTTCAACATTCCTTGGCTTGAAATTTTGCTGCAGTTAGCACAATGGTAGGAATCATTTCTAAATGCTTATCAGATATTTAGAATTGCATTAAAAAAGAGTCTCCATTCAGGTATTCAATCAATTCCAATTTGGGTGGTTTACAGTTTAATTATAATTTACTTAAAACTCTGAAAAATCTAAATCCCATGGTACTGAATAATAAATTTTTCAATAATGACTTTTCCTTTGATATGTAAGCACTTTTTTTCTTAATGTAAAACTAGAATGATTTGCTCAGGAAAAAAAAAAAAAAAACTTTCCCTTTCTTTTAGATGTACTTAAGAATCTGTTAATTAAACTACAGCATATACAGGGACTTATCAGATGTTTCTTCAAAATGTTCAGAAGTGAAGAGATAAGACATATAGTTTTGAACAGAGCTGAGATCTTGTAGGAAAGTCAAAATTAGAGTAGAGCATATGCCTTACGTAGAGAACAAATTTACCTGAAGCAGTGCATGAAATGACTTTGGGAAACATTGTATCCTTCTCCATGGTGGGGACATAAAATTAAAAGTGGATTATTTAGTATATTCCTGGATCAAGTAAGAATTTCTGGGGTTCTGATGGTATCAATGTATAGGGGACTGAAGAAGAGATACCCTGAATCCTATTCAAATATTATAGTAACCTGAACTACCACTCGTCCAAGTTTTTGCAGAAAAGTCTGGATTTGTACTACTTTTCTCAACATCCTTAATGCTAATATTCTGTTTCATTCTTCCTGTTGCCCTGTTTGATTGATAAATTATATGGGCACTCTCTCAAAGAGTCAAATGAGCCATTAGAAAGTGGTTTAGGTAAGGGATGAAAACAAACTAATATTATCCAAGCATTATGTTATGAGGAACTGGGGAACTCAGAGGCATAGGCAACAGGGGATGATTCAGAATCTTTGTAGTACTAGAGCATTGATATTTTCAATCATATTGGGTGCAATTGCATCTTAAGGTATTTGGGTTTTGATTAAAATAATGTATATGAATGAATAGGCAAATTGAAAAAATATCTTGAGAATATGGTATACCTATGCTTTTTAGATACAAATGAATACAGTAAACATTCAAAGGGAAAATAATTTTTCCTTGAGAGAAGTAATGTATAGAAATTGCCATCTAGAAGAATATTGGGTATAAAACAGAAATGACTCTCATACCAGACACTGAGTAGTGTTGTTGTATCAAATAGTAGTTGTGGTCTCAGAAGTTCAATAAATGCTATGAGAACTGGTAATGACACACAGATAAAAAGATTATGATGACCTGAATTTAAATTTGCTTTCTCATCACATACTAATTAAATATCTACAACAAATAGTAATAATGAATGTTACTCTAAAAATGCTTTTAATAAAAGCACATGTACAAACATTATTTGGTAAGAATGTTTTCTTTTATATTCATCATAAGGCTTTTTCACTCAGTGAAGCCTAAAAAGAACATTTGTTGCCTAGAAAATATGAAGGAAAAATTTTGATGCAGAAGGGAATATGAATATTGTAAACACAAAACAGTGAAGGAATAGGGTTTAATTAACCAAGAAGCAATAACTTCTAAGCCAGGAAATATATTTTCAAATCAATAAATTATTCTATATTTGAAAAGAAATTATGGGTATATATGTATTTTAGGATGTATTTTCTTATTCAAGCATTTGGATGAAATTTATGCTATGCATTCTTAAATATTTTATTTTTCTTGGACCTAAAACAGAAAATGGTTAGTTTATTTATATTTAAGTCCACTTTATCATGACAGATACACAAATGCATTGTATTACTCATAATACAATGAGTTACTATTTATTAAAAGTAGCTGGATTTTACTGTTAGAGATAGAAATAAGCATATTTTTATTTGTGTTTCATTTACTTATGTTGAAGATATGCAGGGGACTGATGCAGTGTGGTTTGAAAGGTGAACAGATGGGATTTTATTTTTAGTTCACATTAGCACACCCCATCAAACACTCATTTGCTTGATATACCAAACAGCATTATATAGCTTACAACTTTAAAGTACAGCTCTGCCAGTCATGTAATATTTAAATAATAGAAGACAAATATGACTCCAATGACCACTGAGTTGCTAAACTGTTTATTGTAAACATATGGTGAAAAAGTCATTTATATTGCAGGAATATATCCATCTCTCAGTCGTGTAAAATTAACAAGAGCCTTTTTATTTAGGATTTTTTAAAAAGAAGATTTGCAGTGGAAGAAGAGGAAATAATTATGGGTACAGAGATACCTGGTGAAATAAATTAATGAAAAAATTTCTTGTATTACAAGATAACAAAATTCTCTTCCACTTTGTTAGAGGTATCATTTCTGATACAGTATAAACTCCCTGTGAATATATTCACAATATTTAATTGAGATGTCTACTTTAAGATAAAATTAATTATCTATTTTTGCCTACAAAAAGTTCAAGCATTATTTTATATTTAGTGTTTGTCCCCAAACTTTAAATGACATTTTAAATATTTACTTAGTTTTATTGCATCAATTTTAAGGAAATTAATTTTATTCTTCACTAAGTACTTTAATTACTGGCTCAATTTCTCATTTGGGAATCTGGATTATGGTGGTTACAATCAATTTTAAAGTATCACTTTGATAATTCCTACAACCTACTGGGTTACCCACTTACTCTAGTCCATGCATTCTCAATAAGGGCAATATTACCTCAACCCAAGTTAAAATGAGTTTAAATCACAGATATTTGAGGAATATATAAAATATACATCTGTAGTATTAAAATTTCATGAACATAAGGTCAGAGATAAGGAAAATAAATGTCTAAAGTAGCCTTAGAGAGGTATATAATGAAAATAAAGAAGGTTGACTAAAGGAGAAACACCACTTCAGTATTCCTCCTTTTCTTGTATTCCCCTCCTTCTGAAATTGAGGTACATTTTACCTATGCTACAATATATTGATCTTAAGTTAAATGGGTTTGAGAATTGTACTCACCCAAATTGAGAAAATAAAAAACTTTTATCCTGCTTAATAATTCCAGTCAGCCCCATTCCAAAAAATATCACACAGAGGCAAATTTGTGTGTGTTTGTTTAATTTCTACCACCTACAAATTAAATTTGCCTGTTTTTAAGCTTTATATGAGGCAATCATACAGTACCTACTCTGGTTACCATTTTGTATAATAAAGTTTCAGTGAAAATTATATGACATGAATTTGAAATAATTTGGTTATCCTTTCTTCTGATATTGATTCAAGATTGTCACACTTTTTTGACTATTATTAAACTGCTGAGATATTTCAGTACATGAGAAGAATGAAGAGAAAGGAAATTATTGGTGAAATATATAATTTCAGAGGAATAAAAAAACATATTCTCTAAGACTATGATAGGATACCATAAGCCTTATCTATGTTGTCCAAAGGTTCATATTCATATAAAAATTAAGTTAAATTCATCTTGGATTAGGATAATTTTAAATAAAAATTATTAAATATATCACAATATAAATGTTATTTTAGAGGAGAAAGCTCATTAAAAGAATCAGAAAATGTCAGCATATTATATTCTTTACCTTACCCTTTAGACATATGCTTCCAATATTTAAAAAAAATTTCTAGACTAATAACAGTCAAGCAAATTGTACACATTTTTCTTCCATTATGTGCATGGTTGATTAGGAAATAAATCATCTAATTTATAAAGATTAAAAAATTTTATTCATGTATCTCATATCTGTCTTATACTTGCATATCTGAGAAATAAAGCATCTATTTAAATGTTTTCCTCCTCCATAGTTTAGTTATTTCATGATTAAAAGTTGATACAAATGCAATAATTAGGGACATTCTGTAACAATACAAATATGATGATTGCATTTGTAATTTAAGTCAATTTGGCAAAGTTAAATTTAAACAAAATTTGTTCCTTGTATAAAACAATAAACTAATCCAACTGACAAAACAAATTGTAGAGGTATTAGTATTGTTTCCTCAGAATTGTCTCTACTTTTTTTTCAGTAAATTATCTTCAAATGACTATGATTAAATCTATTTGATAATGGGTCATAGTTAGGGAAATGGAAAAACAATCTTTAAATTCCGAAGTTTTTTGCTACTATATTTACCTCTAAGAATCATCAATTTTAAATCTTTCCTAATGTATCACTCACAGTTGCAAATTTAATACTTAAATTTCACATTAAAATGCTATTCAATGATTCTTGATAATTACCACAGAGATAGACAACTCTAAAATAAAAATATGAAAGTGCTCTTATTTAGTGCCTACTTGTCTCTATCGAAAGCTGTAAGATGCAGGTGTACCATATGCCCTGTACCAACATCAATCATTTGATAGTTTCTTACAGTTGGCATTTATTGTCAGTTCATGCTTTGCAATTAATATTTATTTGCTATGATCCAAATGTTTGTGTCTCCCCGCCCCCATACATATGTTTAAATACCAGTTCCCAAGATGATGGAATAAAGAGGGGGACCTTTGGGAAGGAATCTAAAATTATATGGGTGGAGCCCTGATGAGGAAGAATTAGTGCCCAGATGAAGGAGAACACACAGCTACCTTGCCCCTTCCACCGTAAGCACAGTGATAAGATGCTATCTATGAGGAACTGGTCTTCATCAGCCAAATCCACTGGTACCTCAAGAATTGTGAGAAATAAATGTTATATAAAACTACCTAGTTTATGGTATCATGTTATAGGAAGCCTAATGGAAAAGGATACATTTTAATCAAAATATTGTTTTACGTTTGAAATACAAAAAAATTTGAGAAGTAGATCATAAAAAAATAGTATCTGAAATATAAAATTTCTAGTAGAAAACTTTGTAACATTGGTTAGACAAGGGTTTCTGTGACACAATACTAAATAAATGCTTTATTAAATTGTTAAAGGTTGTATTTCATCAAAAGTAAGAACTTCTGCTCTTCAAAAGATACAGCTAAGATAATGACAAAAAATGCTACAGATTAGGAGGGATGTGTTGCAGCCATCTGTGAATTGTGTGTGAATCAAATCGACATGGAAGCCATTGAACAGGAAAATCAGGTATCTGGGAAGTCACAGCAGCATTCCTGCTGATGAGACTGCTCAAATACACGTGGGCATTGCTGCTATCCACCTCTGCCACAGGTTCCACACAGTACCTGAGATGGGGTGACCCACTGGAGCCACATAGACACAGCCTCTCAGAGATTGATGTGCCTTGTCAAGATGCCAATCGACCTGTTTTCTGCAAGTCCCCTGCCACACCAAGAAGCAAGACTCCTTTTACTGAAACCCTATCCCTGCCTTTGATGTACTCCCTTTAAATAAAAAACTGGAGACATTTTCTAGCTGTTCTGTTCCAGCTCCTATGTGGACTGGAGGAAGTTTCCTTCAGGCACTCCCTTAAAACCTATTTTCTGACTCTGACTATTCTTCACTTTTTCAGACTTTCATTCTCTCAGGTGGCTTATCATCCCCTGTGCAGGAAACTGCCCTGGCAGAGTGCTGACTGCCCCAAGATAGAGATGATTGAGGATTATGTATCTGTTGAAGTACTTGTATCCACAATACATAAGAAATTCTCAAAGTTTAATTCATAGCAAAGAAGAAAAATAGGCAAACATTTTACACAGATAATTGATCAAATAATATGTATGGGTGGCAAATATAAACACATGAAAAGATGGGCAACGTTATTAATTATTTGAAAAATGAAGTTGAATAATAATAAGGTATGATTACAGACCTACAAAAAATACTAAAGTTTTTAAATCAAGCAAAATGTTAAAACAGGAAGTGTTAGCAAGTATGTGAAATAAGTAGAAGTCTCATATTTCGATCAAAATAAAAAAACAACAGTCATTACAATTGAAGGATGAAAACAGTTACTGTTTCAATAATTTTGCTAAGAAATAAGAGTTCATAAAATCACAACTGGCAAAATGAATGTGAATATCCATTTGACTTTAAGCATCAAATAATATTTCCATTTTTCAGTAAAAAATAATTTTTTTCTCAGTAATTCTCAAGAGTCATTGAATCAATTTAGAATGAGCACCAAATTATTAGCCAGCCTTGGCTGAATATTTACCTTGACAGTTATTTAGATTAAGATATCCTGATGTTTTCAGGTCTTCAACACCCATGACTCCTGTTAAGCTGGTAGAGATATGAAAGCAGTTGTTTGATAAATAGAAAGTGAAAGCTGTGTATCTGGGCACAGAGACCCTCATCCACACACCTGGGAAAATTTCATCAGAGAATTCTTTTATAAAAATTGTGTGTGTGTGTGTGTGTGTGTGTGTACTTCAAATATTTTTTTATTGTGGCTCAGACATTTACTGCCTTAAGAATTGAACAGATTATTTGTTTGATAATGGATAGTTTCCATATACCACTTATTTTATTTGTTCTATTCTTCCTTTCCTCTTTTTTTTCTCTCCATAATTTCTGCTGAACTGTGGTGTTCATTAATCAAATCCTTAAATTTCTAAAAGGTTTTTTGAAGATTCCCATATTTTGTGTACAAATATTGACTTCTGGAAAACTCAGCTGTATTTTCACATTTATTATTTCAATCTTAGTTGTGTGTTTTGTATTATATTTGGCCATGATTTTTCCCTAAATTTTGGCAATTGAATTTTTAATTTCCATTACTTGCAACAATTTCATTTCTACGTGACAGCATTTTTGAAGAGATATAATCCATATAGAATGAACTCAGTTGTTTCAGATGTTCACATCCTTCAATGTCTTCTGTTGATTTTTCAGTACTTAGTTGTTTTTATTCAGATGGATTTGATGTTAATCTTTTAATAGTTTGATATTCTTAAATGTTATCCACCCTTGTTATTATTATTTTGTTCTTAATATTTTCTTTTTGAAGCTCTAAAATGAAGATTATCTGTAATAAATGTATTTCCTAAAGCAAATATGAAATTTTTTCTCTTTCAGTGAATGTCAGCTTCTGTTTAGAAACACCCGCCTCTGACAATTGCTATGTGTGGGGGTGGGGGTGAGGACTTGGGATGTGGCAGTGATGATTCTTGGCATTTATAAGTGCTGGGCGAGCTAAATGATATCTGGATGCATGATGATGTCTCAATCAACTCTTTTGTGTTGTTTTTTTTTTTCTGTTTCCCCCCCCCACACACACACACACACACGGGAATAGGACCCTTATATTTCAGGTGTTGTAAGATGACAGTGAGACTGCCCTTTATTTTGACCCAATGAATATTGGGGTATATTTTCTCTCTCTCTCTCTCCCTCCCTCCCTCCATGTATATATGTATGTGTGTATATATATATATAGTTTTAAGGTGAAACTATCAGGGTCAATTGCTATTAATGTGTAGAAACTCTAGATGAATTGTTTCTTTTTTATTAATCACTTTCCAGAAGAAACTCTCTTCATTTAGCTTTCATTGGCTTTTATCTTGAGATTATTCCATGATTTTAGGAAAACTCACTATGTAAATCCTGTCACTTATCCTAAAAAATTGGTGGAGAACTAAATACAATAATTCAGATAGAAGACTCAGCCCATAAATACTGAATATTTTTGTTACTATAGTTGTGGCAGTTTTATATTATATACATAAGCACCAACATGCTAATTTCTGTTATTAATCAACTCATCCTTTCTTTTAGTAAACTGTTGGACAAAGATAGAACACCTCTACATGTGCTACAATAGTGCTGAGATGCTGAAACATAAATTACATAACTTGGCAAACAAAAGTATATTAAGTTGGGTTTAAACATTCACATTTTGTAGAGAAAACTGTTCAAGAAGTTATATACACATATTGTACTGGCATACAAACATAAATTTTTTTCTTTGAAATAAATGTAAAAAAGCAATCTTTGGTAACCAGAGTTTGACTTTAGTAGTCATTCTTTTTCTTATTAAAATTAGTCTCCATTTTGGTAGATTCAGTGTTTGGATTATTTCTGTTTCAATAGATGGTGTTTTAAGTCTTGATTTTAGAAAAGATAGATTCTATAAAAATGTCTCTATTTTTCTTTCAGGAACTCCAAAATGTTTGTTCTTGGTATATGATTCATATTATTTTTTACTGAAGGCAGATGCAATAACCAAAGAAGGCATTAGAGAAGAGAATTTAGCTCAATCTCTATTTTTAGTTTGAACTGCAGCTGTAATGGAAAAAAGAAACATAGAAATGTAACTTGGAAACATTGTTGACTAAGCTTCTGAATCTATTTTATATGTGAATTACTTTTAGTTAATGGAGTTTATCTGTCAACATAAATGCTCATATGAAGAGAACTTAAAATATTTCATTCAAATATCTTCATTTAACACTGGTTTTATTTTTACTTATATGAAAGATTGGTGAAATCAAATGTTCCTTCCAAATAGTATATTAAAAAAAAGCTCAACTACAACTGTTCTACATCCCCTTAACATTTTTTTACATTGTATTTGAAGTCTAATTTGCATTCAACTAAAATCATCAACTTTGTTTTTATAAAAATCAATGAGTTTCAGTAAATTTCTAAAGTTGTGCAACTAAAACCATACCTATTTTAGAAAAATTCAATCACCTGCCCAGAAGTGCTCTCTAAACCTTTTATATTTGATCTCTTTGATCTCATGACTCATTCCAGATATATATTCATCTACTGTTGCTGTAGTTGTGCTTTTTACAAAAATTTATATAAATAAATTAAGCAAGTAGTAATTTGTCTCTATCTTCTTTCAATTAGCATATTTGTGTGTTTGTGTGTGTGGGGGGGTGTAAATCATTCATATTGGTGCATGTACTGATAGTTTATTTCTTCTTTAGGATAAGTAGTATTATAATGCATGAATATAGCATATTTTATTCAGTATTGGTTGAATATTTGGGTTATTTGCAGTTTGGGGCTATTTTAAATGCTGTTTCTTTAAACATTGTTTATATGAATTAATTTCTACATGGAAAATATATAAAAATGAAAAATCTGGGGCTATGGTAAGTGTATGTTTAATCATGAAAAAAAATTCCAAAGTGTTTTCCAAAATGTGATTCTAAATTCCCACCAGTGAAACATTTAGATTAGAGGAATACTTGCTAATACTTGCTAATGTCCCAATTCCATGGCTTGGGACAAAAGCAACAAAAGTACTGCTTTTTAGCAAAGATAGGTGAAAGAGAGAAATCACTGAAATTCAGTACTAGACTATCAGAGGGTCTTAGAGCCTCAGACTTTTGGGTACATTGAACAATGAGAAAGAATGAATACATTGGGGATAAGTGGTTTGTAGTACCCTGTGGTGACCCATCATCATTTCTGATACTACAAACAGAAGAGAAATGCAATGGACAAATCTGGCATGGAAAATTCTTCAGATTAGAAAAGCATTTTAAACTTAGTGGATCCGGAGTCTTAACAGTGAACTGGTGTTTGAAAAGTGCCAGCGTTTTCAATTGTCAATCAGAGGTGAAGCAGGTTTCATCTTGAGGAGGTCAAACTGCAGATTGCTGCTGTGGGAGCTCAGGAGATTGTAGCAAACACCTATATACGGTCTCAGAAAGCACCTGTCCTGTGTTCTAGAGTGTACCTGGCAGAACATGAGTTAAATGGACACAAAGAAGATTGTACCCAAAGTGATTTGAATCAAAAATACAGATGGGAGGACAACTTGCTTTCCCTTTGATTCTGGAAGTTCAATGGAGAGGGTCAGAAAACTGAACAAACAAGTGTGAGTACACTCAGGGACTAAGCTTCAGAAGACAGTAGTCCTGGGCAACAGAGTGTGAGAAGCCTATGGAGGGTTGGTTCTCCTGCCACATGAGTAAAATTCTTGGGAGGTTTCAGAAATCTATATTTCCAGAAGAGACAGCATCTGCCTGTCCCTAGGTGTGGATTGATTCAATGTTTCCACAGAAGATACCACCCAGAAAGTCCCTAAAGCTTGATTAGATCTAAGCCACAGACACCAGAATTTTTCTCTTAGAACTCTTCATCAGCCCCACCCTGGAAGTGCATCTTTCTGGTCTATCTGTACAAAACTCGAATTAACAGTACTTCCCATTCCATTCTACTTTTTACTGGTGAAAAGAGAAGTTGAGAGCTCTTTCAACCAGCTTTAGTCTTAGAGGACTCAAACTGGATGAGCCACACAAAGAGAGGAAGGGGTTAACAAACTCCAGCTCTTGACCATATGTACTCTTGTGCTTTCTCTATCAGTATGTAGCCCAATAAGAAATGGAAAGAAGAACATTTGGTTATAGGCAGTGACCACCCATCCTCATTTGCATTTTCTCAGTGGAGAAAAGGCTTTCCTTTTCTCACTAAGAATCTTTGAGTGTGTGTGTGAGTGTGTGTGTGTGTGTGTGTGTGTGTGTGTGTTGTGTTCTGGCTATGCTAATTGGTTCATGGAGATACTATATGTGATATATTTCAGTTTTTCTTATTTTCAACATGTTTAATAATTGTTATCTTTTTTTCTTATCTTTCCAGGGCTACGGATTCATGTTTTCTTAATTTGGTTTTTGTTTTCTTGTATTTCTTTATCTTCCTGCTAATAGCCAAATTATTTTATATCTCCTTTTATTTTCTTTTATTTCGATTTTTCTTCTCCCTATTTAGAGCTACTGCATCTCTGCTGCATCTCTTCTGTATTCACATTATTCACATTTTGAACATTTTAAACTTACTTTCCTATCAAAGTTTATTTTCTTTTAATGCAGTATATTTCAACCATCTGTTACAACTATTCAATTTATTTATCTTCTTACCGAACCATTAATGTTGTTGCAGTTATTAGTGCTATGAGTAGTATAGTTGACACCTACTGTTTATTTTAATGCTGTATTAGTTTACAGTCATTTATTGTTTTGGCTGTTTGCAATCCCTGACTCCATCATTCCTGTTTATGTGATAATTAGTGTTGTAGATATCATAGTAGGCATCAGGTATTTATTTTAATGCTATACATTGTTTGCTTATGACTATAATTTGTTTCCCCATTTTTTGTGAAGTGCTGCGTATCTAAAGGGGTGTTAAAGTTCACAGTGTAGAGACTCTGCTGCTGACCTAAACTGAGATAAAAACAGCTTACCTTGATCCACACACAAATTAACCACACTCAAACTTTAGTGATACTTTAATACAAAGAATAGAAGACACAAAAACCCTTCACAAATGATCAGGCCTCCAGTAGAAATGGCTGGAGGAAGCCTTAGGCCCCACTCATGTGATCTACTATTACAGTAAAAACAGACAACATTAACACAAAGCCTGTGATACCATACCCATGAGGTGTTTTATTCTAGATTACTGTAGAACAGTTTGGCAGGAGAATGTTGTGTTCTAAAGTGACCCACACAAAAGAGTGGAAGAAAAATCCATCTCAATATATACTTAAAACTAACACAGATATATAAGGAATATGAAACAAGGCAACATGATGCCTCCTAGTCAGTTGCTCGTAATTCATTAGTAACTGACTCCAAAGATAATGAAGTGGATGAAATATCAAATAAAGAAATTGAAAAGAATGAATATAAAAGTGATGAGTGAATTCCAAGAGAACACAGAAAAACAACTGAATGAATTAAGGAAATCAGTACCTGAAATGAATTAGTAACTCAATAAGGAGATAGAGATACAAAAAATGACCCAAACAGATATCTTGCAAATGAAAGACACAATAAATCAAATAAAAATTTTAGCTGAAAGTCTTACTAATGTTGAAGAAAGAATCTCAGAGCTAGAAGACAAAGTGGCCAGCCTTGGACACTCAGACACTATTAAAGAAAAGAAAAGCCAGGCATGGTGGTACACAACTGTAATCCCAGCAGCTTAGGAGGCTAAGACAGGAGGATCATGAGTTCAAAGACAGCCTCAGCAACAGTGAGGCACTGAGCAATTCAGTGATACCCTGTTTCTAAAAAAAAAAAAAATCAAAAAATAGGGCTGGGGATGTGGCTCAGTGGTTGAGTACCCCTGAGTTTAATCCCCAGTACCCTACCCCAAAAGAAAAGAAAGAACCATCACAAAAATAAACAAAAACTCTGGGACAACATATGGAGCCAATTTAGGAATCACTGGAATTTAAAAAAAGGTTGTGAGTTTTAGGCCAAAGGAAGACATAACTGCTCCACAGAAATAATAACAGATAGTTTTTCCAAACCATGATAATTATATATATATCAGGATACAGAAAGTATTCTGAACCACATTTAGACAAGATCAAAAAGAACTTCTCTACAACACATTATAATTAAATTCCTCAGATACAAAGCAAGGATAGAATTTTCAGGAGAAAAATGTCATTTCACATTTAGAGGTAAGTCAATCAGAATTACTTCTGATTTCTCAGCACAAACTGTAAAATCCAGGAGGGCATGAAATGATGTCTTCCAAGACCTGAAAGTAAATAAGTATCAATGAAGATTGCTATATCCAGCAAAGATTTTTTTTTTCAGAAATGAAGAAACAAAAACCTTCCAAGATAAACAGATACAAAATAATGCATGACTACTAAGCCAATACTATAAAAATACGTATAGAAATAATTTACACAGAAGAAATAAATCCCAGAGCTCACAAATGTACAAATTTCATTTGAAGAGTAAGTAAGGACATGAAAAACAGGAGCACATTAAGCATTAGAAATAGATTCACATGACAGTAATTAATAAACATCTCTTTATAATAACATTGAATATAAATGGTCTCAACTCTCCAATTAAAAGACACATGTTGAAAGTGAAAGGATGGTAATTGATATACCATGCAAATGGAGCCCCAAAATAAGCAGTCGGTACTCTCATAAAAGCATACTTCAACTCAAAATTAATCAAAAGAAACAAAGAAGGTCATTTCCTACTGTAAAGGATATACCAATAGTAAAATCTGTGCCCAAATGTCAATGCACCTAATTTACATAAAACAGACACTACTCAATTAATGTCTTTGATAGGTAAAAGTACAATTACAATGGGTAATTTTGACCTACTTTTCTAACCAACATATATACATACAAACATAAACTCTTCAGATCTAAAAATATTACAATTCAAATGAACTTAACAAACCTTTATAGAATATTTCATCCAAAAAATGGCTGATTTTTTTTTTTCTAGTTAGAGACAATTTATTCTGGCTCCTTTTTTCCCAAGTATGAGTCGCACTTCTTTTTTTAATTTTATTTTTTTAATTATTAGTTGTTCAAAACATTACAAAGCTCTTGACATGTCATATTTCATACATTTGATTCAAGTCGGTTAGCTGAATACACTTTCTTCTCAGCTGTTCATGGAACCTTCTTCAAAATAGACCATATTTTAGGTCACGAAGCAACTCAAATACAAAATAAACGATATAATTTCTTGTATCTTATCTGATCATAATGGTGTTAATTTAGAAAGACACAAAAAAAGAGCCCTACAGAAACTATATAAATACACACATACACACACACACACAGACAAAACCCTACAGAAATATGTAAACACATGGAGATTGAACAATATACTTGAATGATAAATGGATAATAGAAAAAACCAGAGGAGAAATTTAAAAAATTTTTAGAATCAAATAAGAATAGTGATACAACATACCCGAACCTCTGGCAAACCATGAAGGGAGTTCTAGGAGAACAGAAAATTTTATTGCTATGAATGCTGACATTAAAAAAAAAAATCAGAAAGATCCCAAATAAACAACCTAATGATGCATCTCAAGTTCATTGATTAAAAGAAAAATACAATTACAAAACCAGAAGAAAGAAAGAAATGATTA
This sequence comes from Marmota marmota marmota, assembly GCF_001458135.2. Classification (NCBI taxonomy): domain Eukaryota; kingdom Metazoa; phylum Chordata; class Mammalia; order Rodentia; family Sciuridae; genus Marmota; species Marmota marmota. The sequence continues at coordinate 5,929,705 of NW_026000005.1, forward strand.
AGAGCCAAAACCAATGAAATTGAGATAAAAAAAAATCTAATGGTGGAATTAAACAGTTGGATGTTTTAAAAGATAAACAAAATTGTTAAGACCCTAGCAATGTTCGTGGTTAGGCAGCATTTATATTGTTAAAACAGCTGTACTAACAAAATCATAAACAGATTCAATCCAATTCCCATCAAAATTCCAATGACATTCTTTACAGAACTGGAAAGATATCCTAAAGTTCATTTGTAAGATGAAAAGAATCCACGATTCTAAACCAAATCAATTCAAACTCAAAAAAGCAATGCTGGAGGAATTATTGTACTGACTTCAAATTGTACTACAAAGTCATAGTAATAAAAACTGTTTGGTACATGTACAAAAATGGATAAATAGACCAAAGGTACAGAATAGAAGATAGAGAGACAAACTCTTCCAGATAGAGCCATCTGATCCTTTAAAAATTTTTCAGAAACATACATTGCAAAAAGATAACCTTTTTAAATAAGTGATGCATGAAAAACTAGTTACCCATATGTAGAATTATGAGACTAGATCTTTATCTCTCTCACCCTGCACAAAAGTCAACTTAAAATGGATCAAAGACCTAGGAATTAGACCCAAAACTATGCAACTTATAGAGGAAAATGAAAGAACAATGGTTCAACACACGGGTGCAGGCAACAACTTTCTCAATAGGACCCCTACAACTCAGAAAATCATGTCAAGTGTTAATAAATGGAGTGTCATTAATTTTTAAAGCATTTTCAGAACAAAAGAATATATTAAGAATGTGAAGAAAAAACAGGAGAAAACTTTATTAGCTACTCTTTGACAGAAGATTAATGTCCAGAATACATAAAAAACTGAAATCTTTTTTTTTCTTTTGGTACCAGAGATTGAAGTCAAGGGCACTTTACTACTGAGCCACATTCCCAGGCCTATTTTGTATTTTATTTTGAGACAAGGTGTTACTGAGTTACTTAGCACCTTGCTTTTGCTAAGGCTGGCTTTGAACTGTCGACCCTCCTGCCTCAGCCTCCAAAGCCACTGGGATTGCAGGCATGCGCCGCCATGCCTCACTAAAGAACTAAAAGCTTAACACCAAAAAATAATAATAATAATAATAAAAGGATAAATGAACTAAATAAACACTTCTCAAAAGATGAAACAGAAATGACTAACAAATATATAAATGAATATTTAATATCATTAGTAATTAGGGAAATACAAATAAAATCTACTCTGAGATTTTTTTTGCACTCCAGTTAGAATGCCAGCCCTCAAAATTACAAATAATAATAAATGCGATAAATAATAAATGCTAGAGAGGATGTGGAGGAAAAGGAAAAAAATTATGTTGCTGGTGAGATTGTAAATTAGTGCAAACCACTATGGAGTTTTCTTTAAAGACTAGGAATGAAACTACCATGTTACCCAGTTATACAACTCTTTGGTATTTATCTTAAAGAATAAAATCATCATACTTTAGTCATACATGCATACCTATATTTATAATCGTACAATTCACAATAGTTAAACTTATGGAACCAACCTAGGTTTCCATCAATGGGTGAATGAATAAAGAAAATGGATAGATAGATAGATAGATAGATAGATAGATAGATAGATATAGATATACACACACACAATAAAGTTTTATTCAGCCATAAAGAATGAAATTATCTCATTAGCAGAAAAATGGATGTAACTTGAGAGCATTATGTTAGGTGAATCAAGGCAAACTCAGAACGTCAAGGGCTGTATGTTTTCTCTCATGAGAGAGCTAAAGTGGAAAAGGAAAAGAAAGTCATTTGGAGGGAGGGAGAAAAAATTTCTACCAGACATAAGGTTGCATTTATTTCATCCTTTTCAATATTCTATAGTTAATCATTTGTTCGTTCTCTATTCTATGGGATATGATTTTTTCTCACTGTTTTTATTTGCATGTGCCTACTGAAATTAAACACTTTTCCATGTGCATATTTGCATCATGGGAATTTTATTTCCTGAGACATCAACTCATTTATACATTTTTTAAGCAATACCCATTTATTTTAAGTAAGTTGCTTATTGTTTGCCTTCATTTTCTTCAATTGTGTTTTTAAATATATATTTTGTATAAATTTTAAAATTTTTGGTTAAAAGTACATATCTTTTTATGAATATCTATATAGATACATGTATATTTATCTATGAATTTCTTTCTATTTTCTATCATATTTTTTTCTTGTTTTCTGTGGCTTACCTTTTCATTTGTTTAACAAGGTTTTTAAAATGTTCAATTCTTCAAATATATCTTTTGTCATTGTGCTTTTTGTGTCATATTGAATTTCTTTCTAACCTAAAATCACATTTTCTTTTATTGATTTCTCTATTTTAATAACTACTTTTAAGTTTGTTTCATATTGAATTAATTTGTTATTTATGATAGATGTTAAGATTAAATATTTATGCCTACAGATATCCAATGTGTCCACAGATTGTAAAAAGCTCCCTTTCTAATGTGTTTTTTTGTTGTTGAAACTCAGTTGACCATATAGATGAGAGTCTATTTCTGAGATATCTATTCTATTTCAGTAATCTATTTTTATATCTGTACAATACTGTCTTATTATTATTGATTTATAAACTTTCTATAATGAAGTAATAAAATCATTCAGCTTTATTTCTTACACATTTTTTCCCTGCTTACTATAGACACTTTGCGTTTTCACATAAATCTTAGGAAAATTTTGCCTGTATCTATCAAAAACCTTGCTAAAACTGATAACAATTGCCTTGAATCTACAGATCAGTGTGGGGAAAATTGCCATCTTAGAAACATTCAATATTCAAGTTCATAAAAATTTCATTTCTCTCTATTTATTCAGGTCTTCTTTGTTTTCTCTGACAGTATTTTTTAGTTGCAAATATTTATGTCATATACTAATTTTGTAAAATATACTCCTAAATATTATTGTCTTTCTCTTTTACTATTGTAATTTTTTTAAACTTCATTTTCTCATTGCTTATTCTAGCAGGCAGAAACACAATTGTTAGTGCTTATTGCCTCACATCCAGAAATATTAATTTGGTTTATTGTTGTGTTAGCTTTATTTTTTTTGTTACTTTCTTGTAAATAATTAGTAATATAATAGAATTTTGTCATTTTCTAATAATGACTGTTTTGCTTCTTTTTAAATTTACATTCCTTTATTTTTTTCTTACTTTATTGAATAGATTGTGGTTCAATAATATGGTATAATAATGGTAAAAATTGTGTGAGCATATATCATTGTCTTATTCCAATTTCACTTTAGAAAACCACTACATATGATGTTGCCTATAGATTTCTTTATTGATCCCTATATAAGGTAGAGATAGTGGACTTATATTTCTTGTTGGTGAAATATTTTATCACAAATGTTAGGTTTCATCAAATTCTGTCTATCTGTTAGGGTTGTAATATGATTTTGTCTTTATTCTTTTATGTGGGGAATTATGATATTGATTACGAATATTAATACAATTTTCATTCCTAGGGTAAATCTCAGGTAGTTGTGATTTTTAATCCCTTTTATATTGGTTGTAATTTTTATCCTATTTTGTTTAGGCTTCTTGCATTTATGTTTATGAGGGAATTGTATTTTAGCTCCCTCCCCCCCTTAAAATAGGCCATCCGACTTTGGTATCTGGATAATATTGTCCCAATAGAAGAAATTGAGAAGTTTTCTCTACTTGTTTTTTTTTTTTTTTTTTTCAAAGATCTGTGCAGAAATGGATTTTAGAGTGAACTTTTAGGTATTATAAGTTGACTATGTAATAAGAGTTTATTCACTTAATCCTGCCAAATGATAGATATCTATTTATCATTTTTGCTTTCTTTTGAGTCAGTTTTTCATATTGTGTGTTTCTAAGAGTTCATTCAATTTTACCCCTTTTATTTTTTTATGTTTGATTTACTGTTCTTTTAATAACTTTTATAAATTAAAATTACAGATAGCTAATTTTCATTTTTCTTTCCTATATATTTATTTAGAGCTGTTTCCCTCTGATTGCTACTATAATCGGATACATTAAAACTGTATTTTAATTTTTTCCAAGGTTCTTTTCAAATTTTCAAGTTTTCTTCATTGACACAGAATATTTAAGTATATTGCTTGCTTTCACATTTGTCATTTTCCATATTTATTAGTCATTTATTTTTAACTTAATTTCATAGTGCTCACAGATTTTGGGGACAAGTGCATGGAGTACTGTATACATGGCGTACATTAAGGGCATCTGAGTGGCAGGCCACTCCCCTCATGCTAGGTGTGTGAGCAGGCTACTTACCCAGTAGGCACAGCCCTGGGCTTGAATCCATGTGTTGCAGTCCCTGCTCCTGCGCTTCCTCCAAGGCCCACTCCTCCATTGGTTGCTGCAAGGACAGTTAGCAGACATTGTATTGGTGGCTGCCTATAATCTGCTTAGCTACTGCCTGAGTATATATACATGGTAACTGCACAATAAAATCAGATCTGCTTCCTGCTTGGTCTCCAGAGGCCTTGATTTGCAACACGGCAGCCGCCCTCTCCTCTACCCTGTTCCGTGGACTTCCTCCCTGTAGGAGAGAGAGCCCATGCAACAAATGACTGTTTATTGAGGGTCTATACATGATGTAGCCTGGGGAAAGTATTAGGTAAACTTGAAAATACTGGGTACTTCATTATTTTCATATAGAGTTTTCTATAGAGATCATTTTCAACTGGATTTTTTCTCAAGTTTTCCATACTTTTATTGGATTTCTGTGTTTGAATTATGTCAAATTCCTAGCATTATTTTGCTTGTCTTTTGTAGTAATAATGTTAGTTTGTGATTTTTCTCTTTATTTCCTTTATTCCTTCTCTTAAATTCTGTGTTGTCTGTATTTGTATATCCTCCCCAGTTTCTATGGTTATGATTGAATGGAACATCTTTTCTATTACTCTACCTATTTGTGTCCCAGAAATTAATATAGCTTATAGTTTTTATCTTGACTTGTTAAAATGCAGTCTGACAATTTTTGTTTTTTATTTAGAGTATATATATAGTACATTTATATTCAAAATAGTTATGATACTTTTTGCAATAAGGTTTGTCCCTTTTGATGTGTTTTCTATATGTCTTTTTCTTCCTTACCTACATGCTGTTATTATTACATTATAGTTATACATAATAACAGGGTTAATTTTGACATAATTATACAAGCATGGAATATAATTTACTCCAATTAAGTCACCAGTACTCCCCCCTTTTCTTTCTCTCCTCCATTCATTGTTCCCTTTCCTCTGTTCTACTGGTCTTCCTTGGATTTATTTATACTTTTATTAAATTTTATATAAAAGTCAAATTCAATATGATATATTCACATATGTACAAAGTTTGGTCAATTTTATTCTGTATGGCTTAATGTGATTTCTACTGTTATAATATTCTTTCCAATTTGGTCCTAAAGTCTTTATTTTTAGAGTGCCTGTAAGGTCTAGACTTTCCCTAACTAGAAACTTAAGGGATTTTCTGTGGACATTTACATTGTGCCTATCCTAGAATATGGCCTAAGTATTCAACATATAACCAGCTGTCTCCTTCACAGAAAACTTGTATATTCTAGCAGATGCTCTTGTAACTCTTTTCTTTTCTACATCTGGTTTATTCTTGTCAAGAGTACTTTTCTAAAAGAGATTGCCAACCCTCTCCTGGTGGAAAAAGGTTAGGTTTGGCTCTATTAGTTAGGCTGAGATAAGTGAGTAGATAAAAATAAACATGCAACAGAAGAAACTTTTTACTTTCAGATCCCAGAGAGATTAGGATGCTGACAGGGAGCTGACAGGAAATCCCTAGCTGGTAGGGAGAAAGAGTGAAAACCTGTGGGATCATGCCTTCATTAAGTCCATGGGCATTAACCCTTAGGCTTCCCCATGAGAGTTGTAGATAAGCTAGTTGAAAGAAATCTCCAGCATGAAGGGAGAATTTGCATGATTATGACATTGAGGATTAGATTTTATCACTGTCAGCAATGTCACTGACAACCACTCTCAGGAGTGCTGGTTTAGGTCAAGTTGAGGAGCAAGGAGGCTGTATCTCAAACCTGTGGGGAGGGGAAGTTTTAATTAGGTCAAAGGTGAGAGGGTATGACTGGGTTTTGAACTATTTATGTCAAACCTAAAAATAACTGCTAAGGCAGCAAAGACATTAAATTTATAACATGTCTCACAATGTTTTTATTCCTATTTCTTATATTCCTTTTACTTCTTTATTTTAAAATAATCTTTGTTAGCCAAATATACAATTTCATTTCTTTTGTTGAAATTCTACTCATATCTTTGAGTATTTTTTAGAGGTTGATCCAGGAATTGTAATATGCGTCTTTGACTTAATCACAGTTTATTTTAGGTATGTATTCCCTTAATGCTGATCAATTTTAGAAACTATGTTTAGCATAGTTCTATTTGTCCTTTTTTTCTTTGTGCTATTATTATCATGCATATTTCACCCAAAGTTTTTAAACACCCAAAATATTGTGATTTTTCTGCTTTATCTTATCATGTGTCATTTTAAAAAATTAATGAATGATGGTGTGTATTTATTTTTATTTATTTGAATAGTGATTCTGGTGGTATTTGTTGTTTTATATAATATATTGTAGTTGCTCTGTATTCTATTTTGTATTTGTAAGAGTAGTTGTTTCCTCTCCTTATTAATCTGTAAAATCTGCCTCCTTTAAAATATGCTATCATTAATATCTTTGCTCAGTTTTTGAAAATATTTTTAATCTTAGTTGCCAGTGATCACACAAATATTCAGTGATGAACCAGTAATATGGGCAGATTTTGATAAGACACTCCTCTAAGACTTTCATTCTTATCAATTTCATTGTGTCTATGTGAAGAAATTTATTTATTTAAAGTTGCAGTCAGTTCTCAAGTTTCCATTGGCTCTTATTTTTAACTAGAATCTCTCAGATCTACCTCATGTTTATATAATTTAAAGTTAGTTGGGGATATATGGAGAGTTTATTTCAGAATTTCTATTGTACTCTCACTTCCAGGATCTTATTAATTTTTATTTGCTCTCCTACTTGTACTAACTTGAAGTACAGAGCTATGGGTTCTAAGCTTATTACTCCCTATAAGTTCCCCAAATCCAAGGGTCACCCTACCTCTTCTCAAAACAAATTCTTTACCCCTAGTGATGAAGTTGCTGGCTTTGTAACCAGACACAATCCAGTGAAGCTACAGTATTCACAGAGGGATAGGAGTGGGGGATATGGGAGCTGTCAAGAAGTACCTAGATGTCACTGTGGTTGGATGGTGTAGTAGTGTGTCATAAGGAATTCTCTTCAATAGATTGCTGAGCTAGGTTTAATTTCCATGTTGTTTTTGACAGTAGCTGACATTCATGTCCTCATGAACTATTCAACAATGGCCATAGAACACTGTCGAATTAACAATGAGCCCCTGAAGGGAATTTTTACTTTTGGAATTTATAGGAGTTTTCTGTTGATATTTTGAGCAAGAATAATGTTATAGGTTTTATGACTTAGTTGTTTAAAATGACATCAAGTATAACCAACGGGTTCAAACATTAAGACAATGTAGAAAGCATGGCCAACAAAAATAAATGTAATGTCAATAACAATGAAGAATAAACATTGAAAACCTTAGTATCCAAAAGTGAGGGGCTCTGTTTTATCCTGTTTTCAACAGAGAACATACATAGAAGGTCTCCATTATCTAATTAATATAGAAATTAATACAAATTCTTGAAATTTAGGCTGTAATTTATAAATGTATGAAAATACCTTTAACAATGAAATTTGAAAGAATTTTTTAGTCTCAATTAAAAATACAAAAAGTTGGGGCTGGGGATGTGGCTCAAGTGGTAGTGCACTTGCTTGGCCTGCATGGGGCGCTGGGTTCCATCCTCAGAACCACATAAAAATAAAATAATAAAGATGTTGTGTCCACCAAAAACTAAAAAATAAATAAATAAATTCTCTCTCTCTCTCTCTCTCTCTCTCTCTCTCTCAAAATAAAAAAAAATACAAAAAGTCTAAAAACTAGAGATTTTTAGAGTAGTTGTGGCCCTGGGAGAATTATGAAACAATTTTTAGACAAAAAGGAAAATTAACACTGGGGTTTGGTCTAGCTTTGCTCTGAGCTAGAACAGAGTTGGGGAAAAGAGATGTAAAAGGACGTGTATCTGATGATTGAAGGAAGAGGAAGTAGATCAGAGGAATATCAGTTCTTAGATAAATAATGTAAAAGAGAACTAACTAAAAATATTCAATTTGTCTAATGATCAAAACTTGCTTAGAATGAGCTGGCTAAGTCAGCTGTTTTAGAATTCTACTGAGAGTGGACTCCCTGGAGTGATTTGTCTGATTCTTTAAAGCACCACCACCCTTTGCAAAACTGCAGGAAAATTATGTGCACAGTTTTTGTTTTTTTTTTTTTAATTTTGTTAACAATTAAGATGGATATAAGATTATCATGTTGATAATTAAGCTTTAAGTTAAGTTAAATTAATCCAATTTTTTTGTGAAATCACATAAGCCTAACTTATTAAAAGAGAAACATTGTGGGTTTTCAAAAGGTTTAAGTATGGACAATTAAAGTGAACAAAAAAATAGTTGCTTCTAATTTGGTTAGTTAGCTAGGATCCATTTTTGCAGTGCACATACAATCAAAATTAATACACTATGTTTGTCCTATGTGCTCTACTATCTTTCCTCTTACTGTCCATCCAAAATTACTTCCTCTCTACTTACTACTAACCTTCTTTTTTAGATTTCTCTTTCACACTTCCTAAGATATAATAATTCTTAGGAAGATATCCTAACTCCTCAGCATATTGTCCTATGCTTTGCCCCTGCTTCTTTGTCCACCATCAGAAACTGTAAACCCTTTTATAAACCTATTGATTACATTATAGATAATAATTGAATTCACCGTTTCTGTTCATTATGACCAAACTGTAAACATCTATTAGCAAGTATTTGTTTTTAGGTGGCATATTGTTTATTTTGGGATCTGTTAACATTATCCTACCCCTCAAAGGAGAGGTATTGGAACCCTCCAGTGGCACTATAAGACTATAGGGTAAAAAATGGTAATGCCTTGGATCCACAGTGCTAGAAGTGAAGAAACACGAGCAACATGGAAAGACATTGGAAGAAAGTGCTGCAAACAAATCAAGATACCACATTATTAGAATCCATGGCCAGCACAGCAGATGAAATTACAGAGAAGTTCAAGATATACATAATTAAAATGTTCTGTGAATTAAAGGATGATATAATAGAGCAAATACAGGCAGCAAAACATCATTTCAATGAAGAGCTACACAAACAAATTCAGGAAGCAAAAGATTACTTTAACAGGGAAATGGAAGTTTTAAAGAAAAAAATAAACAGAAATCTTCAAAATAAAAGAAACAATAAACCAAATTGAAAGCTCAATTGAAAGCATCACCAACACATTAGACCACTTGGAAGACAGGACTTTAGACAATGAAGACAAAATATATAATCTTGAAAAGAATGTAGACCACACAGTGAAAATGGTAAGAAACCATGAGCAGAATGTTCAAGAAATATGGGATAGCATAAAAGACCAAATTTAAGAGTTATTGAGATAGAGGAAGGCATAAAATGAACAATTTATTCAATGAAATAATATCTGAAAAATTTCAAAACTTGAAGAACTAATTGAAAAACAAAATACAAGAAGCTTATAGGACTGCAAAGATACAAAACCATAACAGATCCACACCAACACAAATTATAAAAAAAATGCCTGACATACAAAATAAGGAGAGAATATTAAAAGCCACAAGAGAAGTGAATCAGATTACATATAGGGGGAAATCAATTAGGTGTTTTCAACCCAGATTTTTCAACCCAGATCCTGAAAGCTAGAAGATCATGGAACAACATATATCAAGCTTTAAAAGAAAATGGGTGTCCACCAAGAATCTTGTATCCAGCAAAATTAAAGCTTTAGATTTGATGATAAAAACAATAACTTCCATGATAAACCAAAGTTAAGGAAATTATAGCTAGAAAATCTGCACTGCCGAGTATCCTTGGCAAAATATTCTCTGAAGAGGAAATGAAAAACAATAATAAAAATTAGCAGAGGGAGGTATTACACTAAAGGAAAAACTAATCAAAGGAGAAACCAAGTCAAGTTAAATAACAAAAATGATTGAAAACACAAATCATGTCTCAATAATAACCTTGAATGTTAATGGCCTAAACTTCTCATCAATCAAAAGACAGACAGTAGCTGATTGAATCAAAAAATAAGAAAAAGAAAAAAGAAAAAAAAGGCTCAACAATATGTTGTTTCCAACAGATTTATTTAATAGAAAAAGACATACACAGACTGAAGGCGAAAGGTTGGGAAACATCATACCACTCACATGGACTGAGGAAGCAAGCAGGGGTTTCCATCCTCATATCAAAGTAGATTTTAAGCTAAAGTTAATCAAAAGGGATAAAGAAGGATATTTCATACTGCTCAAGGGAAACATACACCAAACAACATAGCAATTATAAATATATATGCCCCCAAACAATGAAGCATATTTGTGTATCAACAAACTCTTCTCAAATTCAAGAGTCAAACTGGCCACAACACAATAATTCTGGGTCGAATTTAACACATATTTTTCACCAGTATATAGATCTTCCAAACAAAAGCCAAACAAAGAAACTATAGAACTCAATAATACAATCAATAATTTATACTTAACTGACATATAGAGAATATTTTATCCTTCAATGAGTGAATACACTTTCTTCTCAGCCGCACATGGATCCTTCTCTAAAATAGACCATATATTATGCCTCAAAGCAACTCTTATCAAATACAAAAAAGTAAAGATACTGCCCTGCATTCTATCATATCACAATAGAATAAAATTAGAAATCCATGATAAAATAAAAAATAAAAACTACTCTAACACCTGAAAACTAAATAATATGCAACTGAATGAACAGTGGGTTGCAAAAGACATCAAAGAGGACATTTAAAAACTCTTACAGGTAAATGAGAACACTGATACAACATTTATCAAATTTTCTGGGACACTATGAAATAGCACTATGAGGAAAGTTCATTGCATGAACAATGAATGACCCTAACATTATATCTTATAGCCCTAGAAAAATAAAAACAAATCAACACCAAAAGTAGTAGAAGACAGAAATCAGAGCTGAAATCAATGAAATTAATATGAAAGAAACAATTGAAACAATTGACAAAACAAAGAGTTGCTTCTTCAAAAAAATAAATAAAATTGACAATCCTTTAACCACGCTAACAAAGAGAAGGAAAGAGAAAACTCAAATTACTATCATACTTGATGAAAAAGGAAATATAACAACAGATACTACAGAACACAGAAGATAATTAGAAATTATTTTAAAAACTTGTACTCCAATAAAATAGAGAATATTGAAGGCATCGACAAATTCCTAGAGTCATATGATTTGCCCACCTTGAATCAGGATGATATTCACAATTTAAACTGATTAGTTTCAAGCAATAAAATAGAAGACACTATCAGAAGCCTACCAACCAAGAAAAGCCCAGGATCAGATGTACGCACAGCTAATATCTAGGATATACAAGGAACTAAAAAAGCTAAACACCAAAAAGTCAGATAACCTAATCAATAATTGGGGCAAGTAACTGAACAGACTCTTTTCACAAGATGATATACAATCAATCAGCAAATATATGAAAAAATGTTTAATATCGCTAGCAATTAGAGAAATGCAAATCAAAACATTCTAAGATTTTATCTCACTCCAGTGAGAATGGCAGGTATTAAGAACACAAACAACAACAATAAGTGTTGGTGAGGATGTGGGGGAAAAGGCACACTCATACATTGCTGGTAGAATGCAAATTGGTGTAGCCAATTGCTGAGAGCCATAGCCAAGTAGGAATGACATGGCATTTTGGGTTGAAAGGTGACCCTGCTCAGGGATTAGGGTGGCTCCGGGTTTAGGGTGGATCCTGCTAGGAATAGGGCGGCTCCAGGATTAGGATTAGGGCAGATCCTGCTGCCTCAGGCGCCTGCTCCTTTGGAGTTCCCATTGAGTTCTCACAGGGTTCTGAGAGAATTGGTGTGCGGAGCCGGTAGAGGCAGTGTGTTCCCGGGAAGTGTGTGTAGTGTGTGTAGAGTGCCTGTGAGAGTTCGGGAATAAAGAGTTGCTGTTTGAATCTACAAGGCTTTGTGGTGGCTCGGTTATTTTGTGCCCAGCCAGACTGCGACAGCCAATATGGAAAGCAGTATGGAAAATCCTTAGAAAGCTGAGAATAGAACCACTATTTGACCCAGCTATCTCACTCCTTGGTCTATACCCAAAGGACTTAAGAAAAGTATACTACAGGGACACAGCCACATCAATGTTTATAGCAGCACAATTCACAATAGCTAAGCTATGGAACCAATCTAGATCCCCTTCAGTAGATGAATGAATAAAGAAAATGTGGGGGTTGGGATTGTGGCTCAGCGGTAGAGTGCTCGCCTAGCATGGGCGGGACCCGGGTTCGATCCTCAGCACCACATACAAATAAAGGCATTGTATTGTGTCCATCTATACCTAAAAAATAAATGTTAAAAAAAACAAAATTTGGTATATATACACAATGAAGTATTACTCAGCAATAAAAGAGAATAAAATTGTGGTTTCTGCAGGTAAATGAATGGAGTTGGAAAATATAATGCTAAGTGAAGTTAGCCAATCCCAAAAAGACAAATGCCAATGTTTTCTCTGATATAAGGAGGCTGATTCATAGTGGAGTAGGGAGGAATATACAAACTCTAAATAGGGCAAAGGGGTAGGAGGGGAAGGAAGGGGACATGTAGGTGAACAAGATGGTGGAATGAGATGGATATCATTACCCTAAGTAGATGTATGAAGATATGAATGGTGTGAATATATTTTGTATACAACAAGAGATATGAAAATTATGCTATATATGCGTAATATGAATTGTAATGCATTCTGCTGTCATATGCAACAAATTAGAATTTAAAAAACAAAAATAAAAAAATAAATGTGAGTTCACTTTACCTTCCCTCTTTGCGCTAAGATTTTAGACCTATAAAGGAAGGTAGTCAAATATTTGATGAAATGATTTACTTTCAGCAATTACAAATGGGCAAGTAAGACAAATTAAAGTGATTGACAGATTCTGCACAAGGTGAAAAGTTATTTATGCAAAATTACTCCAATCTGGAATGGTGTTAGATGATTGTAGTTATGAGTAGTAGCATATCAATTATGTTGCTTGTTCTAATACCAGTGGCTAGTGCATGAAAATTTTTATTTAAGCTTCATTGTATCTGATCATAGAATGATACCATTCTTTATTCTGGAATAATATAGTATAATATCCCAATATGTTAATTTTAAATACTAAATAGTGATTCTAAACATATTAAATATTGATTCTAATAAAATAGAATATTATTACAAAGATATTGGAATATATACTGAAAGTTTATTAAAGATGGATATATTTGTAGCAGAAAAGGAGGGTACAGAGCAGAAAGGAAATTCAAATTTAATGCAGTTTTGTTCTTTTGAATCCCTTAGAGAACCTTAAAAGATGCCTACAACCATTTGTCTCTCATGAAAATGTGAACTGTGACAGAAAATAGCTCAGGGTCTCAGAGGTGATGAAGATAATTCCAATCCCCAATTTGCTGTGACATAGCCTCTTGGTATATATAGCATCAGTCTAAAACAGTGTCTCAAACTGAAGCTTAAAAAAAGAAACACACACACACACACCAAAATTTAGGAATGTAGAAAATGCTACATTGTTGATCTAATTGTTCTGTGGAAAATGTCTGGTAATGGTTTATTAATTATACTGCTAATCTGATAAATGTAAAACACCAATCCTAATAATCTAATGATTTGGCAAAATAAAATGTCTGAGACAGCTAATATTGAAATACCTATTTTTCTACATTGCAAGATTAAATAGTGCCTCACATGTTTGTCTAACCAGAGTTGAAAAATAGTCACTGGATGTATTTTTCTCCTAACAGTGTTTGATTATCCATCAATAAAGATGAGTATGAAAAGGTATGTGTAATGAGCTTCCAAATGTAATTTTCAAGCTTGAACATTTTTTTTCTACAAATACAACTTTATGGCCTTAAGAATTTTTGAAATGTAATTTTGGATAAGACGACACCCTTATGTTTTGAACTGAGAATTAAAGCTTATTATTCTGCAGCCTCTTTAAGTACTATCAATCAAACCGGCAAAATATATGTGAGAAAAGCACAGCAGGTAAAGGCATCATGCAAAATATGAAAACTATGGGTAGTAATATGTTATTGGAAACAAATTTTTCTCCTTCTACATTTTTCTTCAATACAACTAGGTTGTTGCACTGCAAATAATACTTATACAAACCATAAGTAGTTTTCCTCATTCTTTGTAAGGGAAATTATTTTAATAAAGAGGAAGAAATAAATATTGATATTTGATTCAATATCATGGTTTAATAGGGTTTATTTTTCATTAATTACTGTTCATTTGACCTTTTCATAATCTTTCTTCATTAATGTTCTGTTTATCTACAATTTATTTTTTCTTATTTATCAACCAATTATATTATGCACATATTACCCATTCCCCAAAACAAGTATCATATGCAATTCTGTTAATAGAAAAAAAAATGTAGTGATGTCATCTGATGTTAGAATGAGAGAGATACGGATTTTAATCTATGCATTGAACTACTTTCTATATGCTGGCAAATTTGTTAAGCTTTTTAAAACACAGTTTTTTCTTCTTCACAATGAAGGTAGTAGAAATTACCTACCTCACAGGGTTACCGTAAATATTATAAGATATAATGATCAGAAAGAACATATCCATTGGTTTCATAAATAATAGCTATTAAATAAATAACAGCTAATATTATACTCACAACATTCGTATTATTATACTTGAATACAGAATGTTTTGAAGACCATCTTCCACTAATTATGACCCTAAAAAAAGACAGAATATTGCCTCACTGCCTGCTGCTCTTTTGCAAACATAGTGCATTGTTTTCTTTCACAATCAATTAACAATTAACAGAAATATTTCTAGAAAAAAGGTTTGGAAGGCTAACAAAAGAGGACTTTGCCACATCTAAAATATAATTTTGCTGATTCACCTGTTCAAATATTTGTAAAATTTGTTTCTGATTACCTCCTAGGACATTGTGTCGAGAGCATATTTTATAAGGGTTTGTAAAGCTTTCGGGAACGTTAAATACCTTTCCTAAATAATTCCCTCACAAATTATATGAGAATGAGTGATAAGCAGAAAGACTGAGTTGTCTTGAGAAATGAAAGATTTCACATTATTAGAAAAGTTGTATAGCAATAACAAGAATAACAAAAAAAATGAAAACAAGTTTGTGATATTTTTGTCACATGTAAGCTGTTAGCTTTCTCAATTCCTGTGGAGAAATTGTCATTAAGAACATCGTGTTCCCTATTATTAAAGAAAGATTGATTGACTGTGCATGGCAGAAATGAATTCTTCTTCAAAGCTATCTATTTATATACTCAGAATTGCACTTAAAATTTTTATACTTTCACACACACGTACCTATGTGCATACATATGCATATGTGTCTATTTAAAGATTAATTTAAAGCATATAAGTCCAGTGGAATCTAACAATTTTCTACTTGTTTTTAAAACAACCATTGACTTGAAAATGTTCATTTACTTATGATTTATGTTAATCAGGAAAACAAAAAATCATGGTCATGTTTCTATTGTATCTGTAAATTGTTAGGATCTGAAAATTTTAGAAAGATATGAATTTTTGAAATTATTTCTCATTTTTATGAAAGTATTAATCAAAAATCCATGGAATTTTCAATTAGAAATAAAAAGAATTTTGGAGTCCCTCTGGTATATTCCATCAACAAATGTGTGCATTTTTGCTCTCTCACAGGTTTTGTTTTTTATTTCCTTTCTTTGATATTTTAATTATTTAATATACAGAAGCAAAATCCATGCTTAATTTAACCATAATAACATATATAAATATTTGATATAAATTAAATTAGTTACAAATTGAATAAGAACAATTGAATAATTTGTAGATTGATACACTTTTCATTACATATACTGTGTGGGTGTGTGTGTAATGAGAACGAGGAAAGTAAGAGATTCATGTGTTCTCTTTTGAACTCAGAACTTTCATATGGAGTTTCAATAATTTCTTTAAGCAGAAACAATAACTCTTCTCTATTTTTTAGAGAGCATTATGTCCAATATAAATCCCATGACTTTTTCCCAAACTAGAGGCCATTTGAAATCATCTTAATATCTAAATTTTGTTCATTGTTTTAAAGTTGCATTGACAAATAATTTATAATTTGCCTGTAAAAGTTGATTAGCATCAGACATGCTATATTGAGGAGTCTGGACAGATATTTTATCACTATGGAGAAAAGCTGGATTTCAACAGTGATGTTGACTCTGAGCTCTTGGTTTTTTGAGGTTGTAGAGCTGAGGAACGTGTTTCTTTGCTGTCATCCAGAAGCATTCTTAACAACAGGAGGCTCCTCACATTCTTTGGCTCATAGTTCCATCAATTTTTTTTATTTGTTTTAATTAGTTATACATGACAGTAGAATGCATTTATGTACTGTGATATATCATACATAGATATATATATATATATACACACACATATATATATATACACACACACACACGCACACACACACACATACACACACATACACAGTAATAATGTTTGTTTCATTCTACTATCTTTCCTATCCCTACATCCCCTCATATTCCCTCCCATCTCTTGCCTCTACCTAATATTAGGTAATGCTATTCTTTTTTTTTTTTAATTATAAAAAAGAGATTTATTAGGTTGGCTTACATGACCAGAAGCTGGATAGTCCACAATAGCCATCTACAAGCTGGAGAGCCGGAATAACCAGTAGCTGTGTAGTTCAAGAGGCTGAAACCCCAGAACTAGAGGGCTCAACTGTGCTACCCTAGTCTGAGACAGAAGGCATCTGGAGAATGGCTGTCAGAGTCCATTTTGGAAGAGTGAAGAAGCTAGTATGATATCCTCAGACAATCAGGGCAGCAATCAAGAACCCTTTCAAGAAGAATTGCTCTTGCATCTGCTGCTGCTTCCTAGTTCTTCTTTTATTGCATACAAGCCATCATCCTATTGGATGGTTCTGCCCATGATTAGGGAAGTTTATCATTTCAGTTGCCTATCCCACATACCCATCCTTCCTAAACACAGTCTTATTGATGCACCCATAAGCCTCTTAATCATAGTCATCTCTTAACCCAATCAAGTTGACAATTCAAATTAACCATTATACCATCCCATAAAGAAAAAAATTGCTTTACAATAAACAGTAGCAACATGTAGTAACAATTACACACAAACTTTTGTATAAAATTGAAAAGAACACATATCCCAATTCATTCCATGGAATACAGATTTCCCTGATACCAAAACTAGGCAAAGACATTATAAGCAAAGCAGAACACAAATTAACTTTCTTCACAGAGCTAGATGCAAACAATCTAAACATTTAGCAAATTGAAATGAACAATACATAACAAAAGATAATATGTCTTAAGCAAGGGAGTACACTCCCAGTAATGCAAAGTTGGCACAAAACAAAATCAATGTACTGTGATTTATTAATCAAGAAAAAGAAAATTCATTTATATCATAATAGATATAAAATAATATTTAATAAAACCTAACATCTTAAAACGATTGGTATAGTAGGCATAGAGAACGGTATTCCCAATTTATTTATTTATTTTTATTTTTTTATTGTTGGTTGTTCAAAACATTACATAGTTCTTGATATATCATATTTCACACTTTGATTCAAGTGGGTTATGAACTCCCATTTTTACCCCTTATACAGATTGCAGAATCACATCAGTTACACATCCATTGATTTACATATTGCCATACTAGTGTCTGTTGTATTCTGCTGCCTTTCCTATCCTCTACTATCCTCCCTCTCCTCCCCTCCCCTCCCCTCTTCTCTCTCTACCCCCTCTACTGTCATTCATTTCTCCCTCTTGTATTATTTTCCCCTTTCCCCTCACTTCCTCTTGTATGTACTTTTGTATAACCCTGAGGGTCTCCTTCCATTTCCATGCAATTTCCCTTCTCTCTCCCTTTCCCTCCCACCTCTCATCCCAGTTTAATGTTAATCTTCTTCTCATGCTCTTCGTCCACTCTGTTCTTAGTACTCCTCTCCTTATATCAAAGAA
>NW_026000005.1:5951044-6019131 GCF_001458135.2 Marmota marmota marmota
TTACCTGTTTTATGGCTGAATGAGCTGCGATCAGTCGAAAACTGGGATGGTGACGTCAGCTCTCCAAGATGGTGGCCGCTGGTTTCCTCTGTGGTCTGACCGGTGTGGATAACCCAATTGGACCGCTTCCTCCCCCGTCTCAAACCCAGAATTCAGCACTGAGTAGGGTGATTGCACAGCTGGCAGAAGCCCACAGAAACTGCAGCACTGTATCTTTGTGTTGCTATCTCCTCGTTTCCCAGCGCGCGCCGCAGACTCTAGCCGCGGGGTGATTTGCTGAATAAGCAGCGTGACCCTCCGTGCGGACAAATCTCTCACGTTTGAGCCCCCGTAGCTGATCCTCGTGCGATGGAAATCCTTCCTCTAGGTTTTGGAGCACCCCAATTTTGCTGGAAATTCCTAACAAGATAGCTTTTAGCCGTTCTAACTTGTCATTCTCCCCCACAGTGATGCGGTACACGGGGGTAATGCTCTCCCTTTGCCGCCATCTTCCTTTGGTATTCAGGTAATGCTATTCTTCACAATTCCTGCCACCCCCACTCCCCGCCGCCTTATTGTGAATTAGCATCCCTGTATTAGAAAAAACATTTGGCCTTTGATTTTGTGGGATTGTCTTATTTTGCTTAGCATGATATTCTTCAGCTCCAACCATTTACATGAAGATGCAATAATTTCACTCTTCTTTAAAGCTGAGTAATATTCCATTGAGTATATATACTACATTTTCTTTATCCATTCATCTGTTAAGGACACCTAGATTGTTTCCATAAGTCTAGCTATTGTGAATTCTGCTTTTATAAACATTGATGTGGCTGTGTCCCTGTAGTATGCTGTTTTTAAGTCCTTTGGGTATAGAACAAGGAGTGAGATAGTTGGGTCAAATGGTATTTCCATTCACAGCTTTCCAAGGAATCTCCATACTGCTTTTCATATTGGCTATACCAATTGGCAGTCCCACCAGCAACATATGAGTGTACGTTTTCCCCCACGTCCTCGCCAGCATTTATTCTTGCCTGTGTTCTTGATGATTGCCATTCTGACAGGAGTGAGATGAAATCTTGGAGTAGTTTTGATTTGTATTTCTCTAGTTGCTAGAGATATTGAACACTTTTTTCATACATTTGTTGATCAATTGTATTTCTTCTCCTATGTACTGTCTGTTAAGTTTCTTAGCCCATTTATTGATTGGGTTATTTGTTTTTTTGGTGTTAAGTTTTTGAGTTCTTTATATATCCTAGAAATTAATGCTTTATTTGAGGTGCATGTGGTAAAGATTTTTCTCCCAATCTGTAGGCTCTCTCCTCACTTTATTGTTTCCTTTGCTGAAAGGAAGCTTTTAAATTTGAATCTATTCCATTTATTGATTCTTGATTTTACTTCTTGCATTTTAGGAGTCTTGTTAAGGGAGTCAGATCTTAGGCCAATATGGTGAAGATTTGGGCCTATTTTTTCTTCTAATAGGCATAGAGTCTCTGTTCCATGTCTTAAGTCTTCGATTCACTTTGAGTTGATATTTTGCAGGGTGAGAGATAGACATTTAATTTCATTTTGCTACATATGGATATTCAGTTTTGCCTATACAATTTGTTGAATAGTTTATCTTTTCTGCAGTGAATGTTTTTGTCACAATTGTCTAATATAACATAATCATGTTTATATGGGTTTGTCTCTGTTTCCTCTATTCTGTACCATTGTTCTACAAGTGTATTTTGGTGCCAATACCATTCTGTTTTTATTTTTGTAGTTCTGTAGTATAGTTTAAGGTCTGGTGTTGTGATGCCTCCTGCTTCACTTTTCTTGTTACAGATTGCTTTAGCTATTCTGGGTCTCTTATTTTTCCAAATAAATTTTATGATTGCTTTTTCTATTTATGTGAAGAATGTCTTTGGGATTTTAATAGGAATTGCATTAAATCTGTATAACACTTTTGGTAGTATGGCCATTTTGACAATATTAATTCTGTCTATCCAGGAGCACAGGAGATCTTTCCATCTTCTGAGGTTTTCTTTCTTTAGTGTTCTGTTGTTTTCATTGTAAAGGTCTTTCACTTCTTTTGTTAGATTGATTTGCAAGTATTTTATTTATTTATTTATTTAGAGGTTATTGTGAATGGAGTATTTTTCCTAGTTTCTCTTTCAGTGGATTCATCACTGATGTATAGAAATGTGTTTGATTTATGGTTGTTGATTTTATATCCTGCTACTTTGCTGAATTCATTTATTAGATCTTGAAGTTTCCTGATGCAATTATTTTGATTTTCTAGATATAGAATCATGTCATCATTCTTCTTTACCTATTTGTATCCCTTTAATTTCTGTCTTTTGTCTAATTGCTCTAGCTAGAGTTTCAAAAATGATGCTAAATATAAGTGGTGAAAGAGGACATCCTTGTCTTGTTCCAGTTTTTAGAGGGAATTCTTTCAATTTTTCTCTATTTAGAATGATGCTTGCCTTGAATTTAGCATATATAGCTTTTACAATATTGAGGTATGTTACTATAATCCCTAGTTTTTTTTAGCGTCTTGAACATGAATGGGTGCTATATTTTGTCAAATGCTTTTCCTGTATCTATTAAGATGATCATATAATTATTGTTTTTAAGTCTATTAATATTATTTATTATGTTTATTGATTTCCATATGTTGAACCAATCCTGCATCCCTCGGATGAATCCCACTTGAACATGGTGCACTATCTTTTCAAATATGTTTTTGTATGTGATTTCCCAGAATTTTATTGAGAACTTTTGCATCTATATTCATAAGAAATATTGGTCTGAAGTTTTCTTTCCTTGATGTGTCTGGTTTTGTTATGAGGGTGATATTAGCCTCATAGAATGAGTTTAGAAGGGTTCCCTCATTTTCTATTTCATGGAATACTTTGAGGAGTACTGGTGTTAATTCTTCTTTGAAAGTCTTATAAAACTCAGCTGAAAATCCATCTGGTCCTTAGCTTTTCTTGGTTGGAAAGCTTTTGATGGCATTTTCTATTTTATTACTTGAAATCTATCTATTTAAATAATGTATGACTTTCTCTTTCAGTTTGGGTAAGTCACATGTCTCTAGAATTTGCCAATGTCTTTGATATTTTCTATTTTATTAAAGTATAGATTTTCAAAATAGTTTCTAATTATCTTCTGCATTTCAGATATGTCTGTTGTGAAATTTTCTTTTTTAACTTGTATTTTAGTAATTTGAGTTCTCTCTCTTTTTCTCTTTGTTAGCACGATCAGGGGTTTATCTATTTTATTTATTTTTTCAAAGAAATAACTTTTTGTTTTGTCAATTTTTTAATAGTTTTTTTAATGTTGTTTTTGTTTCATTTTCATCTCTGACTTTAATTATTTTATGTCTTCTACTGCTTCTTATGTTGATTTTGTCTTCTTTTTCTATGGCTTTGAGATGTAGTGTTAGGTCGTTTATTTGTTGACTTTTTTTTTGGTTTCTAATTATCTTCTGCATTTCAGATGCAATGAACTTTCCTTAGTACTGCCTTCATAGTGTCCCCAAGATTTTGATATGTTATATAAGTGTTCTTATTTACCTCTAAGGATTTTTTATAAAAAAAAAAAAGTCTCTGCCCTGCCCAAAGATCTTTTCTCATTTAATTGTGTATTATTTAGTCTCGATTTGTTACAGTAGCTTGTATTTTTTAATTTTATCATTGATTTCTAACTTCATTCCCTTGTGGTCTGATAGAATGCAGGGTATTATCTCTGCTTTTTTTGTATATATTTACTAGGAGTTGTTTTGTGGCATAAGATATGGTCTGTTTTAGAGAAGGA
Organism: Marmota marmota marmota; assembly: GCF_001458135.2. Taxonomy (NCBI): domain Eukaryota; kingdom Metazoa; phylum Chordata; class Mammalia; order Rodentia; family Sciuridae; genus Marmota; species Marmota marmota. The sequence goes on from NW_026000005.1 coordinate 5,954,828, forward strand.
GCCACACGCTGCTGAGAAGAAAGTATATTTGCTCATTGATGGAATATTCTATATATGTCTGTTAATCTAAATTATTGATTATATCATTTAGTTCTATAGTTTCCTTATTTAGTTTTTGTTTAGATATGTCCAATAGTGAGATAGATGTGTTACAGTCACCCAGTATTATTGTATTGTGGTCTATTTGATTCTTGAAATTGAGAAGGGTTTGTTTGATGTACCTAGATGCTCCACTGTTTGGGGCATAAATATTTATAATTGTTATGTCCTGCCTATATATACTTCCCTTAAGAAGCATGAAATATCCTTCTTTGTCTCTTCTGGTTAACTTTGGTTTGAAGTCTACTTTATCTGAGATGAGAATGGAAACCCCTGCTTGTTTACACAATCCATATGAGCGATAAGTTTTTCCCCATTCTTTCACCTTCAGCCTGAGGATGTCTTTGTCCATGAGGTGAGTTGTTGAAAAAAGTATATTGTTGGGTCTTGCTTTTGAATTTAATCTGCCAGTCTATGTCTTTTGATTGATGAGTTTAGGCCATTAACATTCAAGGTTATTATTGAGATATGATTTGTATTCCCTGTCATTTTGATTTATTTTTGGTTTTTGATTTGTCTTAGTCTCTCATTTGGTTGAATGTCACTTTAGTGTAGATCCTCCCTTTGCTGGTTTTCACTTTTTCTTTTTTCACTTCATCCTCATGGAATATTTTGTTGAGAATGCTCTATAGTGTAGGCTTTCTAGTTGTGAATTCTTTTAATTTTTGTTTATCATGGAATGTTTTAATTTCATTTTCAAATGTAAACTTAATTTTGATGGATATAAAATTCTTTATTGGCATCTGTTTTCTTTCAGACCTTGAAATATATTATTCCAGGACCTCTTAGCTTTGAGGGCAGGTCTGGGCTGAGAAATCAGTTGAGATACAAATTGGTTTTCCCCTATATGTAATTTGATTTTTTATCTTACAGCCTTTAAGATTTAATCTTTATTCTCTGTGTTAGTCATTCTCATTATAATGTGCTTTGGTGTGGGTTTACTATAATTTTGTACGTTTGGGGTCCTGTAAGCCTCTTGTGTTTGATTTTCCATTCCATTCTTTAGGTTTGGGAAATTTTTGGCTATTATATCATTGAAAAGATTGTGCATTCCTTTGGTTATATCTCTGCTCCTTCATCTATTCCAATAACTCTTAAATTTGGTCTTTCATTTTATTCCATAATTCTTAAATGTTCTGTTCATAGTTCCATCTTCTCATGTTCAACTATACTTTCAAGGTTATATACTTTGTCTTCATTGTCTGTGGTTCTGTCTACCAATTGGTCTAATCTGTTAGTGATACTTTCTATTGAATTTATAATTTGGTTTACTGATTTATTTTGAGGATTTCTGCTTGTTTTGTTTCACAATCTCTCTTTATTGGAGTTATCTTTCACACCTGTATTTTTTTACTTCACTCCTTATACTCTTCTTTAACTCCTATACTATTCACATATCAGTTTAACTATGTACAATCTGAACTCCTTCTTGGACATTTCTTCTACTGTGTTATCAGTGGCTTCTGTTGTTGACATATCTTGGTTTGTTTGGAGTGCTTTATTCCCTTGTTTGTTTATGTTGTTATTGTATTTTCCCATCTAAAACTATGGATCTATGGCAGAATACATTATACCCTGTAGACCTATAGTGTCCCTGAAGGTTTCTAGTGCTTTGCCTTCACTGGTAAGACCAATATCAACAGCACCGATTGAACACAATATACAGTCTTAAATTTGATAACTCCCACTAAGTCTTCTACTGCTTTCTTGCATTGAACCAAAATTATGAGTTCAATAACTAGCTATAGTATAAACAAAATATTTGTTAGAATTATTTACAATTTCAAATGGTGGATGAGAGAACAGAGGTAGAGTATTACACAATATTCCCAAGGGAGGAAGATAGAAGCTAGAAGTAAAAATTCACAGGAAGAGTGGAAGAGCAGCTTACAGAGATTGGCTGTTGGTTGGAGAAAAGTTGGAAAGAAAATCCAAGAAAATAGACAAGAAAGAGGAAGAATATGAAGAAAGAGCAAAAAATTAAAGACATAATACAACAAAAATGCAAAACACTAATCATATATCATTGTCCTCCACACACTGATGCATAAAAAAAATATCCTGCTCCAAATATGGTAGAGAGATTAGTGAATTAAAAAATAAAATAAGTCTTGCTGGAAGGTCGAAATGCTTTTGTCAGTGTTCAACAGTTTCTCAGCCCTGTCTCTGACATCTCTTGGGATAATCAATCCAGAGCAGCCCTTGCAAACCAAGTCTCTGTCCCACAGATCTGGGCTTCAGATACTTCAGGATCAGCCATGCTACAGTCTCAGATCTCAATGCTGCTCCTACTTGCAGAGAGACCACTAGGGATACATACATGCCAAGGAGCAACCCCAAATGTAGCAGCAATACAGTGGTCACCAGCACTCTCAGGAGAAAGTCTCCAGGCTCCTCCAAACCTGAAAGCACCCCCAAAATGGACCTTCAGGTTGCAGCTGGAGTCCCCCACCCCCAAATTAGACCTGTAGGTTACAGCTGGAGTCCATAGACAGAGGCTTTTGTGCTGGCACCCACACCCTGGCCCTGACTGGTGTCCCAAAATGAGTGCAGTTACCTGCAACCAAACCTGGAGTCTCTGCAGGAGCTGTGGTAGCAGTAGTAGTGGCGGTGGTTGTTGGCCGCAGGCAGCAGGTCATCCGTAGTGGTAGCTGCAGTGGCAGCTACAACTGCAGACGTGGGGACATAGTCTCCAGGCGATCTCCAAGGGTCAGCAACAGTGCTGGCCTCAGTTGCATCCAGGGCAGTGGTTTCTTCTGGGGCAGCAGCACCCAGAAAGAAGACCTCCAGGGGATCTCAGGCTGTCAACAGCAGAATCAGAGGCAGCAGCAAAGGTGGCAGCAGTGCAGGCGATGTTTGATTGACAGGAGACCTCTAGTTCAGTGGCAATGACCACAGAGGTAATGACAGAATTCATGGAATTTATGTCTGAGGTTACTGAGGCCATGCTCAGAGAAAAGATCTTTGGGCAGGGCAGCGACTTTTGCAGCAGCCCAGAAAGAAGACCTTGAGGCAATCTGAGAGTGGCAACAGCAGAATCAGAGGCTGCAATGCAGCAATGGTGGTAGCAGTGCAGATGGTGGTTGATTGTTCCATCAATATTTAATGTCAGCAACAGATTACTGATTCACACAACAACTTGGGTGAATATCAGGTAATTTAGGTGAATGAAAAAGCCAAGCTTTTCATTTCATTTTAAAGATCACACTCTTTATGTTTCCATTTACATAATATTCCCCAAATGGCAAAATTTTAGACAGAAGAAAACTGGCATTTGAAAGGGTTTAAAATAGGGGGTAAGTATACAAGAAGGACAAGAAGGAGCTCATTAAAGTATTGGAAATATGTCCATTTTCCCCAAATTTATCTAGAGAGTCAATAAATTCCAATCAAAAGTCAAGCAGATATTTTGGTGCACACTCACAAACTGTCCCCAAATTATGAGAAGGTATGAACTATTTAAACTATTCAAAACCACCTCAAACCAAACAAACAAATAAAAAACCCACACAGTGTAACCACCTAAAACTAATAAATAGTTTAAAAATAAATAAATAAATAGTTTATAAAAAATAAATAAATATTTTTTAAAAGATATTCAGTATATAGGATATATATCAATGGGAAAACGTATAACTGAAAAATATAAATTATTGTTTTAATAATGACACCAAAAATTAAAGCAAAATAAAGTTTTTATTTTTAAAAAATTGTGCTAAAAACTAGGAATATTCATGTTAATAAAAATGAGTTTCACCCTTATTTCACATCATATAAAATAAGTGAAAATTAGTCATAAATGTAAATCTATGAGCTAAATCTATAAAACATTTAAAAAGCACCATACAAATTCTTATTTCCATGGGTTATTCAAAGATTTACTAGGTGAGACACAAAAACTAAGAATTAAGAAATAAAAGTGTTAGTTTGACTTCATGAAAATATTAAGCATATTCTCCTTAGCTAAGCAAAAAAAAATCAGAAGTCACAGATTGTGAGAAAATATGTATATAAAAATGTCTGAAAATGTTGCTGTGAACTTTTAAAATACAGTGATATGAAATAGCAGTTGCTTAAAATGCACAAAAGAGTTGAACCACTTCACCAGAGAAAATAGAAAAATGGAAAATAATTATATTAAAAATACTCAACCTCATTAATTGTTGGAAAATTCAAATTAAAAAATGGGATAACTTTATATGCTTTATAGTAAAGATAAAATACAAAGGTTCAAAAGATCAAATTTGGCATGGATATGGAATAGCTGATACTGTCACAAATTGCATTTAGAAATCTAAATAGTAAAGCCCTTTTGAAATTAACTTTTCAAATATATATATATTCAAGAATTCAGCACTCTATACTTCCCTGGTTGTTTATACAAAAGTAATAAAACATATTTAGCCAAATTCTTGAACACACTAGCTTTATTTATAATAACCATAAACTCTTTACACAAATCCCATTAATTAGTTAATGACTGAGAAAATTTTAGCACATTCATACAGAAGTGTGCTATTTAGTGATAAAGAGGAATTGAATAGAAATATGCTTATAAACTTGGATTAATCTAAGTAACATAATACTAAGAAGCCAACCGCAGAAAACAACATGTTGCATGATTTCATTTATATGAAGTTCTAGATAAAGATAACTTAGAATGACAAAGTTAGTGGTCGTCAGTGGTGATGTTGGAGGAAGTTAGTTGACTATGAAGAGACATTATGAAAAATTTCAAGTGGATACAAAATTTTAGATTGTTGTAGTGGTTACTTAATGTATGTGTGTGTGTGTGTGTGTGTGTGTGAAAGAGAGAGAGAGAGAGAGCTTTAATAAATTATATATTTAAAATTAATGAACTTGATTTTATAACTTATACCCCAGCAAAGCTCATCAGTAGGGAGTCTATATGGGTAATTAATTTGAAATATAAAAACAGAAAAACTCTCTACCTCTGGGAATTGAATTTCTTTATAATTTTTCAAAAGATAATGCAATTTCTAATCTAAAAGTGATGAATATACTACAGATCATCAATGTTTTTAACTCATTAACAAGTTGAAGATTTCCTAGATATAAAAATAAGTTAATTCCATAAGATGATTGGAATTTCTTAATAAATGAAAGTCAAAAATCTGTTTTTATGAATGGCAAAGTTGTGTGAGAAGAAGCAAATACCTATGAAGTAGTACAGATACGACAAGGCCAGACGTTTATATAGTCCCTCAGGGTTCAAAACTTTCCTCTCAAATTCCCTCTACCTGATGATTGGACATGGGTTGTTCATTTTTTGTGGGGAGGGTACCGGGGATTGAATTTAGGGGCACTCAAACACTGAGCCACATGCCCAGCCTGTTTTTTGTATTTTATTTGGAGACAGGGTCTCACTGAGTTGCTTACCTTCTCACTGTTGCTGAGGCTGGCTTTGAACTTGCGTTCCTCCTGCCTCAGCCTCCCAAGCAGCTGAGATTACAGGCTGTGCCACCATGCAGGGCAGGGTGTTCATTCTTGAGTGTTTGTTTGGCAAGCGCAGCATCAATTTCCCCAGACTTACCTTTCAGTCTTTATTTTAGCCTACAATGACTTTGCTATCTTACATGTTATGTCATGGATCTGTAATGTACCTTGTTTCTAACACCACTCACTATTCTCAACCAATAGCAGGGGTTTCGAGTTCAGATTAAGACTTAATCTTATTGGACAATTTATGGCCCACTGCCAACAAACTTAATTTCAAGCAAGCAAAAGGACAGATATTGCACAGATTTGTGTCAGTAGTGTAACAGGGGTCTCATAATTTTTAGGTGTATCCACTGATATTCTGCACTCAAAATGTACATGATCATATGAAAGCTCTTTCCATCATAGACACATCCACTATGGCTGCAGTCTCTATGTTATATACATTCCTGGTAGTCCTTTCTGGTCTAGTTCTCATTTTGTAGTGCAATTTGTTGTAACCTAATATATAGTGTTGGTAATGAAATATGCTTGCCTGGTACATAGTATTTTGGCAGAATTCTCACTTCTCTTGGACCTAATAAAGATCATATAAATCCTTGGAATTATTATTGCAGAGACATAACTAAACATCAAATTTATAAATATTTCTGAGGTTAGGAAACTACCTTATAAACATGTGTTAAAGCACCCCTTTTTATTTTCCAGATAGCATTTTTGTTACGTATCTGTCAAATGATAAATATCCCTTCAGGTATCTTTTGCCATTCAACAATTACAGTTTAGTCTCATCACTTCTATGCATATCATAGTTAGCAATAACATTAAAATGACTTTGAAGAAAATTCAAAGTTTTGCATAATTTAATAAATATTATCTCAAGTGTTCATGTATATTTCTTAAAAGAATGAAAAGTTTCACATTTTAATATAAATATTCTCCCCAATGACCCATCCTCTATTATTTTAAATATAACTGAGATCTACTTCATAAAAATTGAAAGAATAGACTATTTAGACTGCCACTAATTAGATTCTGGTCATGTTACATGTTCCTAACAGAATATTAACTTTGTTTTTTTTTTTTTTTTTTTTTCAGAATGAGGCCAATGCAGCTCTTTTTTTTTTTAAAAAAATTACCATCTAACAGATTTTGCAACATAGTATTCTTGTCAACATCTGCTGTTGTAATACCTATGTGTGCCTATACTGAGTATATCATTCAAAATAGGAATGTTTCAACAAAGATTAATATTTAAATTTAATACTCTAATGTTTCAATTCTAACAGTAGTTTTTCTTCACTTTAAAGCCCAAGTGAAAACACTAGGAGGTTGTAATAAATAGGATCCTTCTATAAATCATCAATGAACTTTATTTTCTCATTATGCAATGAACTGAATAATCTCTTGCTATCCTAAATATTCACAAAGAGATAAAATATAAACTTGAGAAACTATTGATAAAATTTGGATCAAAAAGAATAGAAATTAAAGTTCTAAATAGTTTAAAAGATAATATATATATTCTACCAAAATAACAAAAATAAATGTGAGCAAATTTTTGATCACAAAATAAATATTGCACATATCTTAAACATCTAGTTTTATAATGTGATTAAAATAAATATTACAGATTTATTTAATTTTCATCATCATGTTGTCACGATTTTCCCATTAAAATAGACACTTCAGGTACATATGTGGATTTATATGAGTGCATAATATATAAAATAAACTCAGCTATACTGCAATGATTATCATTAGAAAAATTGAATTTCAATTAATACAAGTCAAAATTAAACAAAATATGCCAGCTAAAATAAAGCAGGATCAGTTACTCTATCCTGAAATATCATGCAAGTACAGAATGACTGTGATTTTGCCAAAATATCAAGTCTTTTTGAGTTTCTACATCTGTCTTTTCAACTAAGAAACAAGTTATGGAATTAAATCTTCATTGCATTTCTGTTTAAAAGTTAGGTCTTATAATTTTTATAGTTCCTTTTATCATGGCCCATATGGAAATCTTATGAATCTGAATATTTACTCTTGGATTTTTCTGTTTTTATGTAGGTACCAAGCCTGTAGGTTGATTAATAGTTATTTAAAAATTTTAAAATATATCTCTTTAATAACTCATGATGATTGTTTATTTGTTATTTCTCCATCATAATTAATTTGATTACAAATATTCTACTATGTTATTAAATATTTACTTATCGTGGAGAAATTGCAATAGTTTGTACAAATAACATAGCAGTTTCCAGATGGTGTTACACATGCATGTCCAGATGAAGAGACCAAAACTTTTTATTTCATGAACATTAGTGAGATGAAGAAATGAATATAAAGTTCAGTGATTTTCATTGATACTTCCACTAACCAAAACATTACACCTATAATTTTTATGTTTAATTATCAACCAATACTTTTTATGTTTAATTAACAACCAATAATTTTGCATATTTCAGTAGTCATGATTAAGGATAATAAATAACATTGTAGTCTGTTTTGTGTTTGTTTTAAACAGTGTAACTCCACATATTTGTTAGCAGAAAACATAGCAAACTCTCTTTAAAACACTTGGAATAACTACAAAATAGTTTATCTTAATTTTTGTAGGATTAAAAGTAACTTCCAATTAAATGTACAAGATATAAATTAAAGACACAGAGAAATAAAATACACACATACTACTGTCTCTGCATGTAGAGCAGTTCTCCCTGGTGTGGGGTAGAAGTTTTAGTTATTCTGTATTTATAATAACAAAGTTGAGGAAAATATTGAACAAACTCACAACAATCTTCTATAGATTCAGAAGGGAAAAAAATCTTAGTGAAAAAATTCAAGATGTAGAAATTTTGACAAGAGAATAAATAGCTATATAAAAAAATTGAAAATAACTCATAAAAAGTAAATTGAAAAATAGCCTAAACTCCCATGATCATGAGTTATAAGAAGAAATGTATGCCCTCAATGGACAAACATCTTTGTAATGTTGTCTGGCTTTCAGTTACTGCAGGTATTTCCTGTGATTAAGCCAATACCTGCCAGGGTAGACAGACCCACTCTAGGCTATGAATTTTTTTTCAGAGTTAGAGTAATCCAAGTAAATAGTGCTGTGGCCTGCTCATAAGTCCACAAAACTGAAGGCCAGTTTTCATCATTTTGTCATCTTGTGAGCTTGTGACAATGTGGTGACTATATTGTTGCATTTTGCTTCAGTTTTAGAAGCCAAACCACTTTCTTATTTCTATTATTTTATTCTAATTGACTCATATTGCTCTCTTCTTGCAAAGTTCACTTTTTATTTTTTAATAAGATACCACCTGATTCCTTACTAAACTCCCCTTCCCAAGACACATATCACTCTAGTTCTCTCATAATGAGAACCTGCTATTCTAGATATCTGACTGCACTTGGTGCAAGAGTTCCACAGTGCTACTATCGCTTACTGCAATTCTATATTCTTGCCTAATACGGGGAGTTTTCCTACTGATTTACCATAATATCATGATGTCTTTCATCTTTTGTTTTTCCTTAATTTTCCTATTTTTTTCCCAACAAATTTCAGGTTTTAAACTTATCAAAATAGGGAGAAGAAACAAGGAAATGTGTTATACATTCACTGGGTTGAGGATTGTGTTCTTCCACTTAAACTACAGGAAACAATATTTACAGCTATTGGTGAGTGCATCCAAAAAGGGTTAAACTCTAACCCTTTAATTTTCTAATATTCCAGATGTAATGTTATCATATTACAGATTTGAGGTGGATCTGGTTAATTCCAGCTATTCTTCATTTTATTTAAAACAAAAGACATAGTGGTAAAGTAAGTTTACTTCTGAGAGGAAAAGGGAAAACCAAAAGATTGATCCTTAAAAAAAGTTATTTTTGAAAGAGAGGGGAAAAGGGAATGTGTGGGAGGAACTGTCTGACAATTAAAATTTCCTTGTGATAGACTAATGAAAAAGGTAATTAAAAGAGAATTAAGAAATTGTGAAACAAAAAGTAAGAGAGAGGAATCATGACTTACCTAGCTTTATAGAAAATTTGTTTTTTAACTTTTATAATAAAAACTGATTTTACATATATGTGGATACATATATATTTGTACCTCAAAAAATCCAAAATATAAAACAATTTATTCTTTAAAACTCACTAAAAATTATGTCAGTTTTCCAATAGTATCTCATTTATCCTTTTATTATATGAAAAGATCTCTCCTAAGAAAGCAGCTATAAATCGTGGTTGTTGTTTTGAACTTGGGTTCAGAAATACTTGCCATGGTGCCTTACACTAATTATTGAATCCATAAAGATACAGCATTTAGAGACTAAAATGTTATGATATTTATTTTCTGGGAAAATTTATAGAAAATCAGTCACATTGACTAATTTATAATGATGCAAAATGCTAATGCTGAATTGGTGAATGTAAAAATAGAAGAATGAAACAGAAGTGCATGTAATTATAAAGATATACAGAACATTTAAAAATAAAAATATTTTCAAGAGATGGCTAATGTTTGAGTCAATGAGTATAGCTCTATAGAAGACATGCAGAAAAAAGGAAGATTTGTAAAGACAGTGTTCTGTCATGGATGTTCTGTAACGAAAGCTATTTACCTGACATTCCAGCACACCTTTGAGAAGTATTGCTCGATGCGGAAGTATTGTTATTACTGCAGTAACAAACCCCTCAAAGAACATTTATATAAGTGTTCACAGGAGTAGTAATGAAGTTTGATCAAAACAGAATAAAAATTCATGAAAAAATAAATATTTATCACTTCATATTATTTCAAGAAGAAAGGATCTGACTAATGTTTTCTCATGAATTCATAAGTCATTAGCTCAATGTCTTTTGGAAAGAACCATTAATTACTTTAAAGCCTGTCAGGAAGAGAGTCACCCCTGTTCTGTGGTCACAAGCTCCATAATATAACATGGTTACAAGAGGTTCCACAATATTTTTAGTTATAGTTATGTAGTTTCCCTTGATTTTTGTACTTATATTTTGAAAGGATTTTTGAATATTTGATAAAAATTAAAACTACATAAAGAGAAATCAGAATTATATACACACACTGTAGACACAGTTGTATACAGTGACTTATAAAGTAGAAATCTCATTTCTGCACTGCTAAAGAGCTTGTAAGATTTTCCTTACCCAGAGGGTCTGGGAGGCTTTGGTGATTCTGGGTCAATTTTGGTGAGTAACCCAATGCTGCTTTCATTCAACTTAGTTATCACCATCTGCTTTAAGAATCTCATTAGTAAATATGAAGTCCTTAGCTTCATGAGCCTCAGCATTGTTTTCTTATGCTTATCTGCTTATTTTGTTTCTAACACCATTCTGTTTAGAGATATAGAGACAGTTTTGAGTAGCAATGGGAGATGAGAAAAGTAATATACTCTCGTGACAACCTCTTGTCTCCTTCACCCCTCCTAGTCTGTCCAGTCCTATCTATGACATGTGTTCTACTTATGCAGAAGAAGGAAGAATTAATTTTAAATTGAGCTTATGAGTTGACTGGTGACCCCAGTTTACCTGAGAAGAGATAAATCTAGAGGGGTGGAAGACTAAGCATTATTTGCTTTCTAAAGCACTTATTTTTTATTTTATTTTATTTATTCTAATTTGTTATATATGACAGCAGAATGCAATTTAATTCATATTACACACATATAGCACAATTTTTCATATCTCTGGTTGTACACAAAGTAGAGTCACACCATTCGTGTCCTTATTCATGTACTTAGGGTAATGATTTCCATCTCATTCCACCGTCTTTCCTACCCCTATGCTTCCTCCCTTCCCCTCCTTCCCCTTTGCCCTATCTAAATTTCATCTATTCCGCCCATGCTCCCCCAATCCCCATTATGAATCACCATCCTTATCTCAGAAAACATTTGGCATTTGGTTTTGGGGGATTGGCTAACTTCTCTTAGCATTATATTCTCCAACTCCATCCATTTACCTGAAAATGCCATGATTTTATTCTCTTTTATTGCTGAGTAATATTCTATTGTGTATATATACCACATTTTCTTTATCCATTCATCTACTGAGGGGCATCTAGGTTGGTTCTATAGTTAAGCTATTATGAATTGTGCTGCTATAAACATTGATGTGGCAGTGTCACAGTAGTATACTTTTTTAAAGTCCTTTGGGTATAGAGCAAGGAGTGAGATAGCTGGGTCAAATGGTGTTTCCATTCACAGCTTCCAAGGAATCTCAATACTATTTTCCATATTGGCTGTACCAATTTTCAGTCCCACCAGCAATGTATGAGTGTGCCTATTTCTCCATGTCCTTGTGAACAATTATTGCTGTTTGTGTTCTTAATAGCTGCCATTCTGACTGGAGTGAGATGAAATCTTGGAGTAGTTCTAATTTTCATTTCTTTAATTGCTAGTGATAATGAACATTTTTCATATATTTGTTGATTGATTGTTTATCATCTTCTGAGTCAGTTTCTTGGCCCATTTATTGATTGGGTTATTATTTTTTTGGTGTTAAGTTTTTTGAGTTATTAATATATCCTAGTGATTAGTGCTCTGACTTTTCTTTTTAGTAGTAAGATATTGAAAGAGGTTTAAAAAATTTCACTTAATAATTAACTTTCCAATTTATAGTTTTAAGACAACATGTGTTTTAACCGAGCATCCTGACATTTTTTTGCTGCCTCAGATTGAACCCTCCTCAGTGTAGACCCTGTTACTTACGAGTCACATAATGTTGACAGGTAGGAGGACATGCTTAAAGTACAGACATACACAGATCATATTTATGTTTTATGGATTATTATGAAATTTCCAAAGAGAATGTTGATGAATAATGTTTACTATTTGGGGGGGGGGATACATTATAGTATGAGCTGGCATTGATAACCACTGAAAAAACATTTTCTGGAACATATCCTATATCCCCAATAATACTTTATTTCTCCCCAAGAAGACTAAATCTCTGTACTTACACAAACAAGATTATCAGTAATATGGTTGCTATTTTATATATAATAACACATTTACACAAAGAATAGTGTATATTTTTGTTTTGTATGGTTTTACTTTTATTAAATGAACCTTTCATTTAATAAAGATAAAAATAAAGATAAACAATCTCTATGAATGTGATGGATTTGTAGCTTTTTATATATGTATGTAACTTGTCTTCTACACTTTGAACTGATATAGTCAATAAAACAAACTAAGAAAATTATGAGGTTAAAATAATAAACATGAATATACTAAAGGTATTAATAAATTATTTCAGTCATATAAATAAAAACATAAAGTTTAATTATTAAAATGAATCTACAAAATAACCTTTTGAAAAAGTAGAATTACAACACAATTATTGTCAAAATACTAGAAAGAATTAAAAGTCAATTTTTTTTGGATCTTTAATTTTTATATTGTCTTATGTTTTAATAGCTTAATAACAATGGTCTTCCTAGTGCCTCAGTGTGGAAATTAGGAAGTTAAATGGGGTAGACTCTCAACACACAGCTCTGTAGCAAATGAATTTATGGTAAATGGTGATATCTTAGGATTTGTGTTTGTATATTATAGAGCTGTGGACAATCATCAAATTTGATACAAGGAAACTTCAGGGAAGAAGTAAATAGGAAAATAGTGGCCTTAATAATGCAGTTGAAAACATGGGGAATTTGTCAGAAGGGGATCAGAATTAGCTCTACAGTACCTGATTCTTTGTATGTTTAAGAAATAGTTTTGTTATATATAGAAAAATAATAAGAGTAAAAAACATCAATTATAAAAAGTAAATTAAATGATAACTCATTATCATGAATCAGATTTAATCAACTGAAAGATGATCTCGTATCTCCAATGCTCTTGTCCGATTTGCTTTCAACTTCTTTACTTATATACTTACAGGTCTCTCTGCTTAGGAAGTTCAGTAAGGGCAAAGACCTTATCTATCCCACAACTCACTTTACTCCTAACACCCAGAAAATTATTGGGCATAGTGGTGGAGCTCAATGCTTATTAACTTAATGAAAAAATAAGGCTAGTACATCTCTTACACTTAGTATATCCAAAAGGAAACTTGAATGTTTTCTCTTCAGTTTACTTTCAAATTATTCTAATTCTCAAGACAAAATTCTTGGTTTTCCCTTAGGTAATTCTTTTTCACTCACATCTAATATTTATGCAGATGTTTTTGATTGTATCTTCCACTACATCTGCAGTTTAACCATCTTTATTGTTATCATAATTATATCCTTTACCTGGACGGTAGCAATTTTTGAAATGGTTTCCTTCCTCCCATTTTCTCCCTCCATTAGTAGTTGTCCAAACAACAGCTGTATAAATGTACAGAAAACCTTCAATGGTTAGTCATCTCACAGTTTTATAGTGATTTTTAAAAGCTTATTTCTTTGAGTTTATACTGTTTAAAATGTGTGACAAGCCAGACACAGTTGCCTATGCTTGTAATCTCAGCAGCTCAGGAGGCTGAGTCAGGATGATTCCAAGTTCAAATCCAGTCTCAACAATGGGAGGTGCTTAGCAACTCAGTGAGACTCTGTCTAAATAAAAACAATACATAAGTAGGGCTGCAGATGTGGCTTAGTGGCTGAGTGACCCCAAGTTCAAACCACTGTGTAAAAAAATAAATAAATAAAATGCGCAATAATCCTTAATTACTTGGCTTAAAGTACATTTGCAAGTCTCTTTGGAAGATCTAAGCTAAATATTTACACAATTTTGCTTCATTTGTCTTTTCATTCTTTTTTTTTTAAGAGAGAGAGAGAGAGAGAGAGAGAGAGAGAGAGAGAGAGAGAATGAGAATTTAATATTTATTTTTTGGTTTTTCGGCAGACACAACATTTTGTTTGTATGTGGTGCTGAGGATCGAACCCGGGCTGCACACATGCCAGGCGAGCGCGCTAACGCTTGAACCACAATCCCCAGCCCTCTTTTCATTCTTGAACTCTAATTTCCATGTATATTGGGCCATTTATTCATTTGTCACTTTTTTCCCTTTTATGTTTTTCATCTTTTAGAATTTTTATTTTATTGTATGTCAATTTGGTTATTTTTCTGAGCTCTTCCAATTCACTAATTTTCTCTTTTCCTATTTGTTATCAAACGTACCTCCTAAATTCAAAATTTACGTCTATATGCCAGTTTTAGATTCTATTTGATTCCCTTTTATAGATTCACATTTTCTAGTTAAATTTTCCATCTCATCAGCTTTCTTGAACATATCAAAATGGAGTATGTAGGGGTTTTTTGTTTATTTTGCATTGTAGGGATTAAACCCAGTTCTCTGCTCTTGCTAAGCATACCATAGAACTACATTCCCAGTCCTCATGCATAGTTATTTAAAACTACTGGAGTCTGATATAGAATATCAGCATCATCTATGGTTTTATTTCACTTTTTTCTACCTATTCTTTGGATTTTGGTTATTTTTTGTGATGGGATTTTTTTTTCTAAAAAAGTATTTAAACTTTATATATGAAAAATTATTAAGGTGTTAAATGATGGTATTTTCTTCCAGAAAGAAATTTCTTATGGAGCTATATGTATTTTAATCTAATCAAGGCTAAGTTTAATTTTTTTTTTTTTTTTGAGAGAGATTCTTTCACTGGTTTGCCTTTGTTTCTAAGACATAGGATTGAAGGTATCTCATTTCAAAGGATGGGATGCTAACTACAGCTATCTACTTTTTCAGACTGGACTTTGATTACAAGCTTTTTGGCATCTATGAATTTCCATTAAGACCCTTAGCTCCTCAACTCTCCTTTCTTATATTTGTTTCAGTTCACACAAAACATTAGCGTTGGCAATTACCACGAATTGCAGGCAGAATGTTCATGGATATTCTGTGACTTCTTCCTATAGAGTGTGTTGGCCACCAGGCCAACTGCTTTGGAATGCAGAAGTCTAATCCCTGTCTCTCCAGCCCAGAAAACTGAGTAACCTCTTTCTGCCTTGCCTCTGTCCCTAGTACAATGACTTAGAAAATGCCTTGAGTGGACAAGGTGTAAATGTAGTTTCACCTTAATGTTCTTCCTGTCTCTCCTGGGATGTAGACTTCATTTCTAGTAGTATTGTGTTTTCCTGACGTGTTCAAGTAGCTGTTTCTGTTTGGGTAGTTGATTTTGTGTTTTATTGAGTTTTATTATTGTTCTCTACAAGAGGGTTGGACTGATAAAAGTTATTCTGTTATTTCCAGAGGCAATTTCACTTTAAATAGCATTTTATATAGGCCATCAAATCTCCAGTCACATTTTTCTAGAAGAATAACTATGGTGTGATATAGCTCTGCTAACACAGGTTTCTTGAGCATTTAATCTGAACATTTCCATTCTTTTAAATGTTGAATTGTATTCCTCCCCCCAAAAAAACACATATAGAGATTAATTTTTATATTTGTGTTTTTTGAGAATCTAATATTGTGTTTTTCAAGATATATATAATAAATAAATTTTATAGACAGAGAAAACTATATATAATATCAAATTAATATTTTTAACTTAGAGTTATCAAGATTTAAAAAATGCTAAGATTCTATTCCTATCCAAAGTGCATAAATTTGTATGTTTTTATCACACTATATAATCTGTATTTTCCTCTTCTTTTCATTGGTTTAATGTCCTCATGAAATTTAGTGGGGGAGCTTCCAAACTTATACAGTCACTTCCACTGTATTTTCCTTTATTTAAGGTCATCTCTTATTTTGCGACTAAGGTCAAGTTGGGAATGTAATATTAATCTTTAGTATGACTTCTCTCCACACGACTACCACATTGCTAAGGAGGAAAAAAGCCAAGCAACAAAGCAGGTCAATGGCATTAGGTAGGAAAGGAAAATCCTCTTTGCCAGACTCCCTAGAAAATCAGACACCATGTCAGGATTAACTTGATAGCTGATAAAGGAGAAAGTTATTGAAGTAAGTTTTACACATAATGTGTTTTTTCTCATCTTCTGAATTTATTTTTTCTCCTACAAATAAGAAAATAGAATTTCAGCTAAATGGGATTTTTTTACTATTAAGAATATCAAGGCAGAATTAATAAATATTAGTTAAGAATAGTAGAGCAAGTACTCATAATGATGTCTGGCTTTAGAATCATATGCCTAAAATAAAATCCGAATTTACAACTTTTGTGTATTTAAGCAACCTTTCCTTCTAAGCCCAATATATTTCTCTCTAAAGTAGACATAACCACAGTGACCTACATAGAGTTTAATAGTATTTTAGTAATATAAATTTAGTCCTGAACAAAATACCTGGCATGTAATCAGCTTTCAATAAATGTTGTGTTACTATGTTCACAATCTACCTAATGTTCAGTATTAGGTATTACAAGGAAGTACTGTAATATTAATTCTGTATTTGCAAAAAAATTAAAGATGCTTCTTATAGCTTCAAACTCTTTTCATTCTATTTCCCAATTACTAACATTGCATTTGATTTAATTTATATATTCCTTCAAGCTTGTTTTTTTTTTTTTGAAAACCATGTAAATAGAAGCAACATTTGATTTTGATTAAGGATGCAAGTCTATTAAAACTTTGTTTTCTCTTTGCTGATGCATTGATCATAATTATCTTGTCAGATGTCACTGAAGGCAGTGACAAGGTGGTAATAAAGCTTTGTAAATTTAAAATAAATTCAGGGTTGTTTTTTTTTTTTTTAAAAAATCAAGCCTGTGAATTCTAGAGCTTTCAGTCAAGTATGAGAAATTTTTTAAATGATAGAACAAATAAAATCTAATGTTAAAAATGTTGAATCAAAGCATATTTCTTTGGAAATCATGGAGTTATTTATGTGCATATTAAGAATACCATCCAACACCCAGTACCAGGCACAGTAGATGGAATAATTCACTAAATTCTTAATTATAAATTTTAAATTAAAGAAGATTTCGGGGCAGTAAAGCTGGGACATGGTAGACTACAAAGAGATGGAGATGACAGGTTTCAGATCATGTGTATTTAAATAGGTTAACTTAGGTCAAAACAGATTTCAGTTGTACTATAGTCAATTAAAGAAAATAGAAGAAAAGTCACATAAAATTTCAGAAGTGGCATAGACTTAAAAAAATCAGATTATTTACATTTTGCCCTTTTCTCTTGTATCAGTGATGAATATGCAAAATTCTGGATTCACAGTTATTTAGTTTGTATCAAAAAATACAAGTGTGAAGATTAATGCTAATTTTGATTTAAAAAAACACAGAAGTTCCTATGACCCCAAATATTGAAGCTTACCTATTATATATGTATGTGTGTGTGTGTGTGTGTAAGTATACATATTTTACATGTTTATCTATGTATTTGTATTTATACATACAAAATTTTTAGGTTTTTCATAATGATTTATGCAATAATAATTCTGTATATACTATAAGACATTAGTAAATAAGACTGCATTAAAATTTGGTTCAGAACACAAGAGAATAAAATACATTTGGAGAAAAATGTATTTATTTTGTAATAATTTAAAATAGAAATATAATCAAAATTGTTTAATTTCTTCAACAGCATTGACTAAAAACTAGATTTCTCATTGAAAATTATTCTTTATTCTGTATACTTCATATCCTTCTCTTTTATTCTGATAAAATTTTCCATATTTTTCCCAGTACCTCTATTTGGTGATTAAACTATGGCTAACAAATTGATATTAATGAATGAATTAGTCAGATAACTCTACATATAATTATCTTAATTATGCATACATCATGAAAAATAATATTTCAAAAATGAATAAATGTGGTTGATAAAATGCACATTTCTTCTAATCTCATGTGATTCTTAGAATGACCTGTTGTACTTTTATGACATTCAGATGCCTGAACCACAGGAAAATTATTCACAATTTCATATGCAGTTATCCAGTTTGTTCCTAGTTTCCTGGGAGAACTTTTTCATGTATCCTGGTACAAATGTCAGTATTTTCTTTGAAATCTCCGAATATGCCCCTGGGATTGAAACCTTTGATTTGATTGGTGCAACTCAGATAAATGCAATGGCATAAATATAGAAAGTAAATTTAGCATTATGGTAATCTAAGAAAAATGAAATAAATTTTTATTATAGATTCCAAGATTAATAGTGAAGAATTCCTTAACTTTCAGGAGGAAAGTCTATCTGTTCAATACAAAAGGGAGAGCTAATTAGTTCTGGTCAAGGATATTAGAAAATGTCTACTGTTTTATTTTTCTTTCCTTTTGATATATGATTTAATAAAGGCTTTGAACATTAGAAGTTGTTTTTTTTCCTGTGTAAAAAAAGTAAGAATTATGAACTTGTGTTATAAGAAAGAGTCCAGTCAATTATGGGATGAAAACAATGTGTAACATATAAATCTAATAACTTTAAAATTATAATAAAGCATGTACTCAGGGTATTGAGTGTTAAGTGATATATTTACTGTTTTATTGCAACTATATTAATAAAAATTAAAATTAGCAAAATTTTAAAAATGTAATTTTCTATACAACATTAAAAACAGATTGATACTAAATAAGAAAAATTAATTAAATTTTCTGATCTATTTATTATTAGACATCAGTTTTACTTTTAAAGTGACTTTAATATCAGGTAAATAATTATATTTTAATTAATAAAATTTTGAAAATTAACTATACAATACAATAAAAGACTATTTTTCTTAAAATTTTACCACTACGAAAGACTGGTATTTGTTTCTTGATATCTCCTATGCTATAAATCCTTTGAAAGAAACAAAATTAATATTTAAATAAAACAAATCTCAGGATTATAAATTCTAACTAAATTTTAGGAAATGTCCTCTTATATTTGAATGAGTTAAGGAACTTCAAAGCATCTAATTAATTTAAAAATATTTATTCCTATAACATTATCCTCAACTTAATAGGCAAAAGGAATATCTTTAACAAATTTGCACCTGCAACAAATTACCCACAGATTTTGTTGTATAAACAACACAAAGTTATTCTCTTATATTTCTGGAGATTAGTAGTCCAGATTGATTCTTATGGGGGATAAGTCAAAGAGCCAGGAAGGATACTTCCCTCTGGATATTCTAAGAGATAATCTATTTCCGTAACTTTTTATGTCTACAGTGCTTGACTCATGACTGAACATCCCTTAAACCTCTTGCATCAGTAGTCTCATTTCTTACTTCTTACTGATTTCCTGCCTATATCTTATAAGGACCTGTGTTTACATTAGGTCCACCTAGACCTAATTCAGTAAAATATTCCCTTTTTAGGATCTATGTCTAGTGACTCTCACTGTTAACCTGAAGTTTTGCTCACATATGCTGCTATCCAGTTTGTTCCTAGTTTCCTAGGAGAATTTTTTCCCCAACTGTGATTTATGAAAATTGTTAGAATTGCCAAAGATAACAAAAATACATATTCCTGGAACTATAAGCCTGAATCATAAGTCGGGTGGGCATAGGACCTGATTTTTTTACCCAAATCATTTCTGTACTCTGCAAAAATTGAGAAAAACTATGCCAGTGAAAGAACTTGATTCATTCAGCTTTTCCCATTATACTTGTTTAAGTAGAATTTGTTTTTAAACAACTAGCTAAAAGTTGGATGTCTGCCTAGTTTCTTTATCTTCTGTCCTTAAATCAGTAAGAGACTGGATCAATATACATAAAGACTCAAGAACATATTCTACAAGTACATTGTTTTAAAATTTCAGTCTATCATATAATATGTATAAACCTATCCTCTACTATGTTTTACCATTTATTTATTTTTTTTTAATACTGGGAAATGATCCAGGCATTCTGTATCACTGAGCTATACCCCAGACCTTTCTGTTTTTTTGTTTTAAGTAGGATCTCACTAACTTGCTCAGGATGATCTAGAACTTTACCATCCTCCTGCTTCAGTCTCCCAAGTAGCTAGGATTACAGGTAGGCATCATTAAACCTGGCCCCATTTATTTTTGATATCTGGAAAATATCAAAGAATAAACTAATGGGAGAAAAAGTCCAACTTTAAGAAAGGTCTGTGAAATATTTGAGGAAAAACGAGCAGGGTACTAAAAAGCTCTTGTACCAACTTCCTTTAATCAAATAGGAAAGTTATTGGGAAAAAGTACTGCAGGAGTCAGTTTGTGGGTTCTAGGTTTTATCTAATGCAACCACCTCAGTATTAGTCCCAAGGAATTTTATAATATGATTAATTCCAGGGATTTGTAATGTTGGAAGAATTGGTTAGTTTTGTCATGGAACATGCTTTCCTGCCGGTTGATACTAAGGAAGAGGTCATTTCCCTCAGCCAAGAAGGAATGACTATGCCTAGAACCATATGGTATAAGAGATATTAAATACAGACTTGTATCCTGGTATCAGTGTGGAAAGTATTAGAGACTGGGTTTGGGATGTATGTATTTCAGCTGTTCCACAGGCTGTGTATTTATTACATAATTTATGTATTCATAAATATGTATATTTAGGTGTATATATAAAATTTCCATATATAAAATAGCCAATAAATAGTTGAATAATAATTGAATGAAAACTAATCCATTCCACTTAATTTTATTTCTTTTCTCCTCTAGTTGTGAAAAATTTTCTGATTGTCTTTGTGTACTCATTTTTTGTACATGGCATTTTATACTGTGTGACCACAGAATCAGAGCCTGCCTGTTACATCATCATTATATTAGTCAACTTTGCAGTACTCCAATAAATATCTGAAACACTATGTATGAAGTAAACTGAAGTTCTTTTTGGCTCAGTGTTCTACAAGTTCAAAGGCTTGGCACCTGCATCAGTCAGGGTCAGTGAGGGTGATGGATGGTGGTGTTGAGGAGTGCATATCAGAGGAAGCTGCTCATGTCTCAAACTGCAGCAGAGGGAGAGAAAAGACAAGACAGGCGTCATATAATCCACTTAGAGTTTACACCCCAATGACCAAAATCCTTCCCATAATGCCTACTTCTTAAAGGCCCATAGTATATCCCAATAGCATTACCCCAAAGACCAAGCCTTTAAAATATGGACCTTTGGAAGAAACTACATTCATCCAATCCCTAGTAATCATGAATTGCCACGTAGAAGATATACAGTTAAAAGTAAAAAAATATGCAAACCAATCTGAAAACACAAATTTCACTAATTAAAACAATCTTCCTCATTTCTGAGTGCATATATTTATGTTAAGTCCACAACTTGTTTTACTTATCATATCCTTAATATTTTAAGTGGACTAGTGTGAGAAACTGAACACCATTTCTGCTATTTATTATGTAATCAAGTTAATGTTTGTGAATGAACTAATAAAAACTTTAGGAATGCAGAAATAATGAAAATTAATATTTTTATTTAAAATTTTTTCGTTTCAGAAAAGACTAATAATTCTTTTGCTCTACTAAACTTTTAAAATAATTCCTTGTAAATACTAATGCATATGATGTTATATTGTGTTGTTTATTTGAAAATCGTAGCTTAGTTTCATTCAAGCTATTACCATAGAGAATTTTAAAGAATAGGTAAAATAAATGTTGAGGTCCAGAAATGTGATTATATGTTCTGTCATGGCAATATAATTAACAAATTTTTGGAAAACTTTATAATATCAAAGAGTAAACTCAATCTTAAATTAAAATTGTTATGATATTTCAAAATACATGTTTACTCATATAAAAAATATTTTATAATATACTTAGCAAAAATATCTGAAATTAAAACAAACTTTTAATTACAGATGTTCCAGCTTGATTGCTTTAAGAAATTTTTATGACTGATTATATATTACAGACTCACACAAAATATAAAATGCCAAAATAAATTTTATAAAAGTGTCTCTACCTTTCTTATGAGAGTAATTCTGATTATTAGTAAATTTTATGAACTATTTATCAAGACTAACAAAAGAAAAAGTATCAATACTTTAGGTCCTACACGTTTATAAATGAGACATTAATCTCTAAGTCCTGACTTTACTCCAAGAAGCATGTGAAATCACATATCTATCTACAACTCTAAAATCCAGAAGTTCTGAAAGCTGAAAGCTTTTTGTAAATATGGAAAACACTTACTTGTTATCCTGATTTTACTATAGCAAGGAAAGACATTTATAGTCCATATTGATCCCTTCTAAAATAACTTTTTCATACTTTTCTACAGAAATATTATTATGTTGATTTTAGACTGCTATCTCAGATTCTACAGGGGTTTCTATGTAATTTGGTATAAACATACTAAAACATTTCTAACTATCTGAGCAATTCTAAAGTTTGAATCACTGGTGGCCCTAAACTTTGCGGACATAAAGTAGATACCAAACAATTAATCAGTCTGTAAAACTTAACCATAACTCCTATAAGCAATAAGTTTTGTTATTGAACATACTTTATTTTAAAATTTTATTTAAAAGAGTGAACAAAATACTAGTTTTAAACTACTAATTCATAACAATAAAACATAACCTAAATAATTTAATATGCTGAATTATCCAAAGATTACTAATTCTAGGAGAAAATTCAGTGCATGTGTGTGTATGAACAAAGGTGTTTGTGTGTATGCATGTGTGTGTATGCGTATGTGTATGTGATTATTCATCTGGATTAAAAGATTGATGGAACAGGTTAAAATATGAAAAGTATTATGGATCTTTTAAATTGGTAAAAAGATAATTTGGAACAAATTGATAAAGGTAAATTAAAAAAAGAAATTGTTAAAATATTTGTATTATATTGCACAAAAAATTTTGAGACAGGGAAAGAATACCAAAAAATGATGGTAGTTTGTATACAGAGAGAAAACAATAAATTTTTTGTAGTAAAACTAACTCAATTATGTTCAGGGAATTGTTGTTGTTGTTGTTAATTATATGCTTGGGATTGAACCTTGGGCCTTGAACATGGTAGGCAAGTAGTGTATCAATTACTTAGATTCCCAAAGGAAAATCAAAACATATGAAAAAAGAAATGTGACAATCACTTATATTTAATATAGCCTAATAACTTAAAATTAAGGATTAGTTAGCTTTCAGGGTGCAAAAGTGCACACTTAAGAATTTTAGTGAGAGAAGGAACTGTAGCCAATATTTTTCTTAATCCTTTGATAATGGATTTTAATATTCAATTTTAACATTTGGTTTCATTAGAATTTAATGTGTTGTCACAAGTAGAGCATCCACAGAAGTTTTCTTTATTCTTTTAATGTTTTTTACTACCCTTTAATTATAGGATAATTTAAGTGTTCTGAAGAAATAATCAACACATCATAATTTTATTTACTTGTCAAAGTTACTAGTTCTTTTCTCAGAAATTATTAATTACACTAACAGGGACCTTATAAATACATTCTGTTAGCTGAACATAGACAAATTTTATTGTAGCAGGAATCATTTGCAGTTGTCATGAAACTTCTGATTACAACCTTGATATTCTTTATTAAAAATGAATTACCTTTGTCCATTCTACTATTGCTTTTTGAACTAACGAATTATTTATTAAAGCTCATCAGATGGTCAGTTTTCTAATAACACAATCCAAAAGCTTATACATTTTTATTCCTCCAGCAGTTTTTTTTAACACTTAAAATTAATGAGACCACCAAGAAAATGCACTTTTATTTAATCAGTCTTTCACATAGATAAATATTATGGATCCATCAGTCAGTCAGTCACCTTGGCTCTGTCTTATAGTTAAATGGATTTATCAATTATATGTTTTATGTACATATTGATGAGAACATGCCTCAGATAGGTAAGTAAAGTAAAAGGAGTATATTAGGCTTCGGGTGATGAAAAGAAAATTCATGCTTAAAATACAGAGTGTTAGTGGCTTAGAAATTGCCAATGGAGTATAAGTTATCTCTATATTCTGATAGTGTCCCTAGAGATAAGTCAATGTCAAATCTTTCAGTTAGATCAAATCCCTTATAATCTGACAATATATTTTTTTTATGTTAGAGAGTATTTGACCTTTCATGATATCTGAAAAATCTGAGCATTTCTAGCAAGTTGACTAAAGCAGTGAGCAAAATAAAATATCGAAAAATTTACTCTTATGTAAACAGAAACTGCTGTTTGAGGCATTCTGGTTACTCACATGAAGTCTTTGAATGAAATTGCTATATGGTCCTCTAGTCTATATCTGGCCTCTTTATTTTTAATGTGCACATGAATCACTTGAGGACTTTATTAAAGAACAGATGCTAACTTAATATGTCTGGATAGAACCAGAGGGTCTTTATTTCCAAGTGACCTATGTGCTGCAAACCTGTGTGCCACACTTGTGTCTCAAGGATGTAGAGCATTGACTCTCAGATTCTGATGCATTGGCTTATGAATGCTGATGTGAAGCATCTAGTAATTCTGCTATAATAGGTTTGTGGAAAAGCTTGGTATTGGTATCTAAGGAAATTCTTCAGAAAAAGATATTTTCCCATTTTATAGGCTCTCTTTTCATACTCTTGTTTCCTTTGCTATGCAGAAACTTTTTTAATTTGATGCCATTCAATTTGTTGATTCTTGGTTTTATTTCTTAAGGTTTAGTGCTTGCACCAATATGTTACAGTGTTGACCCTATGTTTGTTTTTAGGAGTTGCAAACTTTCTGGTGTAAAATTCCTAGATCTTTGATCCAC
Organism: Marmota marmota marmota; assembly: GCF_001458135.2. Lineage (NCBI taxonomy): Eukaryota > Metazoa > Chordata > Mammalia > Rodentia > Sciuridae > Marmota > Marmota marmota. The sequence goes on from NW_026000005.1 coordinate 5,979,982, forward strand.
TTTGAGTTGACTTTTGTGGAAAGGTGAAAGATTTCAATCTAGTTTCATACTTCTACATGTGAATATCCAGTTTTCCTACCACCGTTTGTTAAAAAGATGATCTTTTCTTGAAGATATGTTTTTGGTGCTTTTCTTGAGTATCTGATGACTGTATCTATGTACGGCTTTCCCTGTGTCTTTTATTCTATTCCATTGGTCTTCATGTCTTTTTTTGATACCAATGTCAGTCTGTTTTTATTACTAAACCTCTATAGTATAATTTGAGATCAGGTATTGTGATACATCAAATGTGGCTCTTCTCATTTTATTGCACTGGGTGTTCATGGTCTTTTTTTTTCCTTTCAAATGAATTTTAGTACTTTCTAGCTACTCATCTGATAGGAGATTAATATCCAGCTTATTTGAAAAATTTTAAAAAACTTATCTCCAAAAGAACAAATAACTGGATCAATAGATGTTTAAATGAACTAAACAGATGTTTCTCAAAAGAAGAAATAGAAATGGGCAACAAATTTATGAAAAAATATTCAACATCCTTAGCAAGCAGAGAAATGCAAATGAAAACTACAGTAAGATTTTATCTCCCTCCAGTTACAATGGCAATTATCAAGTATAAAAATAATACTAAATGTTGGCAAAGTTGTGATGAAAAGCACACTCCTTCATTGTTAGGACTGAAAACTGGTACAACCACTTTGTAAAGCAGTATGAAGATTCTTCGAAAGACTAGGAATGGATCCACCCATTGTCCCAGCTATCCCACTCTTTGGTATTTATCCAAAAGAACTAAAATTAACATTCCATAATGATACAGGCACATCAATTTTTATAGCAATGCAATTCACAATAGCCAAGATATGAAACCAATCCAGGTGTCAATAAACAGATAAATGGATAAAGAAAAGTGGTGTATAATGGCAGTGGAGTTTTACTCAACCATAAAGAAGAATGAAATGATAGCATCTGCTTGTAAATAGATGGGAACTGGAAAATATCACAGTAAATGAAGTAAGCCAGACTCAGAAAGTCAAGGAGTTAGTGTTTTCTTTCAAATGTGAAAGCTAGAGCTAAACATGGGGGAACAATCAGTGTGGACACCATGAAATAGAAGAGCCCCATGATTAAGAGGAAGGGAATGGGGATGGGACTGCAGTGAAACTGATAAAATTATGAACATATGTGAATACACCACAGTGAATTCCACCTTCATGTACATCTATAAAGCACTGATTTTAAAAAATCGGTCAATAAATAGAAGGAATACCAGTGAAGTATAGGAAGGAGAACAAGGGAGAGGACGAGGTGAGAGAAAGACAAAGTACTGGGGAGTGAAATGAAGCAAGTTATGTTCTGTACTGTATAAATATATCAAAATGAAGCCCACTATTATGTATAACTATAATGCACTAATAAAAATATTCAAAAAAGTCTTCAGGTGATCTACTAGACAACCGAAGATTGAGAACCAGTGCTAAAAGGGAAGGAATGACTTGGAATATTTTAGAAAACTTCTGAGAAGTTCTGGTTGCTAAAACTATAAAAGATTGTCTACTTCAGGGCTCTGGAGGCCTGGAATTTATATACTTTTAATGGTTGCCATGCAAACAAGAACAACTGTACCTCTAAAGCCCAAGCACAGTCTCAAAATAAAAGCATGCTTTGGGCAAATAATACTTCTAATTGGGACAAATTGACCCTTAGGATCAAGCTATTTATGCTCATTGTCCCTTCTCTATCATTAACACATATCAGTGGGTGGATCAGCATAAGAGTAGCAAATGAATACTTTGTGTGGTAATAACTGTACTAAATCTGAATATTTCTTAAAACCATTTGCACAACTTTAATGTACCTGTGATCTAGTCATCTCCTTGGAGTGCAATTTTAAATTGTTGCTCCCTTGGTTTAGAAACCTGTATGTGGTTTATGACCCAGTTAGTTTAAATTGATTCTTTCCCTATGTACCCAATTAGCAATTATGGTTTTCAGAGCCCAAAGGGGGAAGTCATGTGTTGGTGGTAGACAAAGTCATTAAACAAAAAAACACAAACAAAAACAAAAATAAAAACCAAACCAACTTGTTATTATTCACTTCGAAAAAATTCATTGCAAACATTGGAAAAATTATTCTAACATTTATTTTGTGTTCAAAGTAATTTAATCTATGCTTACAACTTCTATGCTTGACAATGTCAGTCAATACAACATGTTTAATTTTGTTCTTAATACAAGTTCCTTTCCTTTCCCTTCACTTAGCTATACATTGATGCTTACATTCCATACCTTCTCTTCTGGGAATTGGAACTTCATCGTGCTTCTCATGTCTTAAGCCCAGTTTTCAGGTTAATTATAAAATCATTACATATAAAGAGTCTAATCTACAAATTGTTATACACTTTTGCATTATTTGGATTCTATACCTTTCAAATGTAAGCCAAAAAAATAATAATTTCAATGAGTAAGAATGAGCCATCACTAAAAGCTGTAGAATCCACTTGGCAATCAGTGAAATTTCAGTATTATTGACCCCATTCTTGATTTATAGACTTAGCCAGACAGTTCCTGTGTTCCATAATACCCTGTTATTTGGTGTAAAACATATGTACCACCATTCAGGCTGAACTATCCATTATATAGACCGTCTCTGAATATAGAAATGTGTGGCTGGGCAGCCAATGTCTCAGGATAGCTGGAACATCACTGAGAAAATGAACACTAAAGGGATGGGGAGATGAGATGGATTGGTTTGCTAGGGCTGCCATCACAGAGTACCACATTCTTGTGCCTAACACAACAGGCATTTATTTTCTCTCAGTTTCAAACTTTAGAAGTCCAAGATTGAGGTGTTGACAAAGTTGGTTCCTCCTGGGTAAGGAGACTATCGGCCTCTTTTCTACCTTCTGGTGGCATGCCAGTAACTTTTGGTGTCTCAGGGCTTATAGAAGCTTCGTGCTGATCTCTGCTTTGATGTTCACATGGGGTTCTCCCTGTTTGTGTTTCTGTTTCCAAATTTTTCTCTTTTATGGGAACATGACTCTGAAGAAACTGTTTACAAAAAAGTTTATGCTCTGAGATAAAATCTGAGGAGATTAGCACTTCAACTTGTAAATTGGAGAGACATGGTTCAACATAGAGCACAAGCCAAATGAGTTAGGGTTCATCTGTTCCTAAAGATCACTGGTGGAGTGAAAATTCAACTGTGCCAGCAAAAGGCCTGACCAGGTCCCTCTTTTCATGAAGAGCATTAGGCTTTCCTACCTTTAACTTGGTTAAGAAGAGCTCTACTCTTAATATCTATCCAAACTTCAGAGTATGGTGGACCTTTACAAATTCACAACTGGAATCTGATCCTGGAGGCTGGATTCTTGGCCACAGTGGGAAACCAGGGGAACTGGGCTGCTGTCACAGTGGGGAGTTGATGGTGCAGGGAGTGGTTTTTTTCCTACAGGAGATCACAACCCATCACCTTTACTATATTTAAAAGAAGACTTTTCTATTGTTTAACCAGGACTAAATATGAAAGGAAATAAAATCCTTTCATCTCAATGTATATGGTGCAGACTTTTTCTGATTTATTTAATATCCTTAATTAGATCAGTTAATTAATATGAAATTAAAATGTGAATGTGAACTTGAAGACTTCTGCAGAAACCGCAAAGTGAAGAAGTACTTAAAGGGTCCTTTTAAATTTAATATATTAAATTTAAAAATGTATTGAATTTGAGAAAGGAGAAAACAATGACATTTGACTATTTTAGAGATAATACAGGTATTTGGGAAAATAATTAATGGTGAATTTAAAACACTTTGTTATGCAGTGAGGGTGGCAGACATAAGGCAAGAATGTAGGTCTTTGCTGATTGTGAGAGAATTATTCTCCTTGCTGCAGTGACACTGTTTCCACCCCACCCCCAATGTCTGTAGTTCAATTGGAATCAGTCATGTAGAGATCAGTTAAAGGGGCCACTGCTCTCACGGTGAAGAGAGATTTGAAGACATTTCTTCAGAGGCAGGAAAACTCAAGACAGAATAACTGATGAGTTTCTAATGAAAGAGAGTTGGGAATTGCCTAATTATTGCCTTTCTGCAGAGGTAGCAAATGTGCCACCAGAGCCCTTTGGGAGTGCAAAAGGGAGATCATGTAGCTTTGGGTATCAAGCCTAATAAAAAGCCTGCAAAAATAAAATAGCAAAAACTAACCAAATAATACACATAAATGCAAAGAATAATAATAACACTTATTTTTCTCTGTCTTGTTCCAAGTGGTTTGTTAGTACCTCCTTTTCCTCAAACAATATTCGCTACAACATCAATGGTAGCTCCTGGATGTCAATGCTCTATTTATCACTTAACCAGGCTAAAGAACATGCATTAGATCCTGGCTTCATTCGATTTACAGGCATTTACAGGAAAAGTCAGAAGCATAGTCTGGGACAGAGAAACATATTTTGGTGGTGAAGTATGGGGGTCAGGGTAGAGACTGATGGGACTTAGAAAATCTGGTAACAAAATATGAAGAGAAAGGATCAATATAGGCAGAAGTTCATAAATCATCTAAGTGTATAAGAAGCATTTGTTGAAAATCCTGCAAATAAAGAAGACTGCCTTGTCAAGTGCTCAGGCAAACAGGAACCTGAAGATCTGCTAGCAATAAAGGAGGGAGGAAAATCAGTAGGAGAAAATAAGGGGTTCCCATTAACAGAGAACGACCTTGGTAAGTGTGGCAAGGACCTGTGCTAGCCTTAAACTTGCATTTGTTTCTTGTGGAAACTAATCTACAAGAACAGCTGCCTAAGGCTTATAGGTGGAGAGAATTAAGAAAATTACATTAGTAAAGCACTTAAAGAAAAAAAAATATATACCTGTTAGCGAAACATTTTTTTCTCATATCTTGTGCCATCTTAATTTTTGTTCAAAGGTCTGATTTGACAGTAGGGCAAAAGACTACATAGATTCAAAGGCTGTTTTTAATGAGAAGTCATGTGTAATTTAAGCATTTGTTTTGTAAGAAATATATTCTTAAAAAAAAACACAAAAAAACAAAAAATAATAATAAAAAAAAAAAAAACACTGAAATGTACTGTGAGACTCCCCAGAGGGAGCAAGATACTTTGGTTTGCTCTTCTCAGCCTGAAACCCTTCTGTGGGGGTACAACTTGAGGTTTACTGAGGCTACACTTGTTTTCAGCTGTTTTATCTTCAGGTATGAAGATGTCTCACTAAAGCGCAAAACTAATTCATTGTAATCTGCTGGATTACCTGATGGCAAACTCATGATACAGTGTAGATAGATTCTGATTCTAATAATAGAAAATTATAAGGCATTTAGAGGGTGGGAATCTGGTTAGAATTTTCATCATTTACTGTCATCCTACCTTTTTGTTCTGATCACTGGTTATTCATTTTTTTAATACAAAAAAAAAAAAACAGTGCTCCCACAGAAACAAAACTGACATCCTGCCATGTTACAATTAAGAGTAGGCATATAAATCATATCCGAAGGTTAGAATGAAGTGGCACTTTGTATCCTGAAATGAACAAGAACTACAAAAAAAAAAAAAGCAGGATCACTCTGTTTTAGTAAATAACACTTTGACATTTCTCATGGGTTGCTGACTTCCTCATAAAAACATATTTATCCCTGACTTTTAATTGTTACTGTCTAAAGAGAAATAATGATCCCTTTGAGTATAATAAGCATGTAAGAAAATTTCTATTTGTTCAACATAAACTGGCAAGCAGTAGACCCAGCAGCATTGATAATACAAGTTGAACTTCCCTAATCCAAATATACTAGACACAAAATGTTACAAAATTTAAAACTCTTTGAGCATCAGATCAGTACCACAAGTGGAAAATCTCACATCTGACCTTACATGACAGTCGAAACATAGACACACTAAAAATATGTGTTATCTCTAGCCTATATATGTAAGGAATATGTGAAACATAAATGAATTTTGTGTTTGGACTTTGTTCCCATCCCTAATATATCTTTATTATGTATGTGCAAAATTCCAAAATCCAACAATAATCCAGGACACTTCTTATTGCAAGCATTTTGCATAAAATACATTCGGGCTATATTGCATTTATTCATTAACTACTGCATTGGTTAGAAATGGACAAGTCATATTTTTCCTGCCTTGTCTCTTTTGAGCACCTCTTTTCTGAATGATATTTTGTTTCTCTGTCTGAGACTGTCTTGAACATTAGTCTCTTTCTCTTGGGCTTCCTGCCAATGATCCATACTTTCTTCTGTTAGGATTATACTATCCATTCTTTCTAGATACACACTTCCCACAACACCACTGGTCCCACTTTTCCATCTAGCAAACTCCTATCATTTCTTTATGGCCTGAATCAAATCCTGTCACTTCCATAAAAGATTCAGATTCTGTCTCATGTTAATCACTCCTTCCACTATGTTCCAATACATTTCACCAAAGTACATTATTTTATAAGTACTTAGATATTAATTTTTCCAATCTACTTCCTAAGACTGTGCTTGATTTACAGTAGATACTAATAAATGATGAGTGAGGGGATCATTGGCCATATGAGAGAGATTTCAGAACACTCCATCAAATTAAACAATTTAATAATGATCTATTTTGCCAACATATCAGTCTAGTCTTTCTCAAATATGTATAATTCACCTAAGATTATTCTGAAAGTAAAATATACAGCTATAACACAAATGTCTTAAATATATGTATATTGCTTTTGCTTAACCTGAAAATTACTCTTTAAAATATTGTAATGTCCTAAATATCCTATCATCTTTCACTCAATTAAAGAGATGCCTGCTGTTGTCTATAAGTTTTAATAATAAGAAGAATGCAATTAAATTGGATACAGTATTTTTTTGCTTCATTGTGTTTTTGTGTGTGCACATGTAAGAGAGAGAAGAAATAGAAAGCCACTTATAAAACACAAATGACAGGAAAAACAATAGACAAATTTGGAATACATCATTTTATTTTTGTAAAATAAAAACATTTTTACATTTAATAATAGGTAGTAAAATTGAAATTAGGGCAAGATTTTTTTGAGTAAATATTTTGTAAAAAAAAACTACAGGTAATAAAAACCCAGGAAAATAAGAATGTTATTGAATAGAGATTATAGAAATAAATATCAATCTATCTATTTATTAGTTTCATTTCTGAGTATTGGCTTGTGTATCTGTACACCTGAGTGAATGTATGAGAGAAAGAGAGAAACTGAGAAAGAGTATTAACATCTACATTTCAGTGTACCATACAAAAATAGTGAGATGTATGAAATGATAAGTATAATGTGCCAATAATTAAGAAATGAAATTTCAAACATTTTTTTCTTTTCTTCCACATAGTAAGAACATTAAAATATACACTTATTTTTATATTTAATCAAAAAATATATGCATGATACACTTTTCATAAAAAAAGCCTTCTGAAACAGAAAGTACAAAAATCTTTATTTTGTTCTCCGGGGTTCTAATGTGCTAATTCTTGTTCTATTTTTCTTACATTTTATCAATTTCTTATAATCTTGCTGTTCCAGTTTGCTGCATTTGGGGACCATACGTTTTTGTATAGATTTTACACTGATATATATTTCTTTGATTTTTCTACATTTTTTATTCTAGATCTTTATAATCATAATAGACAAATAAACTATTAAGAATCTAATACCATCATATAATTTGATCATTTTAGTCCCAGAAAAATTCAGATTACATTGGGGATCTGGAATTATTTGGGGCAGGGTTTTGCATACATATTTCTTTTTGTCAAAGACAAATATTAGACTACATATTAGTTTTGCAGTCTGGCCACACTGATGCAGGCATATCTACTTGACCAGGCTTATTGAGGAATAAACAAAACAGGAAAAACTCTCAGAAAAACATTTAGGATTTTTCTCTTCCAAAAACAGATTAAAAGGCAGAACTCAGAGAATTCTGAAATGCATTGCAATCCCATCAATCTAAATACTTTTCTTAAATTAGGTGGCAATTTGAGTTAAAAAAATGACTTCTCTAGTCTTTATTTTTGCTTCTTGAGTAGATACTTTATGTGCACCATTATTCTCCCAGAATTCAATACCTTGCATACCTAGTCTTATTGCAATCCAGGGATAACTGTTCCTACACTGTCCATTGTATATTCCAATAAACGTTCTATTCTATTCCATATTCCAGAGCACTAATGTGGATTCACTTTCTATTTCATTTTCTGTCTAAATTAATTATCCCTTGAGGCTTTTCTTGGCAAGTAGTTAAGTATTTTTCAAAGTCCTTTTGTGTGTTTTTTTTTTTTTTTTTTCTGAGTCCGAATATAGAGAGAAATGTTCTAATAGTGTATTTGTTGTGCTTGGACAAAGAGCAATGCCAAATTTGAAAACAGCATTAATATATGTATATGCAAGCCTTTTGGCATACCTGGGATGACCATGGCCTCAAACTTGGTTAAATAAATCAAACTGGTTAGAATAAATAGGTAGATATCCCTGCAAGATGTCATATTCTTTCTCAGGTAACACTAACATGAAAAGGGTCCTATTAAACTCAGCTGAACTGAAATAGATTCTCCTTATGAACAGGCATCACAGAATTTGATGTAAAAAATAAGTAAGAAAAGGGGCTTTGAATAAGATGAATCCTTTATGAACTTCTACTTCCACATTTATGAAATAGAATAATAATATTAACAACCTAAGGTGGTTGTATTAAAAAACCTTTTTCTAATTTTAATTTTTTGAAAGAAACAGCCATAATATTAAGGATTATATTTAGTTGTATTAAATCTTTTAGTACAAATATTTTTAGTATAAAAGTTAGAAATTTTTCTTTAGTACAAAAAGTTCTTTAGCATAAAGGTTTTATAACTTTTAGTACAAGAAAAAAATTAATAAATGCTTTTTTCTATTTTATGCTGTTTAGTTGTAATCAATTTTGGATTTGATGACTTTTAATAGTAAGAAAAAGAGGTATCTAGGACTTCTTGAATCCTATCTGTCTGGCAATCTTCTCTTTAGTAAAATGGCAATCAGTGTGCTACTAATATGTGACCTTGTATCCTAAATTTCTATTAACAACTTAGGCTTAAGGCCAAAGCAAAATAATAATAATAATAATAATAATAATAATAATAATAATATCTCATTTCCCCTCCCCCAATTTAAAATTTGCTACTAGTTTCTTTGGTTGTATTAAAAGAATAGAGTAAGATAACACCTGTGTCTGAGAGACTATAGTGTTTTCATTATCCTGAATATACCATGGAAGCTTCTTAATCTGTTGGAATTGGGTTCCCCAGAAACAGACTCTGAGATGGTGATTAATGTACATAAAATTAAGCAGAATGTGGAAGGAAGCAGAGTTATGCAGAGAGAGAATCTGGCTTGTGGTGTAGACTTTAAAAAGAACACAGTCAACCTAACAATGGGTTCTGTAACTTGGATATCTCTTTGGTGTTGGGTCAAGTTAGGGAAAGAAAATGAGCACTTATACTAATTTATTGATTATTCACTGGGTACCAACCCATCCTGGAAAAAAAAGTGTGAATAGTGGGAAAAACTAGATATCTTCAACTACAATAACTGCTAACAGCTGAGTGCAATGTCCTGGAAGAACTTCTGACTCCTGAGGAATGACATTATTCCTGAAAGAAGATTTGATCGACACATCAGCATAGTTTATATCTTGTGTGACTAAGATCCAAATATTCAAATAGGTAATGCAAGCAGCAATTTTAGACTTTAGGCAGTGTTTTTTTTCCCCCCAAGGGAGAAAGTTTGAAGAGAAAGGTTATTGTGGTCCAACCACAACCCAGTGCCACTAAAGTTAGTCTTAGGGATACAAGACTTCTATCCATCCTAGTTCCCCTCAGCCTCAGCAAGTACTGTGCTCATCTCAGTGTCACTGGGAGGCCAAGCCAGACCCTCATCCTTGAGATATCTGAGCCATTGCCAGATTCCGATCAGGTCTGGGTTGCCCTCACTTGTCAATGTGAAGTAAAAAATCAACAGGGTGCTAAAAATATTTGTCCCTCCACCACTTATAATGATAGTCAATTACTTAACTGCTAATGATAGGGTCAAATACCCTTCTTATTAGTGCTGCTGTCTTGGCATGAGGAGTCTAAAGTGTCCAGGCAGATTATGTAGTTTCTGATTCAAGAGGACTCTTGTCAGCTCCCCTAACAGAAGTGTTTCTCCTTTAAGAGCCAACAGAAATGTTCATTCTACAAGCAGGTCACTTGGGATAATAAGAAGAACTATTCTTTCTTCAACCATTTAATTTGTGTTTTCTTCCTATTGGGGGATACAACATCATATATATTTTTTAATATATGTTCTGGGATATCCTAGAGAATGATGTAAATATAAAGTTATTTCTGATCATTAGTTAGAGAAATTGTGGAGGTCACCAACCATGTATCCTCTAGGTCATTAAGAATAATTTTTCCTTAGCTGGATTTCTGATTGGCTTGTCCCACATGCCAAGGATCCAACTGAGTACTTAAAACGACTTTCAAGAATATCTATTTTAAGTATCTAATCAGAGAACGGCGAAGTGATGACTGGGTTCCTCTTCAGGTGCAGATGCAGTGGCTCCAGTTTAGCTGGATGCAGATCAGCATCATCGTTACCACCTGGCTGTGTAAGCTTTTAGTCCAGAGGGAGAGGAAAGGGAGAGCATGGTTAGGCTTTAGTTCTTGGATTATCAATTTCATTTCAGAGCCTAAGTCAGATACTCTTTGAAAAATTAGGTTTTCCCTTTCTTTGGTGTATAGTTAGAGTACAGAATAGTACCACAGAGATTTAAAAAGACAACAAACAGAAAATAATGGCTGCCATGGAAAAGGAGAGAGGCAGCCAAGAGAAGTATCTCTAGTTTTACATGGGGATGAGAGATCTTGTAAACAAATGGATGTTCTTTCTTTCGGAGCTGGAACTAGTTGACAGCAAAAGAGGTCTCTTTCCCAAAAGGAAGAAGGGATTGCAGCTGCACCTAAATTAACCCATGTCTTAGCCAGTTTGGGGCTGCTATAATATAGTACCATGAACTGGTTTACTTACAAACAATAAATTTTCTTTTTTTCTCACAGTCTGGAAGTGGAAGTCCAAGATCAGGATGCCAACATGATAGGGTTCTGGTGAGGGCCTTTTCCAAGTCACAGACTGCTGACTTCTTTTTGAATCCTTACACAGCAGAACAAGAGCTATCTAGCTCTCTGGATTCTTCTTATAATGATACTAAGTCATGAAGGATCCACCCTCATGACATAATAACTTCCCAAAGACCCCAACTTCAAAGAGCATTACATTGCAATTTGGGACTCATCCTATTGATTTGGGGACAGATATGATTATTCCGTCTAGAGCAGTCCAGCAAAATCAGGTTGTAGCAAAAGCAGGAAAAAAATAAAACAAAATGAAGCAAAAATGTCAAAGCCAGCATGGAATGGGAAAACGGAGAACAAGCTGAAATTGGACCTGAAAAGTGGAGGCAAGATCTGAAAAATGGAGAACCTGAAAAGAAGGTAATAAAACTCAGTTGCTTCTCTCAGGAACCATGTGGTCATTTTTGTATCGCAACAGAAATTTTGTCTCCTCTCCTGTCTGTCCTATATCCCTATATCAAATAAGATGAACATTTTGTAGAGCAGTTTCTTATTTTTTATGCTTCCTACTAAATGACACTGAATGGTCTCTGAGATCAGTAGATTTTATTTATATTCTGAGAAAACCTAGGTCCTTTCAAGCAGTTGAAGGAGCATGAGTAAATCTGTTATATGAAACTTTTCTCTTATTAGACCACTCAAGACAAATAAACAAATAATATACATAAATTGTATTATTTTTCTAACCTGAAGGAGATATCCGAAAAAGTAGGAGTGTTGTTATGGACTATTCATCTCAGTTCGTCTTAAAATTCCTAAAAAAACTAAATGCACTTTCTTTCTTTCTTTACCACAGAAAAGTAGTGGGATAATAGAAAATAAATTGTATTATTACAGAAATAAGTAACTTTTGCTAGATTTTCTTCTTCATTAAAAGTTGTGGAAGTACAAATTTTAGATGACAACTACTATTCTTTTATCCTTTTAAAGGTTTGGGATTGGGTGAGAAGTTGAATGTGAGAGGAAAAGTATTACAATCTTTTGAGTGAGAAAAACTAATACAAACAAGTCTAGTACTTCAAACTCAGGGAAGAACATTTGTGTATAAAACAAAGGAATAAAACTTTCAGTAGAGATATTTTATTATATTGAAAGAAACACTTAGAAAATACTTAACAGTTGTGTTGGACACACTGCATGCTATTATTTAATCAATTAAATGTTATTTCTAATATTAAAAGACATAATTTACCTTTTTTTTCATAATTTCCAAGGGAAATTTGTGTCTTTGAATGTGCATGTACCACAGTTTATCTCAAAAGTACTTAGTAGTTAAACAAATAAACAAAAAAACCCCACAATAATCCTTAGATCCTGGGCTATCAGACAGCTTTGTATTCACCAAGAGACTTACAAAATATTTTTGGAATTATCTGTGCTGTGCAGATGCTCTTAAGCCACAGAGAAAATTCTTTAATGGGGAATTTGTATCCCATAAAGGATTGTGCAGCTGAGAAACTGGATAGCATGACTGACCATGAGGGAGGAAAAATCCAAACAAAACCGCATAATCCGCATTTGTGTGAGATCATCTGCCAGTCTCTGCGTAATAAGGCATTTCACTCAAATTTCTCTCCATGTTAGCTGCAGTGTTCCATGTCAGAGTCCATTGTAGGTCCCATGGGGTCACCCTATGACTCTGGCTGGAGGCAAATATAAAAACAAAATGAATATTTAAATATTGGGAAACTTTTTAATTTGGGTTTCTGACATGTGACTAAAAGGCATAAATATTTATAAAGTATTTCTCAGAAAATTAACATTTTCACTTTATTTCTGAGATTTCTGAAATTAATGTAAACATAATTATTCCTATCAGAGTACACAGAAAGGGAACAGAAAATATTTTTTAAAACCCCAGTAGGTCAATATTTTTTTCTAAATGTGGTCTGTAGTTATAATTAGGGTATAACAAGTTTTCCTACAAAACTAAGAAAATATGTTTTCATTAAAACAGGTACTTTTATATTTGAAAAATTAAAAACATACAAAATAAACAATGAAATGAATCTTTGATAGATTTTGGTTAAAATATTCTTGATAACACTTTATTTTAAATATGTGAAATTTAAATAGCAATAATTATACTAATTTTTAGTTGTGGGGAACAAAACTACATAAGTAAGAAAAAATAGAACAACAAGTATATTTACAGCAAAGTAATTTTAAGTACTTAACAAATTTTAATATATGAATCAACACTTATTAATTTTCAATGTACTCATTATTTTATGATTGTGATTATCTAAAATAATGTTTTAATATGCCTCGAAACTAACTCAGGCAGAGAGAGAAAAAAAAATATCCACAGCATTTTTAAGATCTTTGATCTTTATGTGTCAAGAAACTTGTGGGAAGTAAGTGATGAGAATAAGGAATAATATCATATAACAAATATACAGTACAAATTGAACCCTTTAGCCTTAGTCTAAAAAATCAAATAAGAAGGTAGCTTATTAAAAGAAAAAGTTGGTTTCCTTCATGTGATTCTCATTTCGCTAATTTCTTGTTAATTTTCCCCCCTTCATCCTCTTCTTTCTTTTTTTGTCAGCAATTTTTTCAAAAATAAAATTCATACCTCAACTTTTTTTCCATTATATTTTCAATTCTATTTTTTAACTTGGTAAGCATGTTTTACTTTACTGGTGGCACAAATTAAGTAACATTTTTCATAATTTCTATTACTAATCACGCACATTGCTATTGCCACATTATTATGCAATGTTTCTAGTCCTGGGAAGAGTGGCTTTGTGTCCTGTAAGATCCCAGTAGAAAACAGCACACTCAAAATAGCATTATTAGATGAGGGTTTATTATCAAAGGATCATTCACAAAGGCGCGGCCTCAGGAGAACCTGGAAGAGAGCAAGAAAAGCCTGATCTGTCACCACCTCCGTGCCCAGCAGGAGTGGGAAAGAGGAGTTGCAGGAAACTAGACAGACTTTTGGGTAGCCGAGGACACCTCAGAGAGGCCAAATCATTCTGTCAAGGGCAAAGTCAATCCCAGGTGACATCACAGAGAGGAACAGAGAAGATAAATAAACTGTCCTCGCTTTAGTTTATTTACCTATTTCTTGTTCTTCCTCTTAAGAGAAATTACCCAAACTTTCAATTAATTGAGAGGAAAACTGCAGATCTTTTCAACATCCTATAGGGCAATTATTTAACAAGCACCCCCCTCACCCCCCGAATAGTTTCTTTCACTGGGACCACAGATCTATGTTTGACCTTGCTATTTATTACTACTATCAGCATCCGCCTAGCTGAGCTTAAATATTGCACACTTTTGTGTGCTGGACATCAAGTTGTTTGTATCTAGTAGCAAAGACAACCTATACTTATATCATCACTCTGTAGGACATTTTTCCTAGTTTTTCATTCATTTAACTAATGAATTGGAAAATATCATTAGATTTTTTTCTTTCCATTTTTGTAGGAGAGTTGTATTTTTAACTGAACCTGATCAGAAATCAGAAGACACAGATGCCCTGTTAATACACAGGTCAGTCTTAGGCAGAAAGTAGTATGTAGAAGATGGATAATATATCTGAAGGAGAAAGTGAAAGATATTCTACCCAGTTACAATTTTTGTTGTAACATATCTTATATATTTCTTTCTCAATATAACTATCAAATAATTAATACATTTTAAATTAGTGTGGTTATATATGTAAGTTTTTTTTAACAATGAGAGTACTTTTGTACCCTGTGGACACTAGCACTTTGAAGTCATGTGAGGCAGCAAAAATATTTTATTGGTTGAAAACTTTCAAAATAAATAATAGAAGCTCTACTGAAGGTTATACATATTTTAATGTAGTATCTAGCATATATTAATAGAAATAAGTCATGTAATTTATTAATCCCCATTATTCAATATGTGCAACATGCCCAATATTTCAGGATACAGTAGCTCCCACCATGTAGAGTTCTATATTTTTATGTTTAATAGAAAAAGATGGCAGGGAACATTTTTGTGACTTTCAACTATACAAGTTTCTTGATTAGAAATCTGACCTTATTAGAAGTAAGAACTTCCAGAGCCTATAACTGATATCATCCTGTTCTGCTGAAAGAACTCTGACCTTCCAAGTCACTCTGACCTGCCAAGCCACATCCCAGTTTAGGTACTGAAAGGAGGGATGGCAGCAGTGATGGAGAATGAGCTTCAAGAGCCTCCCACATTTCTTTTTTATTAAATAGGAGTATGTGAATAATTTGATTGAATCCTGTTCTGGAAATGGGGTATCAGTCAGATTCTATTCATTTGGTTCACTTGGAAAGTTATATGTTCAGTTGTGAGAAATTGACATTATAAGCCACTTCTCAGGGAAGCTGTAAAAATCTTCTTGTAAGATGTTTGTCGATAACAAAATCTGGTTAGATCTACACCTTTGTCCTTGATTTGGTTCTAGGATTCAAATGACTGGCTTATTGAACATAAGTCAGGCTATCTATTATATTTCTAGAGTTCATAAATAGCAAATATGATTCCAGCTTCAAATAAGGTTTGTTGATGGACAGTGTATATGATTTCCTGCATGGATCCTAGGATTATTTTTTTATAATACTGAGCAACACCTGTAGTAGAGTTGGGTAGACCTAGAATGACCTGGCATAATATTTTGTTCATTTCTCTCCCTGTGTCCCTTTTCTGAACAATATGTTCATCCATATGTGAAATCAAATACACTGTCCATCAATGACATTCATTATTTGAAGCTGGAATCATGTTTACTGTTCATGTTTATACATTCATGAAACCAAAGCATGCAGCAAAATAGCAGGCAAATATAATGCTACTTTCTGAGAAAAAGGAGTAAGAAAAAGATTTCTTCTTCATTTTGTTTTCAATTTCACAACTCCTGGGAATGCAGAAACTCAGCTAAGCCAGAGGTAGTTATTTCCAGGTAATTTTTTTAAATTTTAAAAGAGGCATTTATGTGCATTTTTTTTTATCGGGCAGCCCAATCCTTTTTTTGTAATTCCTTAGCACTGAGTAATTGAACATGATTATACCAGACTATAGTAAAAGTTATAGCTTTCTTCATGGAGTTCATTTGTTTTACTAGTCTAGATGTATCTCTTCAGATATACTTGTCTATATGTGATATAATATTTAATAATTTAATATTAGCTTATTTAACTGTTTTAATAAATTATCGAGCTAGTTTTACATTTTTTTTCCTTAAGAATGTGCCCTACAAGGATGCATATATAGAATTTATCCATAGAAAGCCCAAAAGTTTGTCCTTAGAGCAAGGATAATGTAGTGCTGGTTTCTGAGTCTGTGTTAAAAAAATTATATTATATAATATGTATATATATATACATATTATATAATATGTATATATACATATTATATAAACATATTATATAATATGTATATATATATATTATAATGTATATATATACATACATACACACATATGTGTATCTAATATATATATGCATATATGTATGTATTCCCAGAAATGCCACCATTAAACATCAAATATTCTGCATTATCATCAATTTATTATAATCATGATTAATTAATGTAGCATTTTATTGGATTTGTCCACTTTGGAGGCAAGTAAATTTACTACTAGACCAAGATATTTGTAGCAGTGCCAAGTTTTGTGTGTGAGGCCCTCTTAGGGCCATTAGTTTGGGTCAAACAATAGATAAGACTTTCACTGTCTAATGGATGAATGTATGAAAGGGATTAAAACATTGTATCCAGGAGCTGTGCTGAGCTCTACTTAATTGAGGGTGCTATTCTCCTTTTTCAGTGAAATTTATTGAGTTGTCCCTTTTCATAACATTTTAAGTAAAAAAATGACTCATTTTTGAATAAGATTGTCAGGCTGGAGGTCATGACTTCGTTTTTAATGAAATAACCTGTTTTCATTACGACTCATCAGTAGTTCACAAAAAGTCCAGAGGGCAAGGAACACTTACAAAGTTTTAACCCAATGTTTCTGATCACTTGTGAGTTTTTCTGTACATTATTTGTAATTATTGGGACATGCAGGAAAAAGAAAACTCTAGTGCAAGGCTTGATTTAATATTGTCTGGATAGATATTAGCCCATCTTACAACAGATGTTCTCATGTCAACTTTAGACATCTCTAAGGTTATTTGATAACAGTGCCTATTTAACATTCCCAGATACTGAATGTTCTGTCTAAACTAACCAAAAGGGCCAGTAAAATGTTGAGATTATTTTTGTTTGATTTTTGTCTTTAAAATCTGAAGTTCATTTCTAGCAGTTCTTTAGCTTATATCCCAAATTTCCATGTTAATTAGCTCAATTTAATCATTCCACATTATATACACATGGTAAAACACATTGCACTCAATAAAACATGCAATTAATATTTGTCCATTAGAAAAGATTTATAAAAATCCAAACAGTAAGAACAATAAAATAAAACAAATCTAAGACTAGATCTTGTACCAGTGTATTCTATTCCCAGGTTTCTGGAGTCTGATCTGAGCTTTTTCATCAGCTTTTCTTCACGTCTTGACCACTATTTTGAGAAACTACTAAAGGCTAAAAATTAGCTAAAATATTTTATGTTTTTAATATAATCATTCCACCAATTTTGTTTATTTTTCTTTGCTCCAGAAAGTGTGGTCTCCTTTCTTTTAGGTAGATTCCTATATTACTAGTTAATCTACTATTTTAATTATCTGCAGTAGTTGACACACTTCCAGTTACTTTAAGTGGCTTAATTATGCATGTTTCAGGTGGCCAATAGACTCCTATCTTGTCACCTACATCCTCTAGTAGTAGTAAAAACATTCTTAGGGTCTTTGAAATCTGTCCTTTTGTATTCCATAGCTACTCCTCACTCTTGTGGGATCCAAGAGAAACTTCAAGAATCCTATGGCAGGACTCTGAGAGTTACACAATCACACTGCCAATCTTGTGTTAATGGACACTTGGTTCTAGGGATACTCATGCCTTGTTATCACCCATAGCAGTGAAGTTTCTTAATTTCAGTGTAGCCCAATCCAACTTTGTTACTACATTAAAAATGGATCTAAATGAAATAATTGCCCTAATTACAACTAACTCTCAATGTAAGACAAACTATCAGTAAAATATAAGTTAAGAATTATTAGAAAGAAAACATAAGAAAAACTTAAGCAATACTTCAAAGTCTTTTTAAGTCTACAACTTAGGTTGGATAAGGGTGTGTATGTCCAAAGTCAAATGTTCAAGGAAGCATAGTAACAATTCAGAGTGCTCTAATATTGACCTTGTATACTTTCTTTAGTGTTTAAATTTTATAGTCATATTTTCACTAAAATCACCATTTATATCATAATTAGCCTTAGTGATACAACTGTTCTAACTACTTTCAAATAATAAGCACTTTAAGTCAAACAGCATTGTCAATGTACTTCAAGGGTGCTTCCTTCCACATAAAGTGTAAAAAAAGGAAACTGGATTACTAGCTTCACATTTTAAGACATTGGAGAGCACTGGGAACAAAAAAGACAAAATAAGCTGAAATTCAAGAAAGAAAAGAGTACTTAACTTTCTTAGATTGCAGTTATACTTCCTTGTGTTATTTTCATCTGCGTGCTTTAAAGTTTCTATAACTTGAAAAGTTACTTAACATTTAAAAGATAGAAATCTTGCATTTACTGTTCAAATTCTTTATGATACAGTTGTAATTTGTTGCCATGGATTTTTAAGGAAATTAAGAAAGAAAGTTTTTTTTTTGTAAACTTACCTATTCTTTTTTTTTTTTTTAAGTTTTTCATTCTTCTTTAGATACCAGAACTTGATTACAGTATCATTTTACTTCAGTGTGAAAAAATTGCTTCAGTATATTTTGTAGTGCAAGTGTGTTGACAGCAAATTCCCTTAGATCATTTATCTGAAAGTGCATTTTCTTCACCTTTTATTAGAGTCTGTAAACAAGTCTGGATGGTGCCTGGCATTTTGCCAGAGGTAGTGGTTTGTGAAGTAATGCCAGTGAGCCATTAAGTATGGAGATTCCTTATTGGTTGACTGCTGTATCTAGTTTATATTAATTAAGATAAGCTGTGTAGAATGTATATATACCCCTCCTGTCCTACAATAAACGGCTTCCACTCCTGCTGTATCAACCTACACAAGTTGTTCGTCACCCCCCGGCTATTTTGCTGAAGCCGGACTGCGGCAGACCTTTATTTTTGAAAAATTCTTTCACAGAATAAAGGATTTTTCTTTTTATTTCAGCACTTTAAAGGTGTCATTCCACTGTCTTATACCTCTCATAGTTTCTGGTGAAAATTTTTTGGTTATTTGAATTATTGTTTCCTTGCATGTAAAATGCCATTTTCCTCCAGTTACTTTCAAGAGTTTTCCTTGATCTATGATTTGTAGCCATTGGACTTTGATCTACTTTTGCATAGTTTTCTTAAAGTTATGTTTGGAGATTTTAGAATTTTCAATTGTAACTTTTACCTTATTTAGGAAATTATATGCCATTAGTTAGTTTTGTTTTGTACCAGGAATTGAACCCAGAGGCACTTAACCAGTGAGCCACATCCGCAGCACCTACCCCCACCCCCATCCTGCCCTTTTTGTTTATTTGTTTGAGTCAGAGTCTCACTAAGTTGAGTAGGGCCTTGCTAAATTGCCGAGACTGACTTTGAATTTGTGATCGTCCTGCTTTAGCCTCCTGAATCCCAGGGATTCCAGATATGTACAGCCACACCATTAGTTTTTAACTACTTTTTGTTTCTTATTCTCTCTTATTCTTTCTGGGACTTTGACTAAATATATGTCAGGTTTTTTATTATGGCTCACAATCACTAAGTGCCAGGACACACAGCTGAATCAGTCAAGGTCATGACACACAGCTGAATCAGTCAGGGTCACTCCGGGTGAATTGGGCTAGCTACTAAATAACCACACAGAGACAGAACCCTTTTTTTTGGGTTCAGTGATGGCTCCTCAATCTCAGTTCCCACAAGGGAGGCCAGAGAGGTAGGCAAAAAAGAGAGTGACCATGCACAGAATCCTGTTTTTTACTGGGGAGAGCCGTTGATAGAACATTCTATCTTAATAGGGCAAAGGATTTGGTTTCAGAGGGTGGAGTCTTGTTTGGTGATGTCTTGTGGTCAGCAGTTTGACTGACATCTTGGAAAGTCACACCTGTGTCAGGTACTGTGTGGGGATCTTAGGCAAAGCAAGTGAAAAGGACACATATCACACAGCCCAGTCAGACCAGCAACACCAGTCCAGTTCCCGCATATGCTCAAATGTGCATAGCTCACACACAAAGCCCATGGCTGGCTCACAACAACTAAGTTCTACACATCTGTTTACTAGCTCTTCTCAGTTGAATAGTACACATCTACTTTCAAATCTCCTGTCATTTCTATTGTACTATTATACTTATCCAGTAATTTCTTTTATTTCAGAAGTTTTATGTTTTTCATTTTCTATTTATTCCAAAATTTATCCAATAATATTATGAGCATGTCTTTATCTCATTGAGATTCATTATAATAACAAGTTAATATTCTTGCCTAATAATCCAACATTTAAGTCATGTTAGGTATGATGTTGAGCTCTGTTGATTTTTTCCTTGATAATGAAAAACATGTTCATATTATTTACATAGTGATTTGTTTGAATATCAATCACACTAAATGTTGTAAATTTTATGTTGGGAAAACTCTGGATGTTGTTTTGAGGAGTTTTTATACTTTTGTCACTAGGCAGTTAACTTTGATAGAATCAGTTTGCAAACTTTATCTTTTCTCTGATGGATGGCAGCTCAAATCCCATTTCAGTGTTTTAAATTAAAACTTCAGGCTGATTTTAGTCTGCCCTGTGCATGCATGGTTGAGGAATCAACTAGAGATTGGAAAGACCTCATACATTGAATTTAAATAATCATATCCCTTGTTTTCTTCTTTTTGGTACTTCAACCTCATTAATGGCTGTTGATACCTAGGTTTCTATCATCTGAATTTTTCAGTCCAAAAGGAGATAGTTTGTGTAAGTATTATAGCTGCTCCAGGACTACCCATGACTATGGCTTATCTTCAGTTATATTTTTATAATATGCTTATGAAAGCTGTGTTTTCTAATTTTCAGTATCTATGATTAACACCTCATTGATTTAGATTTATAAATATATTCTACTTTTAATTATTTTCCTCAATCAACTTTGCATTATTGAATAACATTTTAACTGTTCTGATTAAACAAATGTGAAAAAAGAATAAGACAAGTATTAAGCATTGCTTTTTTCTCTTCATTTCCTTTTGGACTGCTTTTCCCCAAACTCTCCAGCTATTACCCCACACCCACCCACAAACATGCAACCCTTGCCAGGTACACTTCAGCCTTATATTTTTGTAGTTTTGTTTTGTTTTGGCTTGGGAATTTTCTCTTTTTACTTTTTAATTTTTTATGTGAAAGGCATTAACACTATTTTTCCCATATGACAATATAGTTTTATAAGTTATCAACTTAAAATACTTCATAGAATCCCCTTGATATTTTTTTCTTTTATAAAAGAGAACTGCTAATTGAAGGTTTCAGTTTGATAAAGCCTTTGAATGTGTGTAAGCTTTGGAATACATTTAATATAAATTGCTAATTATATTATAATTTAGATAGGTATAAAAGTCTAATTCCAAAGTTATTGTACTTTATAACTTCTTCATATTTTATTTGTTTCTTTATTCTAATGTTATTTTTATAAATTTTGATGTCAGTCAGATTCTTATTTTTTGTAGGTAACACATACTTTCTCTCAAAGATATTTTTTTAAATTTCTTATCTTTTGAGCCTGGGGATGTGGCTCAAGTGGTAACGCGCTCGCCTGGCATGTGCGGGGTGCTGGGTTCAATCCTCAGCACCACATAAAATAAAATAAAGCTATTGTGTCCACCGAAAACTGAAAAATAAATATTAAAATTCTCTCTCTCTCTCTCTTTCTCTCTCTCTTTAAAGCAAAAAACAAAAAAAAAACTTCTTATCTTTCATGTCTGTAAAAACATAAACTATAAACTCTATAGGCCTAGAAGTTTTGACTATTTTTTGATTTTTTTTGTTTTTGTCTTTGCTATTAAGTTTGAGATTCCATTGCCCTTTTATTCTGTCATTCTATCAAATATTTATTTCTACTATTTATTTTTACATTTTATTTTAATATTTAATTATAATATAATTGTATATAACTACTTCTATTCTTTATATTTCTTAATTTTTCTTTTATATTATCTGTCACCTTGTTAACTTGCAGTGACTTATGCTTCCCAACTGAGGTAGTAAAGTAAGCATTTCCTTGATTGGTCCTACCTTCTGACTGTTCTCTGTGCTCCAGAGTCCCAGTATATAGGCCCTCTGCATACCTTTCTTCAGAAAAGCATGATGCCTTATTATGTTAGCAATAAATAAGTTCTACTATGGCTCCTTTCTCCATATTAGACATATTTTCTTCTGCTGCATCATTGATGTGAATTCAAACTACACTCATTAAATTTAAATGATTCATTCAGATTATTTTGAAAGTTGTGTGACTGAATACACAGCTTAACTTAACCATCATCATCTCAATGGCTCGCTGGCATCACCTCTCAACCACTCCCTTCTGGTAAAATGCCATGTGTCATTCCAACTCGGCTGTGGCCCTCAGCAACACATGACTACCATTCTTTGTTGTAGGTATGTCATTATTTATAATGTTTGCAAAACATTAGATAGCATATTTTGGGTATGAAAGAAGGACTGGTAATAGAGATCAGAAAGCCTGCGTAGTAATTTAATTCAGAAGGGACTTACATTTTTCTAAAATTATAGTCTAAATATCATTCTCATAAAAACTATGGGAAAGAAATGCATTTGAGTTTGTATTTCAATTGTTATTTTTAAAGTTTATTTTAATTTCATTTCGATGGATTTTATCATTTGGTGAAATGTGTAATCTGACAAATCTGCTATACCTTCCCGACTCACACAATGCCATTCATCCAGTAAAATGAGCATGCCTTCTACTTGTAATGAATACAATGGCCTTAAGCTTTGGAATAGAATTCACCATAAAATATTGTTAAGACTTTGTGATAGAAACACTTACTCATCCTGAATATATGATTAAATATAATAACATGAAAAACATATTTGAATGAAACTAAAATGGCTCCATATATTTTAAAATTATTTAAAATCAACAACAGAGTCCACTTTTGCTTTTTGTTTTTCAGAACAAACTAGTTTTATTCAAAATCACTTCAAAATATTTTAGTAATATTTATTTTCTTTTAATAAAGTGTGAATTTTTGCAAAACTGGACGTGAAGTCAACTATTGTCTGTGGTTCCCTGGAACATTTTTCAGTCAAGGAGAGTTAGAGATCGATATGTGGATTTTGGTCTTACAGAGAAGAATAGACAGTTAATCTTTTCTCATGCACACACACTCTGTAATCCAGTAGATTTTTAATGCAATTTATTCTTAGTTTGCTTTATGCATTTCTCTGATGTAATTTGCATAAATTATATTCTATAACCAATACCTTGGGAATAGTTCTAAAAAGGAGCTGAAACTCTAATACATTTCACATGTAAGCAATTTATTTTTAATATACTTCTATTATGTCATGTGGACTATTTCATATTAGAGCATAGGTATATGGCCATATACATTTTGTATAATAAGATTTTTCTTTACTACAAACTTTTTATAACATTCTGAGTACTTATATTATGAAAATTATCTTACATTCAACAGAAAGCCCCTGTGCACAGCTAGGTTTATAAAACTCATCCCTTTCCACATTATCAACCCTCCTCACAAAGATTCTGTGAAACATAAAATATAGATCATTAGAGTGCCTGTCACAGAATATTAGAAAAGAGCACTATAGACCTATAAATTATCTAAATATTTGGAAAGTTGGATCGAGGGTAGAAGCAATGAAAGGTCACTAGACTTGAGCAGTTAAGATTTTTAAGTACTTTCTAATGGCACACATTTATCATTGAAGGACATTGTATATGTTTCATAGGTGATATATTATACTGAGAAGAATATTTCCAGTGTTTCCCATAGAATAATGTATAGCCTATATGAGAAACTTACAAATAATGCAAAAAAGGAAATCGATGAAAATATCAGGTTAAAGATTTATGCATAAAGTTTATAAAAGAAAGAATATAAACTAAAAGAAAATGAGTAGCTATATTCATTGTAATACTTAGTTTTCAAAGAAATGCTAACGAAAATATCTAAATCCTTTTACTGAAACTAAAAGACAGATTATCACTAAATCAGGGCAGAGAAGAGGAAAGACTTTCAAAACTTCATATTTTTCTTCTTGTACGTGGATGTAATCACTGTATATAATTTTTTAACCTCTTGGGAAAACTAATCTACACATGTCTTGTGTTATAGTATCCCAAATCTACATAGAAATATTAAGAAAAGAACTTATTTGAATTTTTAAAGGTATATACACAAGAGTATTTACTGGAGTTGAATCAAAGGCTCCAATTTGGAGACAACCTTATTAAACTGGGACTATGGGCAGGTAAAATACAGTGGATATACACATGACACATTTTGATTTACATGTTTCTAGAAGTCATGGACTAGAACTACGGAGATAAATATAAATGGATATTTAAATATGGCATTTATTATAGCAGTAATATGCACCAAAACCTAGAAATATAACAAAATATGTTCAAGAGCTCTACACAGGAAAAAAAATCATTGAGATGAACTAAGATTGAGATGAATTAGATTCAGGCATATACTATGTTTTTTTGGGGGGCTTGAAATTAATAATAAAAATGTAAAATGGATTTATATAATAAAACAACTTCATAGAAGTCTAGAAATATTCAGAAAATTTCTAAACTGATTCTAAAAAAATATATATATATAAATGATTAGGATCAATGATAGGTAAGATGATCTATAATGAGCACTTTTTATGTTAAGACAATAAAAAGTGCAATAATGAAAACAGTATGGTATTATTGCAATGATAAATACTGAATAAGGAGTCCAAAAGACAACTTATAGACATATGCTATTCTCACTTATGATGAGGTTAGAACTGCTGTGCCATGGAAAGAGAAGAAACTCTATTCAATTCACTTTGCTAGATCAGCTGTATATCCACATAGGAGAGAAATGTGTTTAATTTTTATGGCATATAAAAAACATGGGAAACACACACACTCATGCACACAAAACACTTTTTCCCCTAGAATCTGTAGAAATCTATTATGTGAACTTCTGTAAGAGAAGATTTGTCAAATAGAATGGAAAATTCACTAAATCTTTCATCATAAAAAATGTATATGTTATTCCAACTCCCTCCTCGCCGCCCCCCCCCAAAAAAAAATATATCTGTTACTCAAAAGATACAGTTAAGAGTGGGAAAACATAAATTGTAGAAGCTAGTGAACACAAAAGGATTGATATTCACAAAAAATTCAAGTAATAAGACGTTACTTATTAATGATCAGGGAACTGATATTTACTCCAAAAAGACAGTAAATGAATACATTCAAAAGATTTCATACTTCATTTGTCATCTGAGAAATTAAATTATAAACAAAATTACATAAATAACACCTTGTATTGTCAAAGATCTAGAATAACTGCAACACTAACATATCTTAAGAACAAAGCTGGCACAACTATCTGTTTTGTAAAGCTCTTCAAAGTATAAAGCTCAACATTTGCCTACTTAGACATTTTCTAAGATAAATTATTTGCATAAATAAATATACAATAATTGATGGTAGAAAACTCATGTATATGTTCAACAAAGGAGGAATTAAGAATGTTCATAGTTGCCACAAAGTGTAAATAAAGCAAATATTTAGATTACCTTAGAACAAGTGAACATATTTTGATATACTCCTAAAATTGTGTGTATATGTATGTATGTGCATGCATAGCTTTATCCATTGATATATAGAATAAATATGTAAAATATTATACATGTGTATATGTGTATATCAACACAAATAAAGAGGTTACTATGACATTCAACAAAATAAGTGAATACCACAACCATAATTTCCAACAAAATAAATAAGATATAAATGAGTATATTCTGCAAAAATCCTAAAGAGAAAATAAATATATGCAAGTAGTTTTTGTGATAAAGTTTCCTCCAGGGAGAGACCAGTGGCTGGGAGGACATACCAGATAGGCTTCTGGAGAAGGACAATAGCCTGTCTTCATCTGCATACTGATTATAGCACTGTGTTCATTTTGTGAAAATTTAGCAAAATGTCCACTTACACTATATATAGCTTTCTAAAGGTATACTGAATTTGTTTTAAAAAGAAAAAAGTGTTGAATTGTAAGATGTGCTTAGGAAAATCAGAATACTTGTGTATGTCTCTGGTGGAAATGTGAAATAATGCAGCTGCTGTGGCAAATGGTATGGTGCCTACTCAAAAAATTAAGTATAGAACTATCAAGTGATCTAGAAATTGTACTTCTAGGTGTGTACTAAAAAAGAAACAAAAACAGGAACTTGAAACGACACATGTGCACCCATGTTCTTAGCAGCATTATTTACAACAAGTGAAGGTGGAAGGAACTCAAGTGTTCATTGATGGATGAAAGGATGAATAAACTGTGAACTAGGCACACAATGTAATATGGTTACCAAATCAGGGATAAAAGGACCTCAAAACAAAAAAAAATTCAACACAAATGTAAATCATTGTAATCGAACTAACAAAACTTTACTATGTGGTAAGGATAAAGATTTTAGAGACATTAAATAGTCCTGCCTTATAGTTCTCCAAAACACATCAAAGTACATGCCCAGGAATATTGTTGAGTTTTATTTTATGAATTGATCTAAAATAGTCTAGTAATTGGATGATTTACCTTGAAGGACAGAGCCTCTCTATTTCAGGGCCGATAACTTCAGTTTGGATATTTACAAAGTATATTTATAAAAAGCCTAATTTAAACAAAGTAAAAAATATAAAAATAAAGTTGTCAGTGCATTATTCATTTTCTTATTTAGTCTGTTAGGTTTTCAGCTATTTATTCAACATTAAATATGAAAACTGGGTTAATATCTTTTTAAAAACATTTTAAATTTCTAAATTTGTCATATTAAATCTGAAAATATGTGTTTAGCACGTTCTCTATAATCAGAAGTTTGGTTTGCATGCTGAATTATAAAAAGCATCAGAAGAGAGTCTTTGCAGTGAAGGAGTTTTTCATATTCCTGAGATAACAGTTTAGTGAAAAAATTAAAAGTAGAGATGACCTTTATAGAAGGAGATGTCAAAAGTTTCTTCATCAGTTTGTCTTTTTCTTTCCTGTGAACTTTTGTTTTTTGGTTGGGGAGAGACACAGTGACTAAAAAAGTAATTTGATGGTGTTACCTTCTTTTTTTGGTGGGGGATGGCACATGGTGCAGCATTTCTTTCTTTTATGATTTTTTAAAAAATAAACATTCAGCACTCTGATAAACAGCAGCAAAGCTTGCATTGACAAAAAGTGTTTTATAGGTGCATAGCACATCGTAAACATTTGGCAATTAAGTGGAAGCATGAAGGAACGAAAAGAGAAGTGAAGCACTTCTGTGGGAATAGTCATTCAGGTTGACTGTGGAAATATAACAACTGTGTGTGAAGGAGAACGGTTTGAACTTTGATGCTGTGTAATTTCAAATAGGTTTATTTCTTTAATTATTATTGAATCTATCTATCTATCTATAATAACAATTCTTTCAAATAAAATGAATATATACATATGTATTTTTTATTTTAAAAAATTGTTATTTCTACATATATACCAACCTACATAGGCATTTATTTTTATTTCCAGAGGTCTATGTACTTGCTTATTTCTGAGTATTAAATTATTGGTAAAGTGAAAAAAAAGTGATAGTTGGATTCTGTGCCTTTAAAGTAGTGGTACAAGCTCAAATATGTTCCTAACTAATCAACAGTAAAATTAGTTTCCACCCAGAAGGTATTAAGCAAAGATGCAGCAAGCTGTTTGCCTGAGATTAAAACTCTGGTGAGCCAAATCCAGTAAATGTGAATGTAGGAACACAGCTTTCCTTGCTAGTCTTTAAAACTCTAATCTGGTTTTTTCCCCAGTGGCTTTAAGAAAACTTGCTCAGTTGCTTATAGTCCACATGTTTCCACTAAAGTTGATTCCACACTGTATTTTTTTTAATTCTGTGCTTGATTATTGGTAGGGATGGGGTTTATGAGATGCAAACATACCATGTAGTTGAGAATTAGACTCAATAATGACACCACACACTTTATTAAGAAACATTTCAATCAAGCTCTGAATCCTCATTTATTGTCTGCCACAGCAAATTATCCTGGAATTTAAGGTGGAATCTGGGAAGTGGAGATGGCAATAACTTCATTTAAGAATTTTTTCCACTTTGAAAGTATACAGATATGAGAGGGTTCACTGAGACTTCTGATTTGGGGTTGCCAATTAATTGCTGTTCCTCTTGTTTCTTTTCCCACTCCTAGCCTTCAGTTTCATAATTTCATCCTAAGGTTATTAAAACAAGCCTTCCAATAGAACTTTCTGAGGCTAATTTATCTGAAGCCGCTAGCAAAACATTCTTCTTAAAACATACTTTAATCCTATCATTTTCTTTTTAAAGATAGATGAACCCACTGCTTGGCTTTTAAGACTCTATAAATTTATTCCTTGGCATTTATTCCCCTGTATTCATTGTTGCATTGGAATGGCCTTTTTGGAAAGCCATTACTCAGGAACTCATCTCTTTTTTTCGGTATGTAGTTTTCTCATTTACAGGATATTTGCATTTTTTATTATTAAGCCGGTAGATGTTTTCTTTCTAAGACTGAAACATTATTCATTCTCTAAATCCCTGATTAATCTCTACCTGCATGTGATACTTCTCAAGATCAGTGTTCTTTATGTTTTTGAAACCCTCTTTGTACTCAGAATCAGTACAAAATTGTGTGATTTTGTCATTCTTTCCCATTTGACAACATTTCATCAGAATGATAACTACATCAAAATAGAAGCCACTTAATTTCTTCATTTGGTTCTTCCAAAGCATGTATTATGTGCTGTATATAGAGACTCTTAAAATACTTTTTAGCAGATTAATGATTGGATTAGTTATGTGGGCTTCATTTGTATAAACCAGCAACCTGCAATCAATTTTAATACATTTTTAAATTATAGCACTATTGGTAGAGCAATAGTCCTCAACTAGCAATTGAGTATGCTTAATAGTAACTCTGAGGTCTCCGCGTTACTGTTAAGGGTCAAGAATAATTATGTATGAGTAGTTTTCAGAAGATATGAGGAATAATAAAATTTATTGCTGTATAAATGACAAATTTAATGTAAAAATATCCCTAAGTTTTAGTTGAATTTTTGAAACTGAAGGGCAACCAGGTGATTGGACACATGAGGAAAGGGGGATTTTAACGTTAACTTTCTTGTTACAAATGCAATCTTGGACTTCAAACTAATTATAATTTTCAATACTACTCTTTAATAAGGTAAATTTCATAAATACATGCATGTGTATAAATAATACTTGAGTCAGTGTCATGGCTACCCCCAGATTAATAACATATTGGATAAGGATGGAATATGAGTAGAATTTTCTATTGAATACTTGGTGTCTGCCAGAATTGATGTGGTTTCTACAACACTATTTTAATTTATGACCAATTGTGGCACATTATTTTCAAATCCTCCCAAGGGCTTATTAGTAAGTCTGTCACTCCACAGAGGAAACCAAGAAAACAATATGAGAAGGGAATTGCTGTCTGCTACAATTTATCATATGGATTGGAAATAGAGAGGGTTTTCATATAAATTCTAGAGAGTGCTTCTTGTTGTGAAGGTAAAATTGAAATTTCTAACAATTGAAGCAAAATTGTGCAAAAAACATCTCCTCAACAAAGTTATTCCAGTATATTATTGCCACCTTCCCTGGATATAGGAGGCTTCTTGCCCCTGAATATTGTTGGGTTTATGTAAGTAGTTGCTGGCTATATGCTGGAGATTCAGACACAAAAGAACTGAAGATGGATTGTATGGCTTCCTTAACCAACATTACTTTAGTGTTGTATGTCTGGCACATAAGTATGTATAAATAGAGCTAAAAATAAAATATTTTTCCTGCCTTTTACTTGCAAAGAATTTGGGAAAAAATGTATATGTGTACATATGAGAAAGGATTAAATGCTATATTTGTGCCTCCATCCCTTAAAAGAGATCCAGTTCTGTTATTTTATGAAAAAGGAATCTTTCATCACCAGAAACCAACATTCTGGTTCTGCAGCAACATAAATAAGCAGGATAAGCTGTGTGATGGTATCCCTTAAATGTAAAGTGAAAACATCACTGACCATATCAGGTACCACTTAGGCCAATTTCCAGCTGTATGCAGAAATTATCTTAACTGTAACTCGCTTAGCTGTATTATTATCTCTAACTTCTGGTATGGAAGTTCTGTTCGCTGCCCTATGAGGTTACCATAGGAAGATGCAAGCAGTTCTGCTGTATATACAAGTCAAGAACAGTGAAAGTGTCAATATCTCATGGGGTTGCCTTGGACTATTAGATCTAGAGGGTACTCACTTCTTTTGTTCTTTGGGCAGATAATTCTGAGCCTGTGTAAAGATTCTCAGAGTTCCCTTAGTGGGAATGAGCTCTTTTCCTAAATGGTGGCCAACTTGAAAATCTTTTGAGTAAACTTTTTGTTCTTTCTGTTTTAGACTTCCCAATAACCCACATAGTTCCTCAAGATCACTTCCTGAAATAGCTTAGTTGTGTCTAGCTCTTGCCTTAGTCTGTTTTTAGAATGAAGCAAAGATACACATTTCTAATAAAAATGGCCATATTGAGAAGCTATGAATGAATTTAAAAGTTTATTTAGACAAGTGAAAAAAAAATCTCATGATTGTTCTTAGGTATTACTTTGCATGACTAATTATGGAAAAACACTTTCTAAAAATTGAGCAAAACTAACCTAAGAGCTTAGAGAAGGAATTGAAAGACCCCCTCCCCAACCCAGCTGCTTATAGCTTTAGCTTAGTAGTGCCAGATAAAACAAGGCTTGAAAAATAGTTTGTCAAAGGAGGTCAGAGGGGCAACAGAGTCAGCAAGTTCAGCGGTTGGGCTTGCTCAAGGTCGTTACAAAAACAGGATGTGCAGAGGCAGACATCTGGTCAATGAGGTACAAAAACAGGATGTGCAGAGGCAGACATCTGGTCAATGAGGGAACGGAAAAATATAGGAAGGGAACAGAAACTGGTCAAGTCAACAACTTTATCTGATTTCTGAGAACAGAAGGAACTGTAACCCCCACCTCATTTAAATCCTCCAATAGGGATCCTGTAACTATGCATCTCGCTTCTGTATCCACGCTTCTGCTTGTAAGCTCTATATAAACCCCTCAGGACAAGCCAAGGGCGCGCAAGTCTCATAGAGCTTGTCGCCCCGGGTACCCGTGCACACGAATAAACCTCTTGCTGTTTGCATCCGAACTTAGTGGTCTCGCTGGTCCTTTGGGTACGGGTCTCTTCAGACGGAAGGCACTCTTGGAGGGTCTTTCAGAATAAATGTACAGAATAAATTATTTGGGTTTTTTTCAAACATGTCTTGTTTATTGCAATAAGAAAAAACATAATGACATTCTTAACATACTGTAATACTGCACTTTAATACTATACTAATGACTATGGTAAATTATTTGTTCCAAGGTTGATAATTCGCTGCAGGTTACTGAATTTAGCCCCTCGTGCTCTCAGCTCAGGAAACAGCACAAAACAAACACTTGTTGAATCAGTCCCTGTAAATAAACTCCACTTATATAAATAAGTTCTAGTTAGGTTAGCCATAACAACAACAATACCAACTCCTTTGGACATCCATCTGCTGAACCTGGTAATTGAATATCCACAAGGTAAACTCTAGTGCTGCCAGTCTTCTGTGAAGGAAACTTGCCATTCACTTCACAAGTGTGTTCAATGATCTGGGTGAGACGACCCCAGGAATTCATTTACCCACTTAAAAAATATAATTGGTCTTGGGTTTTCAACTACCAACTTTAAAGCTTAAACTCAGTAGGAGAACAATTTATTATTTCTAGGATGCAATAGAGACCTTGAAATGGTGCCATTTCACTCGTTACAGCAGCATAAACACAGCTAGAAAAGTTACTTTTAAAATTAATCTTGCCATACTCTAAGATCTTATATTATAAATCACACATATGTTTTTGAAAGAGATACATTCATGCATTTTTTTAAAGCAATGCACTCCTTAATTTATCCAAAAGTATTTATTTAATGACTAATTATATACTGTCACTATACCAGAAACTTGTGACACAGAAATGAATAAAATATAGCACTTGCCCTCTTGAGGCTCGTTATCGAGAGAGCGATGCTGTAAGGATAATTACAATAAAAATGATGATCGCTTTAATAGTTGTAAGAAGTATGCTGTGGGAGCATAGAAGAGGGAATGACATTTTGCAAAATTTTCTTATTTTCTTTATTAACTTTTATTTTATGTTTAATTGAAATTTATTTTTCTGCTACTGTTTTTAAAAGACCCAGAGTACATTCTGTAAAATATGCAATATCAGAGGAAGAAAAAAAATACATTATTATTCATTTCTTAGTTTATCTGTTCTGCTCTTTACATTAGCATTTATCCTAGTGTGCTTACTCTTGGTTTTTTTTGTTGTTGTTGTTGTTGTTTTTTGTTTTCTGGTTTTTTTTTTTTAGAATTTGTTATTTTTGCAGCATGTGGTGAATACATTGGGTTTTGAAAATCTCAAAATATTAACATACCTTCATATAAAGGGGATGATTAAAATTCAGAAATTTTGCAGGGCACAGTGGCGAGCACCTGTAATCCCAGTGGGGAAGCTCAGGCAGAAGGACCACAGGTTCAAAGCCACCCTCAGCAACCAGCAAGATGCTAAGCAACTCAGTGAGACCCTGTCTCTAAATAAAATACAAAATATGGCTGGGGATGTGGCTCAATGATCCAGTGCCCCTGAGTTCAATCCTTCCCACCCCCATCCCACAAAAAATTAAGAACATTCAACCTCTTGTAATGGTTCTGCAACTAACCCCAATTCACAATCTCTCTGGGTTTAAATTTTTCCATTCTTAAAATAAAAAACACTTATTTTCAGTAGTTTTGTCAAGACTAAGTTCAGGGTTATACAGGGTTTTGGCAGAGTTCAGTAAGAGGCATTTTACCCAATTTTATTATAACGTTGATAGGATTTTAAAGACATTTTTGTACTTCATAAAAACATTCAGTCTCCACTAAGAATAGCTTATGTTATACATTTTTATCTATAATATGATACAGATTTTGAACATTCATAAATTCACTTGGAATGCTGGTTTAAGCTTTGAATAGTTTCTATTTTCACCTTTAGTTTCCTTTCTGAATCTACCACTCATTTTATTTTCTTTTAGCCTTTTTTTGCAGCACATCTAACATCTGAAAAAAATTCATAGAAAAGAAATTAGCTACAATGTTCTCCTCAACTAAAATGTTTACATAAGTTTAACAAAATAATGTAATATCCTTAGAATAAAAAATAAGAACAAGAACAGTACTAATTGATTACATTTCAGTTCTGACCAGTTATGTCTAGAATATTAATCAAAATGATTTTTTTCTACTATACAAAAGTATAACAAGAAATTATTTCTTGAGAATTTAAATGTCTGTTTTCACCTCAAAAAATTTGTATTTATTTTCTCAAGAAAAAGATAATAAATTTATACAATATTATATCCTCTTAAATATGCAATTAGAGAAAATTAATGATTTTAATGTTAACATGAATTCAGACATATTTAGAAAAGTTTGGCAAATTTACCTTTGTAAATTAATAAACAAACCTTTTTATACACAAAAGTACATTTTAATGAAAATATACCCTAGGAATTTATAATCTGTAACAGTAGTTAAATAGTTCAAATTAATTATTTTATTCTCTTGGTACAAATATAATTTATAAAGTTATTAACATTATTCAAACACTTTTAAGTTGTGAATAAGTTTAACCAAATGCAAGATTCATGGGTTAATACCGATTAATCAAGGAAAAATAGACAAATTTACCAATGATAAAAATTCAATGAAATTTGTGGAACATGTTTATTTTTAACTATATAGATGTATAAATAGAAAACTATGGTTTATATTTAAGAAAGAAAAATAATACCATATCCTGGACTTAAGCAGAGAAAACTGGAAAATGGTGGAAAGAGGACAATGTACCTGCATTTTTAAAAATTGCAAAGTTTTTATTTGTTGTTTCATCCAAAGAATAGTCCCAAGTGCATGGCACACATTAGAAGATGAATAAATATTTGCTCAAAGAATGAATAGACAGAGATCATTGGAAGAGTGAGTTCAGGATAATTTGACATAAGGCTAATTAACTGCTTTCACTAAGTGAGTTGTGTTGATTTACAACTGACACCCAGCTCAGTTCTTTAACTAATTCATGACGAAGTTCCTGGTATCTTATGACATCTTTTTCAGATAGGCTTGCAGAATGGGCTGCCATATTATTCTTTGATGATGCTTCTTAAAATCAGTTTCTGAGAGAGTGTCAATGAGCAAGCTTGCTTTCTGAGGGTAGAATTGGGGTCAATTATTCTCTTACCACATTATTGAGATTTAATATGTGTGAGGTAATAGTTTGGAACAAAGGTATCACTTTACACCCTACCTTTTTTCCAATGCCTAGAATTGGGTCTGGTTTCTAGTTTTGGTCTGATTCCAAATTCAAAGGTTTAGATAATTATCACCATAGAAATCCAAGTAGAAAATAAATTGATTCAATGAAGTAAAAAGAAAAAAAAGGGAGATTTTCAATTAATAAAGACTATGTTGTTTATGTAACTTAATAGCTTAATAAAGACTATGTTGTTTATGTAACTTAATAGCTGTTTCTATTATAAAATATGTTCACCTACAGATACATTGTTTGAATCTTTGAAAAAAATAAATTCTGCTATGTATATTTGATCAAATTGGCTAGTTTAGAATCTTGTGGACAAAAATCCTTATGGGAAAAAAGAAGGAAACCATTTCATAAATAAATACTTTTTAGAGGATAGTATCTTATGTGCTTTCAGCAGGCAATGAATGAAGATACGGAAGGCTAGAAAATGGAATACAACAGATCCATTTTAATTCTATTGATGTATTTTTACTATGGGACATGAGTAATCTTTTCATCAACATCATCTCTAGAATAGGAAAAAATAATACTTCTCTCACAGGATTTTGATTAGGGTTAAATGAAGTAAGATATGAAAAGTTCATAACACATAATATACACTCCACAAATTATAGCTAATGCAAAACCAGAGTAGTTCAAACCATAGAGGCTTTGGAAAAAACTAGAAATGAACTTCTCAAGGGGATCACAAAATTCATATGTAAAATATGATTATTTTGCATATGACAATAGTTTTTGGTCCATATTCTGATTACAATATAAAAATGCAAATAATACTGTAAATTTAACAAATAATTTATAAATTTCCTGTTCCTTAATTATCATATGCTATCATAGCAGCAAAATTTATGACTAAAGCAGGAAGACTCTTTCTGATCAACATATGTGTGTAGAATTATTCTTTACTTACCTTTTGACATGCATACATGCATTTTAACATCTCTTTGGTACATTTACGTGAAAAGAGAATCTAACAAAGGAAGTAGAGTTTTCATCTGTTCATGTAATTCCTCATGTTCAAGTGTTTGTGCACAATAGGAGAGAAAATAAAACTTTGAATATAAAAAAATCTTCCTTAATTGTAATTATTTAAAATAAATTTAATTTTTGAGTTTGAATTTGTAAAGCTCAGAAGCACAATATTCTTGATGCTAATTTAATGAACTTGAGTAGTTCTTTGAACACAAAAATGTATGCTTGTGGTTTTCCTGGTATGGTTTCATATTCCTTTTTATAGCAGTAATATTAACTTGGCTCACCAAGTCTTTTAGAAAAAATATAGATAATACATGAAATTACTTTAAATGATACATTTCATTCCAGTGTCAAGTAATTTAAAGTGACCTTCACTCATTCACATTTTTAAGAGAACAAAAATATTTCATTGGCTGAAACAAAAGGGTTCCTTCTCACTATGATTATTACATCCCTAAATTTATCTTTCTCAGCCAAAGTAAATGGAGATAAAAATAGAATAGGATTCCATCATAAAATTATACCACTGTATGGAAGTTAGGAGCTGATTCTGACAGTCCTGGCATAGAATTCCATATATGCTATTTATTAGCTCTTTGACTTTTACAAAGTATTTTGATCTTTTTAATGATTAGTTTCTTTGTCTTTATAGTGGGGTGATGATGTTACTTCAAAGTTGATAAGTATTAAACTAGAAAATTCAAAATTCATATCATATTATATACATAGTTATTGACTTAAAATAAGTATGCAGTAATTATATTCTCATGTGTATACATATGACATCTTTTAGAATTCAAAATGAGTTTAATTTTGGAGTAACATAATTATTGGAAATGTCAAGTCTAAGATATCTTATAACCTGGCCTCCAGGAATGGGTAATCTAAAAGTGAGGATCCAACATGCTACCATTTTTTAAAATATAAGTTTGACATTCTGCCATACGTTCTGACCAGTTCTGCATGATTCCTTTGATCTATCTGGCACACTCCTACACCATGTAGCTGACAAATCTAAAAATGGACCTCTGACATTTTCCTTGTGCTTACTCATAAACCACTTGCTTAACCTTTTTCTTACAGTTCATCCTGAATTGTTCTCCACATTCAGAGTCCCTGTCTTCTTGATTTATATTTTAGTGTCAGTTTTTTCAGCCCATGCTTCTGACATTTAGGTTCACTTTACCACTTATGACCTATATTACTCACGGTATGCAATATAGAATTTTCACTCAATTCTCCTGACTTTACTAGTCTGAGGATAGTTTCATTAGTCTTGGGATGATACACTACAATTTATCCCATAATAGGAAATAATTCTGCTGAGCCAACCTTAGATTTATAAACAGTCCTAAATATATTTCCACTATTTATATTTTATCAAAATGATATTTAAACAACTAAACATCACAGCTTGACTCATAGGTGAAAATCAGGAAACTACTATGAATGGCCAATAGATTAGCAAATTTCCAACTTCCATTCTGTGATATTTACCTAGCAGGCATGCCCATTTTCAATAATTATATTCCCACTTCTACTCTAACCATGGTTCTGGAAATCTTGAAGAGATTATGTAATAATCTCCTGCTTCAAGAGACATCAATGAAGTTTCAAAAACCATTCCTTTTCCTGCATCTTGTGCCTGATAGCTGCATCTTTGGAAAAAGTTTCTTATTATCCCATGATTCATCTTCTTTAAAGAAGATATGTATATATGAAATTAATGTGGGCTTATTATGTTTAAGTATAGTTATAATCCTAGCACTAAAGACAGAATATTGCATTTCCAAATCTTCTTATCAACTCTCTCTGTTTCTGGATAAAAGCTATAAAGCTTGACTATAATCTGTTTACCCTTCACCTTGTGCACTTCTGTCTAGAGTTTCTTACATTGAAAGCTACTATATCTTTGGCTTTTCAAACTTCCACTGCTATTAAAAATTCTTACTTGGTCTGAGTACTTCAAATATACCTGTTTGTTTGGGTCTGGCCCACTTTACTGACTCCTTGAATTTGCACAGTCTTTCCATTTGTATTTGTGTTGATACAGCCTATTTCTCACCTGATCAGCTATATTAAACTATCTCTATCATCAACCATCTATAAATTTGTTCTTTAACAGATTGTTGGGCTTGCTTCTTTCCTGATGACCTGATCATGTTATCATTCATTACTGCAACATGATTTTGCTTGGAAATAGTTATTTGCAGCACATACACCTTAGAAACTGGAACAAAATGTTTACCACTGAAGCTTATCATTTTCCCTCTTTTTTTCTAAAAACAGGATATTTCTTGATGGATGTAGATTAACAAAACCCTATTGAATAGTCTAGTTATTCAATTAATGATGTTGTTAGATAATTTTGTTTTTCATGTTTAATTGTTTTCTTTTTTTTGGTACTGGTGCTAAATGGAAATTTATTTTTTGCCACATATTTATTATTATTCTTTAGACATCAGATGATAAAATTGGTACTGTTTACCAAAGTAGGAAGAAAATTATTGAAGTCTTTTTATAGCTTTCTTTCCCTTCATTAAGAAATTCTTATATCTAACTATTAAGCATAAAATGAACGTGAAGATCAACATATGTAAATTCTATCTAACTTTTGAATGTTTCTTCAAAGTCTCCGAGCTACAAGGTAGCAGATGTATTTCCTACTTAACATTATTGAAGATATTTCAAAATGTATTTGCACATTTTTCTGTATTAGCTGAAGTCATTTTTTTGCTGTAGCATGTAATCAAAGCTCAAAATACTTAGAGTTCTACAACAACATTATTTGTCTTAAAGGCTGCATGGATATTGTGAAGAAAATCTGGCCTGCAGAATTTACATGAAGAGACTTTGTGTTTTATTGCACATTGAGAAAATAATGAAATTGTCCTTCTACTACCAGTAACTTCAATAACAATACAAATTGGCAAGTAGATTTTATGTAATATGCCAACTTGGAAAACACTGAAGACTTTGTAAATCAAAAATTAGAGTGGAGAGATATTATTAAATGATATAATTCTTCAGCATTGGATACTACAGTTTCCTATTACTAAAGATGAAGTGAAAGAAATACAGAATTCTGCAATACATTTTTCTCAAAGTTTGAATTTTATGTACATGAATTGGGTGGGCAGTTATAAAAAGATTTGGTAAAAGCAGTTCAATTAATCATTTAAAACCCTTTAAAATTTACATCAGTTTAATTGAAACAAAAGTAACTGAGTTGTGTTCATTTACTTATTATATA
>NW_026000005.1:6020174-6025473 GCF_001458135.2 Marmota marmota marmota
TATATATATATATATATATATATATATATATATATATATATATCACCTTTTCTATATCCATTCATTTGTTGAAGGGCACCTATGTTAATACTATAGCTTATTTATTGTTCATTGAGTTTCTATAAACCTTGATGTGGCTTTGTCACTGTTGCATGCTGATTTTATGGCCTTTGGATATATACTGAGAAGTGGGATAACTGGGTCAAATGGTGGGGCCACTCCAAGTTTACTGAGGAATCTCCATACTGCTTTCCAGAGTGGTTGTGCCAATTTGCAGACTCAGTAGCAATGCATGTGTGTACTTTCCCCCACACATCCGTGCAAACATTTATTGCTACTTGTATTCTTGATAATCACCATTCTGACTGGAATGAGATAAAATTTCAGTGTAATTTTAATTTGCATTTCTCTAATTGCTAAACATGTTGAATATTATTGATTTCTAATCTTATTATTTTCTTCTTTTTTGCAAAAGTTTAATTTGTTCTTCTGGTTGGGGAAACTTCAATCATTTCCTGGAGACTTTTCTTCCATTGTAAACATATGATATGATATATGTTTCTGTCTTTATCACGCTTTAGTGATATTGCGTAAGTTCTAGATGTTATGTATTTATTCTCTTTCAACTTAAAATCATTTCTAAATTACTTTACAATTTTCTATTTGATCCATGGTGTCTTAGATGTTGCTTAATTTTCAAATATTTGATAATTTTTAATCTTTCTGTTGTTGATAGTTATTGCTCATTAATGTACTTTGTATGTTATTAATTATTTGTTGAAATTTATCCATTATTGACTGATTTTAATCTTTCCTTTTTAAAATTTTGATTTGTCTTATTTTATGTCCCATGATTAATTTTTCCCATAAGCCTAAACATACAAACATAAATGGATTTAAAACTTAAAACTTAAACTTAAAATTTAAAATCAAACTTAAAATTAAATATATACTAGAGATAAAATATTTTCTTTCTGTTTACATATATTGTTTTTGAAAATTCACACAAATAATAGATTCCTTATGTATAACATGGTTCTATGCCCCTTTCCTGCAGTGTTTCTGAAGATCTTTTTTTTTAGTTTAGAGATATTCTATAGCATCGTGGAATAGTTCTCATAGTAGGAAAACTGGTGAAACATGACATGCCTGTATATTTCTCCTAGGAAGTGATATAAGGAAACTCTTGAAGCTAAATTTCTTTTTTCAAGAAAACTCTATGATTGACTAGTATATACTCTGGGAACAATTTTTAGAAAGGTGTCTCTTTCCAGAAGATTTATAGTTGTCTATAACAAAAAGTGACCTAAGAGGCTCATGGTGACTCAAGCAATTGTCCTTTCACTGAGAAGGTTTTTGACACTAAGGTCCAATATAAAAAAATAATATAATAAACCTCTTTTTTTTCTCCTTCTCTCCACTCTTTATGTTCTCCTCTCTGTTTAAGCAAGTAAAATACAGATAAAATTAAGAGGTTCATTGCCGCAGTCCGGCTGCAGCAGAATAATCAGGGGGGTGACGAAGAACTTGTGTACGTTGATACAGCAGGAGTGGGAGCCGTTTATTGCAGGACAGGAGCAGTATTTATACATTCCACACAGCTTATCTAATTAGCATAAACTAGATACAGCAGTCAACCAATCAGGAATCTCCACACTTAATGGCTCGCTTTTGTTACTTCTCAAACCACTTCCTCTGGCATTTTGCCAGGCACCATCCAGACTTGTTTACGAACTCTAACATTCCCCTGGCAAAATGCCAGGTGTTATTTTGACTTGTTTATAGACTCTAACAGTTCATTATAGCATGATTTCCAGAACATTGCGATCATAAAATTTTATTTGAATTGTAATAAATTAAGCTATGAATGCAAAATGCACAAGTAAAGATGTGATTAGAAGATAACAGCAGGTGACAATAACTATACTGAACATCTGTCATTAATATTGAAGTCTACCATCACACATACCCTCAAAATACTAAAGTCGAACTTAGGCAAAGGACACAGGCCAGGAACTGTGAGGTATCATAATCAGAGTTGGGAGATTGGTTATCTGGTGGATGATTCTAAAGGCACAATACTTTGTAGATTTAAAGGCACAATACTTTGTTGTAGTCAGGGAGTATAGTAATTCACTGAATGGGTATCCTTTTTTTTTTTTTTTAATCTAGAAGTTTGGAAGACAAAAGCAAGTTTCTAGTGGACATTAGTAAAAGAATATTTATTCACTTATGTGTAAATAAAGATTTTTTTATAATTTTGTGCTTTCAAAGTTTCTTGATTTACTTTTTTTGATACTTACCCATAGTAATATATTGGCCATCTATACACATTGTTATTATATTGTGGAAGTTGTTTACACTTATTTGAAATAATTATAGCCTAGTTCTCAACTGCTACCTACCAAGACCTTTTCAAGTTCCCTTGTGAATAATGATAAGACTATGTAAATATAATTGTTATTTTTATAGAAGCAATGAATGTGTAAGCATTATTCAAATTCAACTAATAATTTGACAGGAAATTATGACTTCTCATTTACCATATTTAGAATAACATCATATTCTTAGCTAGTGATTCACCAAAAGCATATGCATAATCATAATATACCACACATTTACGGATATCTTTTTGAGCGAACTTGTATGAAATATAATAAAAGTCTAACTTCAAAATAACATTTATGAAGCATAACATATGATCAGAACCCCATACTTTTCTGTAGCACTTTTAGGAGCCTTACATAATAGACATAGAGGAAAATTTCCTGCATAACTGTATAATATCCTGAAATCATTAGGCTTCCTCATAAGTGGTCAACAAAAGTTATACTGTAATAAACACTGTTCGAGTCCACATTTGTTTTAAAAACAAAAGCACAAATTCCATGCTTCTTAAAATAAAAAAAAGTTTTATATATATTAAGAAATGAACTTGGGAGAATATAAAAGTAATTACTTTAATGTTTTTTATAGTTAGTGTCAAAATAGAGTCTCACATACCTAGTTGTTAGAGAAGTTGAGATAATCAAACAGTAATATTTTAAGCAAAGAATAATATGAATAGATTTCTAATATGAAATATAATAATATAACATCAACAACATAACTACTTAATTGTCAGTTGTGGATGATGGTCTATAAATGGCTAGAATAACGTGGGGAAACTATTAGGTGGCTATTTTATAGAAGTTAATTATGGGCTGTGAGTGTGGCTCAGTGAAAGAACACTTGTCTAGCATGTGTGAGTCACTGGGTTACATCCTCAGCACCACAGAAAAATACATAAATAGATTAGATAGATAGATAAAACAAAGGTATTGTGTTCATCTACAACTAAAATAGGTAAAAAAAAATACAGATGAATTTAACCAAAATAGAAATTGAAGGAATGATGAAGAAAAACAAATCTAAATAATAAGTAGGTAACAGAAATATGTAGGCTATAGAAATGTGTATGTATTCCTGAAACAAAATTAATTTAGAAATGAATAGGTTGAATCTTGAAAACACTGCACTGAGTGAAATAAGCCAGTCACAAAAAGGAAAATGACCATAAAATTATACCTAGGTAAGGCTTCTAGAGAAGTTAAATTCATACAAACAGAAAGTACAATGGTGGTTACAATGGATTATGCAAAGGAAAAGATGGAGAGCCAGTGTTTATTGGTACAATTTCAGTTTTGCAAGAAGAGTAAAGTTCTGGAGGTGGATGGTAGTGATGGTTGAAAAAAAGTCTGAATATATTAATATTACTGAACTGTGCATCTAAAAATAATTAAGATGGCATTTTATCTTCTGATTTTTCCTGCCATAAAAATATTTATTAATGTCTTTAAAAACCACTTTATATGAGTTGAGCTAACATGTTTAAAAATCAGAAAATGATACGTATGTATCTATATCCAATCAATTTTGTTAAATGTCAAGTAGTTTAGTTTCAGAGAATAGAAATTTATATAGTTTTTCTTAAAAGCAATGTATAGGAACAGTAAGAAATCTATAGTGATAAGAAGAGGGAGATAGAGAAGTCATCTTTCAGATGGCTTGATCTTTTTGAAGTATAAGGTGTAATTATTTCTCCAGCTTAGGAAAGGTGAGACAGAGTTCTCAGAATAGTTAATAATTATGAACAAGAAGCTGGGCATAGTGGCAAACACCCAGCAACCCAGGAGGCTGAGACAGGAGGATTGTAAATTCAAAGTCAGCCCAGCACTTAACGAGACCCTCAACAACTTAGCAAGGTTGTGTTTCAAAATAAAAATAAAAAGAACTGGAATGTGACTCAGTGGTAAAGAGACCCTGGGTTCAATCCCCAGTACCAAGTGAGAAAGAAACTCAAGCATAGAATTCCATAAACTAAATGTGACAATTTCCATAGTAAGTTGTAACATATTTTATAAAAAACCAGAATGAAAAGAACACCAATGTAAAAATCATGAATAAACAAAAAACATTATCCTTTAGATGACTAAAAATAAGTCAATGTAAATTAACAGATTCTTGAACTCTGCCTAGAAAAGACATATTAGAAGTTTCATGATCTTTTATATTTTGCAAAAAACAGCAAAAAAAAAAAGACAATTAAGAATGTTAGTTACAGAAATGACTGCAAGTGAGGGATGAACAGATTGCAAAGATGTTAGTGGAACACAGAATGAGTTGTGTAACCCTAATTTCTCAGGATCGGTAACTGGAGAAAACTATAAACAGGGAAAGGAGCAGCAATTTCCCTCTTTGGTGTCACCTGCTGATCACAGTGTAGTAAGCAACCCCACACCAGCTGTGTGCAGAGGAGTCCTGACTAGTCTAACAAGTGCTGCCAAGGTATTTGTGATGTGTACCACTTAAATATCAGGAAAGAGAAAAGACTGAGCTAGAGGACTTGGCTTTTGAAAATAGCAAAGTGTAATAAAAGCAAATTAGGGGATAGATATTATGAGGACTGTTCATTTTATATGTCAATTTGGCTGGGCCATAGTACAAAGTGTTTAGCCTAACTCCAATCTAGATGTTGCTGTGATGTTACTTTTAAGACGGAATTAGTATTTAAAACAGTGGACAGAATATATTCTGATTATTCTTCATAATTCAGGTAGGCTTCATCCAGTCAGTTGAAGGTATTAAGAGAAATGGCCAAGGTCCCCAAAAGAAGGAATTACACCTTCAGACAGTCTTTGGATTAGAGATAAAATTTTCTCTGGGTCCCTAGCCTGCCAGTGTGCCATTTCCTTAAAATCTCTCTCTCTCTCTCTCTCTCTCTCTCTCTCTCTCTCTCTCTCTCCTGTCTCTTATACAC
>NW_026000005.1:6025497-6071514 GCF_001458135.2 Marmota marmota marmota
TATATATATATATATATATATATATATATATATATATATATACATACACACACATATATATTGTGTATATATGTGTGTATATATACATCTATATGCATATTTATAAATATATTTATAAATTATATATACACATATTTACACACACATATATATTTATGTATAAATATATATTTACAAACAGATTTTATTGGCAATTTCTCTGAAAATTTAATGTAGGGGCCCAAAGTAATAATCTAAACAATTGTGTAAAGTTCTAATACAAAAGGAAGCAATTAAAATTACTTCAGTCAATAAGAAGAATAAACACTGTTTCCAATAACGAAGTATCATTAATTAACATAAGTTACATAGGATGATA
The DNA here is from genome assembly GCF_001458135.2 of Marmota marmota marmota. Lineage (NCBI taxonomy): Eukaryota > Metazoa > Chordata > Mammalia > Rodentia > Sciuridae > Marmota > Marmota marmota. The sequence goes on from NW_026000005.1 coordinate 6,025,856, forward strand.
CTTGAAAATAGTCTTCCCATATGATAGTGCTCAAATAAATAAACAAAAGATATTGAAAAAGAAATAAAACATTTGGCCTATGAAGCTGGAAAATGTTGCATTGAATAACCTTCACATCAGATTCATGATGCATATTAAAATACTACAAGTATGGGGAATCTTTCAGTAAAGTCAGTTGTTTGACTTTAACCCTTGCAGTGAAGATGACTGTTTTGATTTTACTTGATTCAGGGGTTCATAAGCTCATTGGACTATGAAATCTTTTATGGTACATCTCTCTTTCTCTCTCTCTCTCTCTCTCTCTCTCTCTCTCTCTCTCTGTATGTGTGTGTGTTTAGTAAATACTGATATAAATCACTGAATGACAATAAGAAGTGTATTAGTCAATTTGGGCTGTCATAGAGAAATACTACAGATTGGGTGGCTTAAACCACAGAAATTTGGTTTGTCTTCTGGTGTCTGGTAGTGCACCACCCAAGTGCCAACAGAATTTCTCCTTAAGCCTCTCTCCCGGGCTTTTAGATCATCATTTTTTCTCTGGGCTCCACAAGGCCTTTTTATTTTTGCACACATATTATTGGTGTTTTTTACTCTTCTAAAGGATACCAGTTTCACTGGATTGGAACATTGCCCTTATGACACCATTAAACTAATTATCTCCTTAAAGGCCTTATTTCCAAATACATGCACATTAGAGGTTAGAGGTTTTGAGGACACAAATCAGTCCATAACAAAGAGTGATGTTTTTTTAGTCTAGTTTGGTGATTTACATTGATTAAATTGCTTAATTTCAGCTGACCAATTTGTGAACATCAGATAGCTTTTTCACCTAATTGAATTAACATGATAAATCATTACGTCAATCCTTGAGAAATATGAAAACACAATTTAACCATCAGAAAATATTATATGTTCCAAGAAAATTAAATGCTTGCTTATACATCATAGTGAGATCTTGTAATCAGCTAAGTGGATAAAGTATTGAATCATAGTTTTATTACTCATTTGAATGCCTATTTATTTCTCTGCTTATGGAGAACAGACTATTCAAAACGTTTTCCTCATTTCATGAAGAAATGCTACTATTTACTTTTTCTATTCTTGTCATTTTCTTTTTGTTTTGTTTTTGACAAAACGAACCAGAGGCCAGTATTCTCAGGGAAATGCAATCTGATTTCTGAAGTACCCATATATTCCATCTGGTAGAGAAGATGTCTATGTTGGAACCCATTTTGAGAATGGTTGCATTCTTCTGAGAAATTTCTATGAGGTATCCCTACATAATATTAATTTTATATCTAATGAAAGCAGAGAAACCTGAGGGTCCTTGAGTTCACACTACCTTCAGATTATTTAGCATGGCCAGGTAAATTTAGTTTTCTGGACAATAAGTTTAAAGGATTTATGCAAACAGTGTATGCTACTCTGCACCATGAGCCTCTCCAGGCTCATGAGTATGCAACTGATTTAAAGACTAAACAATTAGTTTCACTCACTGATTTCTGCAAGTACTATAACAGTGGGGTTCCAAAGCCATTCCAGAACCAGTATTATCAGTATCACCAGGGAACTGCTAGAGATGAAAATTCTTGGAACCTACCACTTCTTAAATCAGAAACTCTGAGAATAGGATCTGGAAATCTGTGTTAACATAAGCTGTCCAGGTGATTCTAACCCACACTCAGTGCTTCCTAAATGATTGTGCCTCATTTCTTCTCTTATCTAAATGTCAACTGAAGCTTTTTCCTAGAGTAAAAGTGGGAGTGCTCTATATAAAGGACTCTTTTTCATTTCTACTTTTTCTTTAAATGAGGAATTTCTCAAAATAAGTTCCAACATGCAGTCCTGGAATCCAGTTCGGTGAACACATATTAAAAACATGGATGAAAGTCCTGAAATGCTATTGAAGAAACATGTTTATCTAATCCAGTATGTATTGAAAATATTTGATTAAAAAGATTTTTTCCTCAACTAGTAACATTTACTAACTTCTTCAGGGTCAAGTATTCCTTTGAGGAGTTACCTGTTCTTCTTGCTTGATGCCCAATCCTCTTGAGCCAGTCAGTCAAGAGTGAACAAGTAGGCTCATGAGAAAACACAGACTAGTCAGACTGTCATCCTGGCAATTTGCATACTGAGCCAAGTAAGACAAGAATGTAGATTAGTTATGTTTTCACTGTTTTATTATAAGACTTATTACTTCTAAGTGAACAAAAATAAAATATTCTATTAAATAGGCTCTAGATTATGAGTGTTTTCTTAAGTAATACAAATACCCAGAAACTGTCTCCTATTCTTCTTGGAGTCTGATTGTTAAGCTTCTCTTTTGATTTATGGACAGCCCAATATTCTTTCAAATGATTCCTTTAAAAAGCTTTGTGTAAATATAATTTATTTATTTTTTGATTCAAAGATTATTAATTGATACACAAGTACAATTTATGGATTAAGGTTGCAGGCCTTCAGAAAAGTACTCTAAGTGGCTTTTATAGGCTTCTTCATTTTCCTAAGATAGAACCAAAGTTAAGGAACTCTTTTATATTTTTTTCCCATGATGGTACATTATCATCTTGGTTTCTGTATATAAATCAGCTTGTTAAATTTTGTGTATGGTCATCTGAAACCATACAACACTAACGATAGAGAACTGGGTAATAGTATGGCTATTGATCCCTGCACAATTAGATTCAATGTTACTTTTCTTATGGAGAAAAAAGTAAAGTTACCATCACATATTTCTTGTAAAATGTCATAAATGAAATAGACACTTTTTAGAAACATGATGCTTTAAAAATCTCTACTATTCTGGTGCCAAAATCATGCCTTTTTTTTCAAAACTACTCTAAGATATCATCTCACTCCAGTCAGAATGGCAGCTATTATGAATACAAACAACAATAGTGTTGATGAGAATGTAGGGAAAAAGGTACACTCATACACTGCTGGTGGTACTGCAAATTGGTTCAGCCAATAATGGAAAGCAGTATGGAGATTTCTTGGAAAATTGGGAATGGAACTACCATTTGACCCAACTATCCCTTTCCTCAGTCCATACCCAAAAGACTTAAAAACAGCATACTACAGGGACACAGCCACATCAGTTTATAGCAGCACAATTCACAATAGCTAAACTATGGAAACAACCTAAATGCCCTTCAACAGATGAACGAATAAAACAATGTGGCATATATACACAATGGAATATTACTCAGCAATAAAAGAGAATAAAATCATGGGATTTGCAGGTAAATGAATGGAGTTGGAGAATATAATGCTAAGTGAAGTTAGCTAATCCCCCCAAAAGACAAATCCCGAATGTTTTCTCTAATATAAGGAGGCTGAATCATAGTGGAATAGGGAGAGGGAGTATAGGAGGAATAGATGAACTCTAGATAGGGCAGAGGGATGGAAAGGGAAGGGAGGAGGTATGGGATTAGAAATCATGGTGGGATGTCATGGACATTATTATCAAAAGTACAGGTATGAAGACATGAATTGGTGTGAATATACTATGTATACAACCAGAGATATGAAAACAAAAAATGATATGTAACAAAAATTGTAATGCATTCTGCTGTCATATGTAAATTTAAAAAATTAATTAAAAAATATCTACTATTTAAAACCTGTGGATTAATATCCAAAATTTGCAAGGTATTCCTACAAATCAATGGCAAAAATAAAAACAATAACACCAAAAAAACAAAAAACAAAAACCGAAAATCTTTAAAAAACTTGAAAAGATGCTCAACATCACTGAACATCAGGGAACTGCAAATCGAAACTGCAGTGAGGTATCACCTCCTATCAGGTAGGATAGAGAGATGGATACTAAAGAAAACTAAAAAGGAAACCCAACCAAATAAAACTGTTTTAGTCAGCTTTTTTGCTGCTGTGAACAAAATACCTGCTAAGAACAATTTTAAAGGAGGAAAAGTTTATCTGGTGCTTACAGTTTCATAGGCCTCAGTCCATAGATGTCAAACTCCATTGCTTTGGGCTAGAAGTCAGGGAGAACATAGTGGCATAAGGGTATGGCAGGACATGGAATCAGGAAACAGAATTCTACCCCTCACACACACATACATGTGTATTATATATAATAATATACATAATATATATAGTTGTTCTTCAATGGATATAGTTTCAGTCATGCAATATATATATTATATAATATATATGATATATATGTGTGTATATATATATATATATATATATATATATATATATATTCTACCATATATATTTCATATATATACTTCAAAAGCAAACCCCCAATTACCCAACTCCTTCAGCCATACCCTACCTATCCATAATTACCACCCAGTTAGGCCCTAATGGGGATTAATTCACTGATTAGGTTAATGTTCTCATAACCCAATCATTTCACCTCTAAACTTTTTTGTATTTTCTGACACATGACCTTTTGGGGGACACCTCTTATCTAAACCATAGCAAAGAGCAACAAAAATATTAGCTATTTCAATTATTGAGAAATCTAAAATCATCATACTCATAGAAACAGAAAGTAGAATAGCAATTTCCAGGAACTGGGTTGAGGGACTAATGTGAAGCTCTTCTTCAATGGATATAGTTTAAGTTATGCAAGATGATAAACTTCTATAGGTTTGCCACACAACATTTTGCTCATAGTAAATTCTGTACTTCCTTTACATTAAAAATGGGTTAAAAAAGGTAGATTTCATATTGCTTGCTTTCTAACACCAGCCCAATCACAATAAAAATTCTTAATTCATGTAGCAAAAATAATAAGATTAATTATACATTTAGTATTATTTTATTTTATAAAATATTTTAAGAAAACTGAGCATGGTGGTGCTTGTCTTTAATCCATCTACACAGAAGCCTGAGGCAGAAGGATCACTTGAGCCCAGGAATTAAATACAAATCTGGGAAACATAGTGAGACCCTTTTTAGAAAAGGAAGACATTATTATATTATTGTTGTTTTTTCCTCTTTGTGATGAAAATATTTGTCATTAGGAGATCTATTTGAACTACAAACAATATTAAAGGATTTTCTTCAGTCAGAAGGACAATGATGTCTCAGAAAATTTGACTTACCCAAAGAAATCTAAAATTTAATTTTCTCGTCTTTTTCTTAAACTTTTTAAAATAATACCAACATACTGGGGTGTTTATAACATTTGTAGAAGTAAAATGTATTACAACACTGCAATGTCCAAGCATCCAAATTAGTACTGCACACACTGTAATTGTTTCTGAAAAAAGTTTCCAAAAGTTTATTGGAAATTGCAGTGGAGGATGAACTACTTAGTTGGAAATGTGTAATTTTCTCCATGTGTATTTGAATTTTTTTTAAAAAAAATGGTACCCAGATTGAACCCTTGTTACTTTCCTTCAGTTCTTTCTTTTTTATGTTTTATTTTGAGACAGGGCCTCCCTAAATTGTTGAAGGTCTTACGCACTAAATTATTGAGACTGGCCTGAATCTTGTAATCCTTCTACCTCTGCCTCTGGAGTCATTGGGATTATAGGCATGTGCTACCATGCTGGGCTATATTTATTTATTTGATAGATAAAGGTACATGAGTTTATCATATTCAATATGATATATTGAGGTATATTATGTGTGTGTGTGTTTGTGTGTGTGTGTGTGTATACTGGAATGGATAACTAGAATTGATATATGTATGACTTTACACAGTAATTTTTCTGTGGTGAGAACACCACAAATATCTACTTGATATTTTATTTAGTATATAATATTTTAAATAATTATTTAATTAATTTATTTATTTTTATGAGATGCTAAGGATCAAACCCAGTGCCTCACATGTTCTAGCCACTGAGCTATACAGCCACAGCCCTACAATATATTTTTACTAATTAAGTTCATCATATTTTACAATAATTCTCTTAAATTTATTTACCCTGATATTTTATCTCTTGACTGACTTATTCCTACCACCCTCACCTGCAGCCCAGACTCATAAATGTCATTCTACCCTCTAATTTTATGACATTAATATATTTTAGGTTCCACATATGAATGTAACCTATTTATATTGCAAAGTATTGGTTGAGTGAAGAATTAAAATCATAGGGCTTAATAAAATATAATTTAAAAATTATTCTGTCTCAAAAATCTTTCATGGTTATTTTCAATATTCATGGTTATTTTTAAAGCTACTGCTCTGTACTGAAATTAGGAAAATGAAAGGTGAAGTTTTAAAGGTTATGAAGTAGACAATAAAAATGACTTATTAGATTTAAGGATCAAATTATCTGAAAAGTCAAAACTTTTTCTTAATTATTATGACTTTTTTGTTTAATTGATAAAGACCATATTCAACAAATATATTTCCACATTTACTTTATACACTTTAAAATGTATTCTATATAAATTTCTCTATATACTTAAATTGTCTTTTAAGTTTCTCTTTTACTATTTCTTGTAAAAACAGTGTTTAATATAATACATATATTTTTTTATATAAAACCATGTATCAGAGGATGATCCAAGTATTATAAGCATTGTTTTTACGGAAGCGTAAGACTTTAAAGTGTGAAAAGGACTTAATATCAGCATACTACAGTGACACAGCCACATCATTGTTTATAGAAACTCAATTCACAATAGCAAAGCTATGGAATCAACCTAGGTGCCCTTCAACAGATGAATGGATAAAGAAAATGTGGTATATATACACAATGGAATGTTACTTAACCACAAAGAATAAAATTATGGCATTTGCCAGTAAATGGATGAATCTGGAGACTAGCATGCTAAGTGAAATAAGCCAATTTTCTAAAACCAAAGGCCAAATGTTCTCTCTGATATGGGGATGCTGATGCACAATAAGGGAGACAGGTGGAGGGAAGAATATAAGGTTATTGGATTATACAAAGGGGAACTAAGGGAAGGGAGGGGAGGTGGGAATAGGAAAGATAGTAGAATGAATCAGACATAAATATATATCCTATGTTTCTATATAAATATATTATGAGTGAAACTCCACATCATATACAACCACAAGAATGGGAATCTAATTAGAATAAGCTATATTCCATGTCATGTGTATCTAAAAAGAATAATTTTTTTAAAAAGTTAGATAAAAAATTGAGTCTTATTTGAACCTTAAGAAAATCAGATATTTAAAGGCATTGCTATACATAACACACAGATTGCAATATTTTCTTTTATTGTGCTAATGAAATTCATACTTCTAGTTTCTAACATGCCAGTTTAAGAATGGGTCATACAATTAATGTAAAATGTCATGGGGGTGATTAGTGTTTATATTAAGGATTTAATTGACCCTAAAAGTTATGGTTATGATACAGTGATTTATCAAAAATAAAACTTGAATGGTTTAATTTTATAATTATTAAAAAAGAATCTACTCCTATTTTAAACACTAATATTTCCCTTTTTCTGACATGAGTAATTAGTTTATAATTGATATTTTAGGTAGTGCTACCAAAAAAGTATTGAAAGAAGTTAATAATGTGAAATGTATAAAACTATTCTTTTAAACAACAGCCAGAGGACAGGGAATGATTCAACACACTAAAATCAGGTGATGTAGTACCTCCATTAACAATAAATTGAAATAATGACACTTTTTAATTTCCTTTTTATATATTCTTTGAAAATTTAGGAAATTGCATCTAAAGTCTATGAGTTGTAGATATCTTGGGGCAATGGTGTCACAATAAAATTTATGTTAGATTGTTGTGCAAACACTTCTAGGTATTTGAAATTTCAAATTAGATGTTTTAGAGGTTGCTTGACTACTAGGAATTTTGGAATAGCCACCTACCTCCAAACACATACACCAGGTTTACTGATGAATACCCTGTCCATTTAAGCAATTAGTGGTTCTCTTTACAAAACAACAACAACAACAACAACAAAGAACACCTTTATGTAGTAATTAAGACAAAAAAAATTAAGACAATTATGGCATCTTTAGCAGAAAAACTAGACCAGTCTATCTGCAGTTATATATTTAATTACTTCTTTTTTTCTAATTATTCTAGATCTAATAATAAATTGGCATAAAAATGGATGCAAAGCATTTATACATTAGTCAATCCACGTACTAATAATACAGGGATTTTATTTTAAAATCATAGGTTCAGTAAATTACTATTTGAGATGATTTGATTTTCATACCCATTTTGGGCAAATTTTATTTTCATCATAATAATTTACTCCATATAACATCCATTCCTTAAAAAGGCAACTCTTCTGGGCTGTGTGTTTAGCTCAGTGCTAGAACACCTACCTACATGGGCAAGATCCTGGGTTGGATCCCCAGCAACACACTTTTAAATAATAGCAAGAGGACAGGGAACCTATTAAATAATAGCAAGAACACAGGGAACCCATCCTGGGTGGGGAAGGAACAAGTAAACTTGATGGAGGTGTGGGCCAGCTTGATATTAATGTCTGAAAAAGTAGCTTTAACAAATAAAAACAAAAGATGCAAGAAATGTAGTTTAAGCAGGGGCTTGACTGGTGGAAAAGACCTGATGGGTCTGATCCCTAGCAAAGAGAGAAAGCTCACCAACCTTTATTTAATAGGGGAACACATCAAAGGGATTCATTGTTAGGAAGAGTTCTTTAAGATAACAAGAGGCCAGAGTCTGTGGGAAATTGGCCTGGTCTGGGCCTCTCACATGTAAAAATGATAGATGCCAAATAGTTATTCCTCCTCCAGGAAGCTGGCACCTCAAAGCCGATTAGTGCACTGCTATCTCTTTCACCCAAGGCTAGTAGTCATCTAAATTCAAAGCCATAGAACTCATAAATTCCATGCCCGGCATAGAAGCAGCTCCATCAATAGCGGCTGCCTGCAAATGGGTGTGTCTTTCCACACACTGCATGGAAAGATTCCCAGATGCAGCAGTCATGCTGTCCAAGGCTATGGATTTCAAAGCAATCTTTTATTTGCCCCTCCCAACACAAACACACTCACTCTCTCTGTCTCTGTCTCTCTCTGTCTCTCTCTCTCTCTCACACACACACACACACACACACACACACACGGAAGATTTTCTAGCTTCAAAAAATTTCAATGTAGTTGGTAAGATAAACACTTAAAAGTAACTAGAATATAATGTAAAGGTTGTAAAACAGCCCATACAGAGGACTCTGAGAACACAGGACAAGCCAAACCCAGTGTCAATAGGGATGGCTTCTAAAATAAGAGAAATTAAGCCGTGTCTTGATAATCATACAGATATTAAACTTGGAAAAAAACTGGAAAAATAATGGTAAGAAAAATATTTCTGCTAATAGAATTGTTCGACCTTGTATAGTAGTGATTACACAACGATATATATGAAATAAAATTGTACAGAATTATGCTCATAAATAGACACACAATTGAGTACATGTAAAAATGGTAGATGCTAAATAAGTTGTGTGAATTATACTGATTTTTATTTCTTGGTATTGGTATGATATTTTGACAGTTATGTAAGATACTATAGAAAGAAACTAGATGTCAGATACATGGGGCTTCTCTGTACTATTTTTAAAATTTCTAGTGAGTCTGCAACTATTTCACAATGCATTATTTTAAAAGGTGTTATAAGACAATTATAGAAAGAACATTGCAAGTGAACACAATCATGTGGGAAAATATAAATATTTTAAATAAATTTGTGTCATGGGAATGTAAGGAGAGGAGATGTTACTTAAAAAGGTAGATTGTGTCAGGTTCCATAAGGCATTATACAGTGTGCTAACAAATTTAGAGTTTCTCTTGAAACATGAATATGATATTAGTCTGTCTGGGAAACAGAAATAAACAGTGAGATGTAACTCTATGTGAAAAGTACTCAATCAGGGCTATTAGAATCTCTGCTGTTTTTTTCTAAAAAAGAAACACTCAGGAGATTTGAGGTACCTGAGGTACCTTTATAGTACTAATTTTGCTTACAAATGAATGAATATAATATATTTAATTCAGTGATAACAAGACATTATAATACATAAGACACTATTGAGGGTTTTCTTTTTATTAGTACATGTTAATAATACAGATTAATAATTTTCACTGTGTTATTTTCATGCATGCAGGTGCAGTGGCTTGGATACCTTCGCTCTCCATTCTCACCTCCTTTACCTCTCTCAGGTATACTCCAAGTCTCTTGTGTAATAGTTCCTCTTCTACTTTCAGGTCATCTTCTTGTCTTTCTGTGTCTGGCTTATTTCATTTAAAATGATGTCCTGTAGTTCTATCATTTTCCCTGCAAATGATATAATTTTATTGTTTATGGCTGAATAATACTCCATTATCTGTGTGTACATTTTTTCTTTGTTGACAGGCATCGCTTAGGCTGATTGCATATCTTAGCTATTGTGAATAATGCTACAATATGCAATAAATATGCATGTGTAGGTTTCTCTTGTATACTGACTTCATTTTCTTTGAATATATACACAGGAACTGGTATTGTTGAATCCGAAGGTATTTCCTGTTTTAGTTTTTTGCGGAATCTCCATAATGTTTTCCAGAGTAAATGTACAAATGTACATTCCCATGAACAGTGTCTAGGGGTCCTTTTTCAATATATCTTTGCCATCATTTGCTACTTTTATATATTTGATAATAGACACTTTAACTGGAGGTGGGATGGAATCTCAAGGTAGTTTTGATTTTAATTTTTCTGATGGTGAATGATAGTGAGTATTTAGGCATATATTTCTTGGCCACTTGTATCTTCTTTTGAGGAGTATTGACTCAGATCATTTTCCCATGATAGGATTACTTGTTTTGTTGTTGTTGTCATTGAGATATTATAGTTCTGTATATATTCTGTACATTAATACTGTGAGATAGATATCTGACAAAGATTCTCTCCCATTCTTTAGGCTGCCATTTCTTCACTGTGTTGATTGTTTCCTTTACTGTGCAGAGAGCTTTTAGTTTGATATAATCCGTTTTTTAATACTTGCTTTTGTTTCTTGGGATATTTCTATTGTATTTCTATTCAGGAAATAATTTCCTAAATTATTTCCATAGGTTTTTTCTAGAAGTTTCTACATTTAATTGCTTTTTTAATTTTTTTAAAAATTTTTTTTGTTGTAGTTGGACACAACACCTTTATTTGTTTTTATGTGGTGCTGAGGATCGAACCCAGGGCCTTGCGCTTGCTAGGCGAGCTTGCTACCACTGAGCCATAACGCCAGCCCTAATTGCTTTTTTTTGTAAAAGGTAAAGTATAGGTGTCTACTTCCAGTCTTCTATATGTGAATATCCATTATCTTTTATTGCAGAATCTGTCTTTCCTCTGTGAATTTTTTTGGCATTTTTTTGTCAAAAATCATTTGTTTGTAGAAGTGCAGAACTTTGGGGATTCTCAGTTATGATCCATTGGTCTGTGTGTCTGTTTTTATGCCAGTACCATCTTTTTTTTTTTTTTTTTCGTTATTGTGGCTCAGTAGTGTGTTTTGAAATCAAGTATTTTAATACTTCTAGTACTATTATTTTTGCTCAGATTTTGTCTACCCTTAGGTTTTAGTTTGATATAATCCATTAGATAAAGCATTAACAAATGGATTATATCAAACTAAAATTTTTGTTTTGCTTTGCTTTTGAAGCTATCTTGAATGGACCACTGTCCAGTTTTCTTTTTCAATTATATATCATTATTGGTGTCTAGAAAAACTACTGACTTTGTATGACTTTTGTATCTTGCTAATATACTGAATTTATCAGTTCTGCATCTTTTCTTGGAGTCTTTAGATATTACAAAAAGGGATAATTTTACTTCTTCCTTTCCTATTTGTATCCCTTTTATTTCTCTTGCCTGACCAATCTGGCTTCTGGTACCATATTAAATATGAGTTATAAAAGTAGACATGTTTGTCTTCTTTCTAATTTTAGAGGAAATGCTTCTAGATTTTCCCCAACATGTATGATGCTGGCTATAGATTTATCTTCTAAATGTTTTACGTGTTGTGGTATGATGCTTCTATGCCAAATATATTCAGTGCTTTAACCATGAAAGGATGTTAAATTATATTGAGGGCTTTTGCTGTACCTACTGTGATGACCATATCATGTTTATTCTTTACTGATTTGCATGTTTTGAATCCTCCTTGCATTGTCTAAATGAAATAAAGTTGATAATGTTGTTTGATATTTTTAATGTGCTCTTAAATTTTATTTGTAATTATTTTATTGAGGATCATTGTATCTATATTTTTTAGGGGTATTGGTATATATTATACCAATATTGGTATTGGTATTTTCTTTCTGTTTATTCTTTTTCTTTTCTTTATTTTTTGTGCTACTGTTGTTTTTGTGTCCTTATAAGATTTTGGTAGCAGTGACCTAAAGGATATCATTACTTTCTATTTTTTGGAATAGTGTGTGTGTAACATTGGTGTTAGTTCTTTGAAGTCTGATATAATTTGGTACTGAGTCCATCTGGTCCTGGATTTTTTCATTGTTTGGAGAAGTTTTACTACTCAATAAATATAATTACTTATTATTGATCTATTTAGGCTTTTTGTATCCCCTTGTTTCAATGTTGATAGACTATATGTGTCCAGAATTTTTCATTTAGTCTAGATTTTTACAATTTAGTAGCATGTAATTTTTCAAAATATTACATAGTGACCCTTCAAACTTCAGTTCAATATGTGGTACAATCTTCTTTTTTTGGCTCTAATTTTATTTATTTGGGTTTTCTCTGTTTTTCTTTTGGTTAATTTAAGTAGAGATTCATCTTCTCAGAGAACTATTTGTTTCACTAAACCTGTCTCTTGATTATTTTCTCTATTTCATTTATATATATTTGATCTTTATTATTATTTTCTGTCAACTGATTTTGGATTTTGTTTGTTCTTGTTTTATTAGACCTTGAGATGTATCATTAAGTTATTTGAGATCACCTTCTGTCTCTTTCTCCATTCCCCCTTCTTTCTCTCTCATTCTTTTATATATTAACTCATTGTTAAAGATGTACTTCTTACTACTGTTTTTACTGTATCCCACAGATTCAGGTATTTTAGTTATCTTTTAGTCATCTTTTTCATTACTGTGACTAAAAAAATCTGACCAGAACAATTTTAAAGGAGAAAAAGTTTATTTGAGGGCTCACAGTTTCAGAGGTCTTAGTCCATAGAATGTTGGCTCTATTCCTCAGGACTTGAAGTGAGACAACAACACCACAGAAGAGTGTGACAGAGTGAAGTGGCTCATATGATGATCAGTAATCAGAAAGAGGTCTCCACTTGTTGCCAAATACAAATATACACTCCAAAGCCATGTCCCCAATTCTCACCTCCTCCAGCCACATCCTACCACTTCAGTTACCAACTCAGTTAATCCCTATCAGGGGATTAATTCACTGATTTGGTTAAGACTCTCACTACCCAAATCATTTCCCCTCTGAACTTTCTTGAATGAACTCATATGTGAGATTTTGCAGGAAACCTTACATCCAAACCACAACATCATATAAACTGTATTTCCATTTTTATTCTACTCCATGAATATTTAAAATTTTCTGCTGATTTCTTTAATGACCCAGGGTCTAATTTCTGTGGTTTCTCTTGCTATTGGTTTGTGGTTTCATTTTATTGTGATTAGATAAACTACAATAAATCATTTAAAGTTTTTGTTTAAATTGTTAAGACTTGCTTTATGGCCTAACATATGGTCTATTTTGAAAAACTTCCCATGCTGCGATAAAAAGTGTGTATTCTGCAGCTGTTATATGGAATATTTTGTGAACGTTTGCTAAGTCTATTTGATCTGGTATGGAATTTAACTCTCGTGTTTCTTTGTTAATATTTTTTGTCTGAATTTTCCATCTATTGGTTAGAATGGTATATTAAAACCACCCATTATTGTTGCATTGGATCCTAACTATCCCATTATACCTAGTAGTGTTTGTGTTATAAAATTGGGTGCTATGATGTTTGGTGAATGTGTACTTATAGTATTCTCAATAACATTTCCCCTTGATCAATATATTGACCTTTAACTTTTCTTGCTGATTTTGTATTAAAATCTATTTTACTGGAAGTATAAATATTTCTGTTTGTTTTTTTTTATTCCATTCGTTTAACACATCATTTTTCATCTGTTCACTTTTAGTCTATATATGTCTTTGCCAATCAAGTAAGTCTCTTGCAAGTAGATGATTGTTGGGTTTTATTTTTTATCTAATAAGCTACTCTTTATCTTTCAACTAAAGAATTAAGATCATTTACATTCTGGGATATTACTGAAGGATGTGTAGTTTTTCATATCATTTTGATTTTTTACAGGTTATTTTGAATGATCTATATTTATTTTTCTCTTATTTAATCTCAGGCATTTGGCAGTTTACTGTGTTGATAATGTTTCGTTCTTTCCTGTTTCTTATCTGAAATTTATTATTTCTTATTCTCTCACAATTATATTATCTCTTCTTTTCTTATGGGTATAGGACTGGCTTAAGTATTTTTGGTAATACTGTTCAAGTGGTTAGAAATTTTCTTAGTTTATGCTTATGTTAGAAGGTCTGTATTTCTTATTTGATTCTGAAGGATGACCTTGCTGTGCATAGCTATTTCTTTCAGGACTTGAAATACTTTATTGCATGCCTTTGAGGCTTTTAAAGTTTCTACAGAGCTATCTTCTGTTACTCTAACTGATTTGCCTTTAATTGTAACCTGGCACTTCTCTTTTGAAACTTTTAATATTCTTTCCTTGTTTTATACTTCTAGTATTTTTAACTTCAATATGCTGTGGAGAAATTCTTTTCTGGTCATTTCTATTTGGAGTTCTAAATGCCTCCTGTACTTGAATATCCAGATCTTTCTCAATATTTGGGTAATTTTGTTTTTAATTTATTTCACTGGAGAAATATATATATATATATATTAACCTGTATAAACTGTTAATGATTTCCAGAGATCTTGTACATTCTCTTAATTCTCTCTATCCCCTTTTTTTCTCTATTGCTCTCTGAATGCAATATTTGGTAGAGTCATCTTCAAGATCAGACTGTCATTTTCCTGCTTAGTATACTCTGTTGTTGAGACTTTCCAATGACTAATTTATCTGATCTATTTAAGTTTTCATTTCAATATGTTTATACAGTATTTTTTCAAAATCTTTTTATTGAAATGCTCATTTATATCCTACATTGTCTTCCTTAATTCATTTAAATGTTTGTGTTCTAGATGTCATTGACCTTTATAAATGTCGTTGTTTTGATATTTTTGTTCAGCTTTTCATCATCTTTAATATGTTATAAATCTGCTTCTATGGAGTTATTAAATTTAAGGGGTGTCATGTTGCCTTTTTCATATTTTTATTTATATGTTGAGATTCGTGCATCTATTGGAATGGATAATTCTTCCTTTTTTATATGAAGAATTACTTAATAACTTGTCTTGTCCTAATGATGCTGCTTGAGGTATTGGTTTGTTCTGTAATGCCATTTAGTTCTAATTGGAGTTTATAATGCAGTACCCTCTGAAGTTCTAATGTGGGGGGGGTGCACTTTCTGTTGTTACTCCTACAGTGATTGAGGAAACACCTGATAAGAGGCTCCTTAAGTGATTAATATTGGTTTTATTATTACTTGAAAGCAGTGTTGGTACTAGCTGTTCTATTCATGGTGAATAATCTAGAGCTTTTATCCTCTGTTTAGTCATTGGTGAAGACCCTGATATTTCACAGGGAGATATATTGGGCCAGGGTCCTCTATTGCACTCCCCACCAGGCTTGTCACCATTGTGCAGCCTAATAGGGTAACATATCCACCCTCCTGTCTTGAAGTTGAAGTTTCTGCCAATGTTTGAATGGGATTAGTTTGTGACTGTTGGCAGGTCCAGTTCCTTTCAGTTAAGCTGGGAGTGTAATTCATTGGCAGAGAACCCTCACAACCTGCAAGAAATCCTGGGAGTGATCTCCAGGTTACAAAGAAAGGAAAAAATACAAATAAGAAAATAAAAGTGAAATACAACCAATAACAGTTATTGGAACAATACTGGAAAAAGTAATATAGATTAAAACAAAAGTTAAAAAGATAATTGAAACAAAAAGTTTTGAAAAGGGTAAAAGAATAAAATGAATTTAAAATAAAATAGGAAAAAAAGGAAAGCAGATGTAAGAGAAAAGGCAGATTAAAAATTAATATATTATAGGGCTGAGGATATAGTTCAGTTGGTAGAGTATTTCCCTTGCATTCACAAGGCCCTGGGTTCAATCCCCAGCACCACAAAAAAAAAAAAATTAATATATTGAGCTAGGCATGGTCGCACATACTTTTAATCTCAGCAGTTTAGGAAGCTGAGGCAGTAAGATTCTAAATTCAAAGCCAGCCTCAGCAGCTTAGCAAGGTCCAAAGCAATTTAGTGAGACTGAGTATATGGAAAATGAGAACCCCTGGGACAGAGAAATGACAACCCCTCAAAACTATCTGACCCAGTGGAAGAGGGAGGAGGAAGGCAGTCATTACTCCTCTCCCATTAAATCCTTTCCCAGTAACAATGGTCCTCTAGGGAAAGAAATCAAACTTTCATCCCTTCCCAGATTAATTTCCAGCACCTCCAACAAAAGCAAACTTCCATCCCTTCCCAACAGTGGTTCCCAAAGGGTGGAGGCAGATACTGAAATGCTTGAGACTGGACTTTTACCCTTTCCCATTGCCAATGAGTTCTGGAAGGAGAAAAGCAAATAGTGACGCTCTAGATAACAATGTGTCCCAGAGGAAGAAGATAAGCAGTGAACACTGAGTTCTGAGCTTTTCCCAGTGACAATGAGTTTCAGACTTTTTACAACTTTTTTCCTGACTGTCCAAACAGATACATTCTGCCTCAGTCTCAAATAATTAAACCACCCTCATTATAAACTATAAAACTCAAGACTCTTTCTGTAACCAGCAGCCATCTTCCTACTCAGGAAATGAGCACCCCCTCCCCGCCCAGTGCCTGAGTGATTGTCTCCACTGCAGAATAAAGGAAAACTTTCTGATCTGTTTAAGGTCCGCTTCCATCCTTGTTGTTTGTGTTTTCATGATGGGGCCAAAACCATGTTAGTTATTTTAGCTTACAGAGACCCTGTCTGAAATAAAAAATAAAAAGGGCTAGGAATGTGGCTCAGGGGTTAAGTACCTCTAGGTTCAATCCCCAGAAGAAAGAAAGAAAGAAAGAAAGAAAGAAAGAAAGAAAGAAAGAAAGAAGGAAGGAAGGAAGGAAGGAAGGAAGGAAGGAAGGAAGGAAGGAAAGAAGGAAGGAAGGAAGGAAAGAAGGAAGAAAGAAACTGCTATTACTAGGGGATGGGAATTTTCTCCCCTCCAAGCTACTCCAATAAAGGTGAGAGAGTGAATGCTCACAACCTATGCTTATCAAATCTTCTCTCTGAATCTTCTCAGACTATGTGTCCCATGGATAACAGGAAAGGCTGGGTGTTATTTACCCCACCTTTATTCTGGAGAATTTGGGGTTCCATGCTTCAAATCAGAGCTAACACCAGAGTTGTGACTTTTCAAGACCAGCACAAAAGGTGGACCACCACATAGATTTTCTCTGGAGCTCTGTGGACTGCCCATTCTGAGGGTGGGGCTTACAAAACTCCAATGACCCAGAGGTCAGGGAGAGGCAATGAAGTTCCAAAATAATCATGCATGGGGGAAGAAAGTCCCATGTAATATGATGCTCACGATTGTGGTGTTCCCAGACTTGACTCCCACACAAAATCACATATGATTGACTGTTTACTCCCATAGGATCTGATAACTGATTTTTCTGACCTATTGATTTTGAATGGAAGTGCCTTCTGTTCTTTTGTTTCAGTCTGGTTTCCTCCTCACATAGAGGTCTCGGGAGGATTGTGTCCGTCTCCCTCAGGTTGAACTGACTCTGGAGGTTACTGCCCCCTGAGTTAGTGTTATTATGGTTTAAAGATGAGGTCTCCCCCTCAATGCTCATATATGAGACAATGCAAGAATGTTCAGAGGCAGGGTGATTAGATTATGGAAACTTTGACATAATCAGATGGTTTATTTGTTTATATAATTAACTGGGTGAAAGTTATAGGAAAATAGGATATAAAGAGAGTAAGTAGGTCAGTGGGGGTATGCTTTTAGGGTTTGTATTTTGTCTCTGGTGAGTGGAGCTCTCTCTGCTTTCTGGTTGCCATGTCCTGAGTTGCTTTCCTGTGCCAGGAACTTCTGCCATGAAGTTCTGCCTCAACTTGGGCCTAGAGCTACGGTGTTGGCTGACCATGAACAGAACCTTTGAAACCATGAGTCAAAATAAATTTTTCCTCTTCTGGATGTTCTTGCCAGGTGTTTTGGTCCAGAGATTAAAAAGCTGACTAACATATCCCATGCAGTGGTATTATCTCAGGAGTAAGCTAGACAATAGTACTATTCTTGAGATGGCTTCTGGTTATAGCACTGTGAGAATATGCTGGGAAGTGTAGGTAATTTCTTCAGAGGCAGATCACTATGCAGATTCCATGCATGTCTCTTATCTGTTTTGACTTTATGTCCCTAGTGCTAAATCCCCCACTAGTGGAGTTCACTAGAGCTCTGGGTCTATCACTTATATATCTACGGTAACTGGCTGTGCTGTGCTGCCATGCATTCAATGATGGGGTGCTCTGTTTCCCTAGTTATCCCACTCTCCAATATCACTGGATTTATACAAGATTCTATCTCTCTGATTACCCACCTCAATAAGTAGCTGCACTCATACTGTTTGGTTCTATCCCATGGACTAAGCATGTGAGTGCTGGGTGCTTTTAATTAACCATTTTGGAATCTTCCTCATCCCAACATTCAGCTATTATTGGTTTTCCTTAAATATCAATTTTGTCTTTGGTCAATAGCCTATATATAAGGTAATGCTGAATGTTCTGAATAAAAATATAAGTGACTGTGACAAGCCATTGTAGTACACGCTTATAATCCAAAGATTCAGAAAGTTGAGGCATGAGGATTGCAAGTTTGAGGACTGTCTCAGAAACTAAGGGAGGGCTTCAATAACTTAGTAAGAACTTCTTTCCCTCAAGAAAAAAAAAAGCTGGGAACTGGGTATGTAGGTCAGTTGTAAAGCACCCCTGGGTTCAATTCCCAGTACCCTCACATGCCCCCAAAATATGGATGTGTAAAAAATTCCAAATAACATAAAATAAAATTTTTAAATAGTAAAGTTTCCTTAAATTTTACTATAATATTTGGAAATACAATATGTACCTTATATACTTGCGAGCCAACTTTACAACTTGATGCTGAGTTAAGTATCACTGTATTAGTCATTGGGTGCTTCAGTATCAGAGAACAAGAAAGTAGCAGTTATTTAGAGTTATCAAAGACATAGTGCGTAGGAGTCAGATCAAGCAAGGCTTATGACTGATTCAAATCTAAAAATACCTAGGATTGTTTGACAAGTTCTATGAGATGTTTTCAACATATATCATTTCTCTTATATTTCATAACAAACATCAGTTAATATATCCAAGTCATATAAAATGTAAGAAAATAGAATAGACTAAATCTTGCAGTGAAAAAGAATTTTAGTTTTCTATTTGACAACCACTGCACATCCTATTTCCAGAAAAACAAGTGTGCATACACAAACACTCCACTTGAATTGTGACAGATATTATGAAGGCAGAGTGGATATTTGCATTTTAATATTTTTAATTTTGCTCATTGATGCTCAAATCTTATTGCATTAGATTTACAATAGGGTTTTACATACAAAACTATGGACATCTTATTTTGTCTGTGTTTACAATATTAATTTTAATATCTAAAATGCTTACTTATAGGCTGGCTTCATCAAATAACCTTGCATCAAATGTGTCCGCTCTAACTTCATAATTGTTTTATTGCATGAGAACATGACTGATAAGACACAATCCCATCTTCCAAAATTTGCCATTTCTACAGTGTTCATGGGGCTGAAAATTGAATATCTAGCACTGATATGAATACAACTATTACACTGTACAAAATTTTGTTGATTTCCACTTTAATGTAATGAAAGGACTGATTCAGTATTTTGGTTTTAAATATGCCTGATGAACAGATGACAAGGCAATTCTTTGTTAATAACCTATCTAAAAAAAGAACTGTTTATGTGAAATAGCATGCCACTGCTGTATGTACCATTGTTGTATATGATCAAAATAAGGATTTTATGAAAATTTGAGGAAAGATTGTTCAAGTTATGGTCTGATTGTGACCTGTCACTTCTCTTCTATGTCTTCTTATTAGTCATCTAAACATCTAACTGAGAGTATGGTAACATAAGATCACTCAAAAATAAGGCCACACATAAGAATTTGATTTTCCATTATAAATAAAACAAAGGTATTGATTTATTACCATGTATTTCACTTCTCTATATCCTTCTTCAATTGCTGAAAATTTGGATTAACATACTTGTCACATTGACAAAAATTGCTATAACTTTTAGTTTAATAAAATCATGGTATATATAATAAGTGTTTAACATATAAAAATTGACAGTTATGTAAATCAAAGTATATTTTGTTTTTATAATGTTCTTATAAGTTGAGATACAGTAGACAGCTGGATTAAATTATATTCTGCTTTTTAAAAATATGGTCATCAAAATGTTTTTATTTCTATTAAGCACTTTTTATTCAATATTAGTTTCTCCCAAAACTCATCCTGCTATTACTTTATATTTATTGCTATTTGTGGGAAAGAAACACATTGGAGAATATACAGAATCTTGAATTTTAGATCTATCAAGCCACTAAAAGTTCAAAGTGGTAAGTTACTCACCCTGTTTGAGCCTCAGTTCTTTTGTCCTTACATTGTCTCAGTCTAAATGATCCTTAAGATGTCTCTACTTCCAAAAATACTCCTCTATTATGCAGATCACAATCTGAGATCATCTTGAGATACAGAATAACATGCAAGAAATTTAAGATAGTCAGGAAGAAAACAACTATTGGTTGGCAGGAGAAGTGCCACATATTGTTCTCAGGGCTTTGTACCTGTTTGGCAAGTTCTCTACTACTGAGCTACATTTCTAGACCTGAAAAATAAAAGATCTAAAAATTATGTAAAAACCAAAATTATACTATGTAACATCTATTATCCATATTAAAATGTCTTTATCAAAAGGTTAATCAAGACTCTTAAAGCACAAGAAGTAAAATCAAGAATCAAAGATGGAATGGATTCAAATTAAAAATCTTCTTCTCAGCAAAGGAAACAATTAGTAATGTGAGGATCAAACCCAGAGAGCCTACAGATTGGGAGAAAATCTTATCTTTACCTCTGATAAAGCATTAATCTCTAGGATATATAAAGAATTCAAAATACTTAACATTAAAACAAACAAACAAATAACCCAATCAATAAATGGGCTAAGGAACTAAACAGATACTTAACAGAAGAAATACAATTTATCAATAAATATATGAAAAAATATGTATGTACCGCTGTTGTATGTGTTCAACATCTCTAGCAATTAGAGAAATGCAAATCAAAACCACTCTAACATTTCATCTCACTCCTGTCAGAATGGCAATCATCAAGAATACAGGCAAAATCACATATGGGGTAAAAATGGGAGTTCATAACCCACTTGAATCAAAGTGTGAAATATGATATATCAAGAAATTTGTAATGTTTTGAACAACCAACAATAAAAAAATTAAAAATAATAATAATAATAATAAAAAAACTACTATGTGGTATACACTGTGCAAGGTATTGGAAATAAAATAATAAACCATGTTTAAAAAAAAAAGGAATACAGGCAACAATAAGTATTGGCAAGAATGTGGTGAAAAATGTACACTCATACATTGCTGGTGGGACTGCTAATTGGTGCAACCACTATGGAAAGCAGTATGGAGATTCCTTAGAAAATTGGGAATGGAACCACCATTTGACCCAGCTATCCATTCCTTGGTTTATAACCAAAGGACTTAAAATCAGTATACTATAATGACACAGCCACATAAATGTTTATAGCAGCTCAATTCACAATAGCTAGACTACGGAACCAACCTAGGTGTCCCTCAATAGATGAATGGATAAAGAAAATGTGGCATATATACTCAATGTAATATTACTCAGCTTTAAAGAAGAATGAAATTATGGCATTTGCCAGTTAATGGTTGGAGTTGGAGAATATCATGCTAAGTAAAACAAGCCAATCCCACAAAACCAAAGGCCAAATGTTTTTTTCTAATATGAGGATGCTAATTCACAATAAGGCAGTCGGGGGGGTGGGCACTAGGGAAGAATAATGTTACCTTAGATTAGGTAGAGGGAAGTGATGGGAGAGGAAGGGAGAGGATGTGGGAATAGGAAAGATAGTAGAATGAAACAGACACTATTACTGTATGTATATATGTGTCTACATCACCAATATAATTCTGCAACATGTACACTCAGAGAAATGAGGAATTATATCCCATCAATGTATGATATATCAAAGTGCATAAATGCATTCTACTGTCATGTATAACTAATTAAAACAAATAAAAAAAATTAAAAAGTTTAATCTGCAATGTCATTTTAGTTTTCTTGTTTTAAATATATATTTCAAACATGACTTTTAATATGTATTTTTTGTTATTGTTGTAGGTGGACACAATACCTTTATTTTATTTTTATGTGGTGCTGGGGATCAAACCCAGTGCCTCACAGTGCCAGGTGAGACTCTACTGAGCCACAGCTCCAGCCCTCAAACATAATTTTTATTACCATGTATTTCACTTCTCTATTCTCCTTCCCTAGAAAACTGAAACCTTCTCATTACATTTAAGTCATTCGTCATTTGGCAATAAAATTACAAACTGGTTTAGTAAGAAATTTCCTTGGAAACAAAATGATTTTAGATTAATGTAAGAGCTAGATAATTATTGATTCTAAGTTACATAGCATATGCAGCACATTAAACACAGACAAAGAAGGAATAATCAATAATTTTGGCTATACATGGAACAAAATAATTAGCAATATGAACATACAAAAAGAATAAACACAGAGACATGATCATTTATCTCTGATTAAGGAATTAGGTCTTTTGGGGATCTTATCAGCAGAATACTACCTCTTTTCCTAAGAGTTTCATTAAGTATAAGAAAAACCTGCAGGGAGTAAAATCAGGAGGAATCTGCTATTTCAGCTTTTCCAAGCTTAGATAGTGATGACCAAGTAGAAAAGTTGGAATGAGTGCCAGCAGTAAGTAATGTGTTCCTACATTCACTTAGTCTAGATGACTGTACCCCAGTGGGAAACCACACGTTCAGGTAGGAGATGGGTTTTAAATGATCGAGGTGTCAGGTTGAGTTTGAATAGGCAGACTTTTTAAATTGTAAGTAGCATTAAACAATAAGTAAAACCATATAAAATTTTAATCAGCTCAAATTTTAATCATATCAAATGAATCAAACCCTGAGACATATTTAATCATCTAGAAACAGAAGGTGTATGTTTACCAATTGCCAAGAGTATAAATTAATAAATGTATGCCTAGTGTTACCAACATAATACTATTCTAAAATGCCTCTCTTTCCTATTTTGTTGAAAATCATTTATAGACTAAAGAAAATATCTATTAAAACATCCAGGTTATGATATGAGTGTTTATGGATCTTGAGTGTTCCCCCAAAGACCCATGTGTTAAAGCTTGATCCCCTGGGTAGTGAGTGATGTTGGGATATGAAGGAACCTTTAAGAAGTGGGGCCTCTGAGACTTTCTCAAGTCTGAGGAGGTGTGCCCCTGCACAGGGGGGACCCGGCCTCCTCCATGCTCTCTTTTAGTCTGTGTTAAGGAGATGAATGGTTTTGCTGTGTCATGCACTCTGACCATGATGTGCTACCTCATCTCAGGGCCCAAATCAATCATGGAATAGAACATCCTAAACTTATGAGCCCGAATAAATGTATATAAATAGATGATGACTTCAGGTATTTGTTATAATAACAGAAAGCTGACTAACACAGGAGAGTTATCTCCAATTTAGTCTCATACAAAGGGATAATAACATCATATATCAAATAATAGAAGGTAAAATAGTCTTAGAGTTTCTTAATTCTTATTTTATTTAAAATTAAATGTCAAGCCAGAAAAAAAATATATATATGTATTAAATTCAGAGCCAGCACCTCTATACCAGTCATGATTAATGATGAATCTGCTCATTTGATAGTCTTCCCACAGAGATAGTGAAGCATTCAAGCAAAATGCTGATGACACACCCGCAAGGGCCTCTCAACTTGTAGGCTCCTGCTGAAGTGTTCATGGTCACAGCCATGGTAATCATTGCTTCCTGTTAGAGGAAAGTAGAGCAGCTAGTGTTGGTAAAATACTAGTTACTTCAACCCCTTCACCAACAAGATCCTGTTTATACCCTTCTCATTGACTAAGTGTGGTACAATTGCCATTTTTATTAATGGAGGCAAGATTTAGGTGGATAAATTTATTTATGGTATGACAGATGAATAAGAGCCAAGAGAAGGCGTCAACATTGTTTCAAATTTCTATATATCTTAAAAGCTATCAAGAATTCAATTGCATTTGAGTCCAAGAATGTGTTGGTTTTATTTAAAGATATCACTACTACATGTTTTAATCTTGCACAGTTATACCATTTTAGTGAGGCAACAAAAGGGCATCACCACTTAGGAATAAAAAAAAAAAAAACATGTTATAGGAAAAGGAGATGATGTATGACTGAAAAAGAATGTAAAAATCAAGCATGAGAAGTTAGAAGACACACAAGGAGAAAACAATGTATTCTATTATTCACAGTAGAGAAGTAATTAATTTGTAATGCCCTTCACTTAATTTTTTTTAATCATTCCCTTAAAAATAATTTGAAAAAAATGTGCTATTTTAAAACAATTTGGTTAAATCCCTCCCTGGCATATTTACAGGGGAAGGGGATTAATGTCTATTAATGTCAGATAATAACAATATTCTATATTTTATTCTAAGTTTGCTATCTGCACGACTCACTTAAATGTGTCAACAACGCTATAGAAAATTGGCAAAACTAAAACTAATTTATTATTCTTAGATTAAGACCCTGCTTCCTATTGCAGTGAAGTAATCAAAAAACGGTGGTACACATTAACCAATATATCAGCTTTCATCTCTTTAAACGAATTTTCCCCACTGGTGTTCATAGAAAAACCCTCTATTCTTCTTAAAAGTATCACAGCCTTCCAAGTGTGACTAAGGCTTTGCAGTCCTGTCTCTTCTTTTGTCCCAGTTTTTGTGCTCTGTCAGCTAACATTTGCACTAACATCCAGCCACACTGCTGCTGTTTTCCTCCTCTTTATCCCAATTATCCAGCAAGGTAGTTTTCCATTTATTTACTTCATTTTCAAACAAAACTTAATCAAATCCACACTGTCTAGCCCTTTTATCTGTCCTAATTCTAACTTTCTCAAAACATTCTGGTTAAATATTAGCAATAACCTCCATGTTGCTGATTTAATGATCATGTTATTTGGAGCATCATCTGTCACGGTTAATCACTCTCATCTCCTTTTCAAACTCTTTTACTTGACTTGATGGAACGCAGAAAGTATTCTCAGAAAAAGAAAACCTTAAAAGATGGAATCAAGTGTCCAGTATATGGCATGTAATTTTCAGATGATGTAATTAGACATATGTAAAAACCTAGGTATTCAGGGGCACCCTTAGAATGTGTAATGCCTAGAAAAAAAATATCAATGGGGCCACTTAGCATAGGCCTCAATATTCAAAAGTTTTAAATGAAGGTAATAAATGTTAAATAAAAGCCTGTCTATCTTAGCTTGTGTGATTTTATAACAACAATATTTCTTTTCTTATTTTTTTTCTTTCCTAAATTGTGTTTTTGTGTTTTCATTTTCTATTTTTAGTTTCTATCTATAGTGATATTGATTTTTACTTATTCTTAATTATTAGAAGGATTATCCTAATAGAAAATTTGATGGTACTTAAAATGTGTAAAACTTAGTATATTACTTTTTCTAAAAAGTTTGTTTTTTGAAGAAAGTTGGATATGTTGTAAAAGTAAAATCATTTATATATATTTTTCAAAACTTATTTCATTGTAAGCTTCAATATTCATTATTTTCCTAATTTATATATTGCAATTAAGAATAAATAAATGAAATAAGAATTAAAATAGCAAATGTTAAATTTAAATCAAACATGTAAATACATTTGGATTATACATTATATTTTGAGAAAAAGTAATATGTCTTAAGAAATATATATAAATATTATTCAATTCCATTGCCTTGTCAATGTAGAAAGCTATTACTACTTTGTAGGTCTCTTTTTAAAAATTATTTATTTATTCTAACTTGTTATACATGATGGCAGAATGCAATTCATTTCAAAATACACATATATAAAGCACATTTTTTCAAGTCACTGATTGTACACAAAGTATTTTCACACCACTCATGTCTTTATACATGTACTTAGGGTAATGATGTCTAACTCATTCCACCATCATGTACATGTCTTTTAAACTAGACCTAATTATTGTAAATATGAGAATACTTTAGAATTGATTGATATACAATCCTACGAATGCCATATGAATTCTTGATTTCATCTAGAACTACAACTTGGTCATGAACAGACATAAGCAAAAATATTATATTTATTATTAAGAAACAATACTTTCTTATGGAAGAGTCTATTGCAATCTCATTAAGAAGGATTTGACCAAATATTTTGACTTCTCATTTACTAAATTCTCCTAATTAAATTATGTTTCCCTTTGCCCCTAATTCTTGCCTGTTTCAATGTCAGTGCAGGTTCAACCCACAAAACACCACCTTAACCCCAACCACCCTGCTTTCCAAGGAAATAGAACAAAGGATAGGAAATGAAGTACACTGGAAAATGAAAGTTATTAGCAACAAGGAATATGTTTGGGATTATGAGTACTGTTGTGCCTGTTTTTGTACCAGGAGTAACAAAGGTTTCTGTACATTCCTTAGTTAATTTATTTTTGTATATTTGCAAAGGCAAAGATATCTGAAGAGATTAAGGCAGAGAATATTTGTGTCAGGATCACACATAAAATTCTGAGAATTATTATGTTATTATTGCGTTAGAGTTATTACTTATGCCAATAGTGCATCAAGCATGACTATGTATTATGAGAACTTTCATGGATGAGACTGAGGAATTACAGAAGAAGACAGTGCAGATCAGAATATATACATTCTCATCCAATTAGTAGCACAGCTCTGTTTTCATCTGATTTATAGATGGGACTTTTACTCAGGTTTTGTTGGTTCCTGTTTTTGTTTTATAGGTGCATTGTTACATGTAATAGTTGGATTCATTATGCCATATTTGTACATGCACATAACATAATTTGATCAATCTCATTCTCTTTTACCTTCCCTTTTTTCTCATCTTCTCCTTTGGTTTTTAAGAATGTTTTTGAAAAATTTTCACAAAACCATTGGACTATTAAAAATAGAATGCAGAATTTAATTGAAATTAAATAGAGATTCGTTGACTGAAATGCCTCTTACAGAAAATGTCAGGTGTATATTCACATTGTTCATATTATGCATTTTTAAAATATTACATTTACTACTTTAACTTTTTAAAATAACATTTTTTGATGTTTCAGGTTTTGGGCATTTAAATTTTAATCATAGTTTTAATGGATAACATGAGGTATCATTTAATTCCTTATCTCTTGTAGAAGCTGTAACTTTCTGAGCTCTAAGAATTGAGTTGGCATTTGAATGTGAATATAAACCTTAAATTTCTTAGCCTTTCTCCTTGTTCTTTGCTCCCCTAGAAATCACAGTTTAATAAAACGTTAAGAAAGAGAACTGGGTACAAGTGAACTGCTATTTGTTTAAGGCAAGATAAACAAACAAACAAAAAACCCCAAAGCATCTCTCCAAACTAAAATATTGTCTATTCATATTAAAATATATCAACAATAAAAAGAAATTCTTAGCTTTTATTATTTAGTTTTAAAGGGTAGATCTTCAAATGACATATTTACATTTAAAATAAACTTAGCATGTCTAAATGAAATGCCTATAAAAATTAGGGGAAGATTGCTTCTGATATACCTGGGTACCATTGGTGCAGGACTTAATTAGAAAGAGCACAAAACCTTGAAAGGGCATTTAATTAGTGATAGTCTAGTTAGGTTGGAAACATTTAAGTCTCATGATTAATCAAGAAATAGATTATCCCACATAAATTATCACCGCAAATATCCTGGGTGAGATTTGAGAATCTGGCGAAATATAAAAAAGGGAGTAAGACAATGTCATAGCACTTATGGAAAAAGATTGCCATTAAGAATACAATCAAGTTCTCTCTATATGTTTTACTTAATTTCCATATAAATACAGCCAAGTTTGCTGTGAACTGTAGTATTTTAGATAGTTAAATTTTCCTTTTTCATTTAAGACTCAAAATCATGTTTGTTGCTCTTGTTTTGATTTACGTTTTTCTCTTTCCAGCTATACTTTTACTAAACAGAGCAATCAGTGATGTTCCTTCCTTCTTTCCCTTTCTCCTTTATTTTCACATAAGAAAATATCAAGAAACAGGAATCTAGGAAAAATGGGATTGGACCATTGGAATGAATTTGAAAAATATTTTTGTATAACATCCTCATTTTGTGTAAGAGAAATGAAATCCAGAGCTATAGTAATAAGTGATTTGCACATACTATGGCTATTGCTCCAGAATCTTTTCAGCAGCTTTAGTTACTAGCATTAGGGACTAAGTTTTAATTATAAGTCAAATGATAATGATCAAGAAGGTTTACTGTTTCTTTCAGTTGAGCCAAACTTCAGAAGGCCTTCTTGCTCTCTCTAGACCCTTAACCTCTGTTTTCTTAGAGCATTGATTTTAGAAACCCTGTGATTGTAAATTAGTGCTCTAATCTTTTGGGGATGTAATTAGTTTACAGCCCAGAAATGCCTTTCTCAAAGACCTGGAGTCATCCCTTTGAAATGCAAACATCTAGATTGTTAGCCTTCCACTCCTTATTTCTCTGAGAAGATAGGGACCTAGCTTCTACAGGCTGTTGCCTCCAAATTATAAAACTGCCTTTTGTTATCCAAAGAAAGTTTAGGTAAACTTGCTGGCCCACACCTGTTATTCCCACAAATGGGAAGGCTGAGGCAGAAAGATCACAAGTTTGAGGCCAGCCTCAGCCACTTAGCCAAGCCATAAGCTACTTAGCGAGAACTGGCTTCAAAATAAAATATTAAAAAAGAAAAGGGGCTGAGAATGTCACTTAGCACCCCCTGGGATCATTCCCCAGTACTAAAAAAAAAAAAAAAGAAAAAGAAAAAGAAAAGGAAATGTTAGTCTTTGCTTGGGTAAAGGCAGTAAGAAAACACTGATGGTGGTCATAACCTTACACCCCACTCTAGCTCTTAAAAACTCTTTAGCTTTCTATTTAAGCAGAGTGAGTTCAGACTGAGTTTTGGCCTCTCACCCCTGTTGTAATAACCTGAAATAAAGTCATTTTGTTTGTTTTAACTTTGTCTGAGGCAATTTTTACTTTGACAATAGCTATGTGCATTTGGCTGAAAACAATGTTTGAGCAATGCACACCTAGAAGAATTAAGTAATTTGATGAAATACTAATGTAGATGTGTAGGGTTTATGGGAAAGTCTAAAATGAACTGTTGGAAAATTTTGTTTTGTTTTAGGATGTTAGAGCAGACGAAAAAGGATTAAGAACAAGTCTCAGCACTTATGGAAATAGAGTATCATTAACAATGCATCTAAAATTTCTCAGCATGGTTGTCTTTGTTTTCACACAAAACAATCCACTTTGTTTTGGATGCCCTTGCTATAGATACATAGATTCTCTTCTTTTGAATGATTACAAATAGCTATCTTGATATACCTACAATTCTGACATAATTTATATTCCTAAAGTAATAAAGTGTAATTGGGTGTGACATTTTTCATAATGTTTGCTTTTTCCTTTTGCGAAGAATTCATCTTACCGAGATGAATAAGTTGCTTTCTAAGTATTTTCAGTTGTGGCAAAATACTACGTATCAGTGCTGGGAAAGGTGTATAGTTACAATATTTGCTATGACAACTTTTTTATAAGATATTCCTTAGACCTTATGGTACAAGTGTAAATTTCAGACACTTATAATTTTAAAACATTAGTAATATGACTGAAACATAGTTATATTACACACATAGATTTGGTCTTCATGAGTATGCTAAGAAACAAAATTAAGAGAACAAAGATGGTAAAGATAGAAGACATGGTAAATTAGACTTGTAAACTGTTGCAAATCGGTTTATCTTTAAACAGTGATATTTAGGCTACTATTACCTACACATGTTGCATTACTCTCAGTGTTACATAATTATCTCACATTAAAAAATCGGTTTGTTGCTTAAAGGTTTGGTGATAGCCA
The DNA here is from genome assembly GCF_001458135.2 of Marmota marmota marmota. Classification (NCBI taxonomy): domain Eukaryota; kingdom Metazoa; phylum Chordata; class Mammalia; order Rodentia; family Sciuridae; genus Marmota; species Marmota marmota. The sequence goes on from NW_026000005.1 coordinate 6,056,260, forward strand.
TGTTTTGTTCTCCCCTGTTTCTTATAGAGATAGCATGTCTACTAGTTGCAAAAGATTTGATTTAAAATTATTAATGTAGGATAATTCCTGTTACCTTTCAACAAGGAATATTCAACCCCTTTCATGCAAAGCCACATATTGACTTCAAATCTTCAAATCAGATGTAACATGATCACACTATTTATCTTTTTGAGTTGTAAAATAGAAACTTTTACATATCTACAGAAACCATTCTAGAGATGTCCAGAGCTGCTTCTTATTCTAATTCAATATTAGGAGAGATATAGAAAGTTTGTGGATAAAAAAGCTGGAACTTCAGAATTGTGTGGTTAAATATGGAAGAATACTATTTTTTCACTTAATTTTCTGATATTTTATTATGTGTAAGTAGATAAAACTAAAGAAGCATTAACTCAGCACCTAGATTCCCAGAAATGATTTTCTGAAAAGAACTCAATTACTATAAAGATTAAAATGACAAAAATAAAAGAACTATAGTTGTTTTTTAAGTAAGATTGTGATACTGGCCATCATTTTCATATCCTTATTTAGAATATTATCTTAACACATATTCATTTTGTTGTATTAAAGTTTTCAAACAAGATTTTAGTTTCCAAATTTTCCATTGTGTTATTTTAAAATATTCTTCAAAGCAAAGGAATTGAATTAAATTCTAAAAAAAAAAAAAAAAAAAAAAAAAAAAAAAAAAAAAANCACATACGTAGTGAAATGACTATAACAGTCAAACAAATTAATGTGTTCATTGTGTTCAATAGGTCCGTTTCCTGGTAAACACCCAAAATCTACTCTTTTAGCTAGTTTTCAATATATAATACAAATTATTCACTCATGCTGAATGTTAGATGTATTGACTTACTCATATTTACAGAACTGCAAACTTGTATCTTTGGAAGAGCTTTGCCACATTCCATCTCTATCCTTTCCCCTATTAAAACACTGATATCTTCAAATTAATCATTTTATAAGAAACATTTGTTTCTTATATAAACATTTTTCCTATAATCACTGGAAATTGCCTTTTGATATTTAGTGTTAATACATATTAAGCCCCAAAATAAAAGTATGCTTTATAACATATTGCTAAGGACTTGGTGTGCCAAACAAGTTACTTGCTTAAAATAAGATTTGTATATTTTTTAAAAAGCTACCTTGGGCTGGGGATGTGGCTCAAGCGGTAGCGCGCTTGCCTGGCATGCGTGCGGCCCGGGTTCGATCCTCAGCACCACATACAGACAAAGATGTTGTGTCCGCCGAAAATTAAAAAATAAATATTAAAAAAATTCTCTCTCTCTCTCACTCTCTCTCACTCTCTCACTCTTTCTTAAAAAAAAAAAGCTACCTGAAAAAACTCATTGTTGTGGATTACATATACATTTAGTTATTGAAAATATATAAAAAGTAAACTTATTTGCCTTTATAATTATAAACATATTTGCCTTTCCCTACATATAGTAAAATGTTTCTAATTGGTAAATATTGTACAAATAAAGCCATTTTATGATAAATTCATAAGAGACTTTTTTCAAAATAGGGTTCTCATAATTATGTTTAGTTATCTACACCTATGGCCTTAAAATAATCTTCACTGTATTTAGAAATAGACTGGGATTTAAATCTTAGAGGAGCGCTGGCTTTTGTCAGTAAATATATCATTAGGATGTGAGGCTTTGCTTTGTTTTAAAGCTCTTGGTGTGGCTGTTGTTACTCATCCAACCATGTGTATATGGTGTGGTGGGTGTGGCTGGGGTGCTGAGACAGCCTGACCTGCCCACTTACTTTGCTTACAAAATGAATTCTCTGAGATTCTTGGCCACTGGTTAAAATTCCCTGTACACAAGAGAAGAGGAAGAGTGTTACATGTTCTAGTAAAGCATGATATAGAAAAGCTTCATTACAACAGTAAAAATTATTTCAAAAGAAAAAAAAAAGGCATGATGTGTGATGTGAACATTGTTAGCTTCTTGAAACATCACAAGTGTAATGTGGAGAATTTAGAAGCAGAAAATTGAGCCTCCAAACATGATATAACGTGATGGTGTACATCTTCTGTATGCTTTGAGGCCAGATACCAGAATCAAGGCAGGGCAGCAGGCCAAATTGAGATCTACCAGTCCTGAATGGACAGGACCCTCAATGGAGGTGCCCTCATCCCTAACAGATGCTCTATCACCAACACATTCCCTTCCTGACTCTGGCAAGAAACTTTCCCATTTTCCTTTCTGTGTAATTTGGCTCTCTTCTATATGGAACATTTTGGGTGAGAAATCTTAGGGCACATGAAAGTATAATAAATTTTAAAATGTTGAAATATTTGTTTTCAGGTTTCTATCAAGATTTATGAAAGGTAGTAAAACTGATTTCTGGCACTCTCTGTGCTTGACTGAGGAGCCTATTTAATGTGTGCTAGTCTCTGGTTACAAAGATCCACAAAGAAGTTAATGAGAAAAGAATTAAATTTACCATCTAAGAACAGGACAATCTTGTACATTCTCTGTGACCTGCCTATACATCCATAGATATCAGCCCTGATACAGAATGACCATACCTAGAAATGCCAAGAGAAGGATTTAAAATTCAACTTTTTAAGGGCCCTTTTTAGACCTTGTTATGACAAAAGCCCCATGTCCCAGTAAGACTTCCTGTATAATCAGTGAGTCAGCTTTGCACATCATAAAAGTAAATGCTACTAATATAAAAGCAATAAAATAATTTAAGAGATAATTACAAAGCTTAATCTTTTAATAACTTTTTATATAATTTTGCTAGGTGATAGTTTAACATTTTTACTTTCTAATTTGACATAATTAAAAAAAAACATGAAAATTCCACACAGTTATCCAAACAGTTCTATAAGTCTCAGTAAATATATTCTATGTTTAATATTGTGTAAAATGTGTTTAGCTTCATTTTGATTAATATACCATGCATATGGGAAATATTTCCTAAACTGAATTTACTTAAAGGTGCGCTATGTTGACCCATTTCTAGGCATCCTCTCATATGTTCAGGAGGTCCAGGTTTCTGGACTACATAGGTGCTGAAAGAACCATAGTGAGAATCATGAGTACCTTGAAAGTCAGGAAATAATGTTTACTACAAGTTTGTTCCTGGATTAGAGGTACTATAGAGAATAGTATCAACAAGTTTTCACTTTTCATAAGGTTGAAAAGTACATGATTTTGTTCTGAAATGATTGTAGTCAACAGGGTTTAGTGTTGTCTCTCAAAGTAGTGTTGATACTGGGAACAGCAGAGATTACACACTGAGTTAAAATATCAATACCTGAATATCCATTCATCCAGCCTAGGACTCTTAAGAGAAAGAAGCTCACAAAGTAGTCTCTTGGATAAAAGAGAAAACAATAACCATTCTAATGGTTGTGTAGAGCAATTTGAAAAAGCAAGTAAACAAAGCAAGAATCATTTCATCAGCAAACAAGATAGTTTGAGCTCTTTTTTCCTGTTTATATCTCTTTCATTTTTTTCTTTAGCCTAATTGCTCTGGGTAGAGTTTCAAGGACTGTATTGCATAGAAATGGTGACAGTGGGATTCCCTGGCTTGCAAACAGCCCATAACACTTCAACAACTGACTTCATTGATACCAGTAAAAGAATGTGAGAAACAGAATTTAGAAAATTCATTGTTAAGATGTTTAATAAGACACACACACACACACATACACACACGCACACACACAGGAGTGAAATTAGAAAACACAGGAATTTAAATATTGTTTCAATAAAGAGAGATTCTGAAAAAGAAACAAAGGTAAATCACAGAAATGAAAGACTCAATAAACCAAATTAAAGTTTAAAAGGAGCTGGGTTTGGTGGCACATGCCTATAATCCCAGCAGCTCAGGAAGCTAATACAGGAAGATCACAAGTTCAAAGCCAGACTCAACAATTTAGTGACACCTTGTCTCCAAATTAAACAACAACAACAACATACCTTAAAAATGGCTAGGTATGTGGCTCAGTTGTTTAGCATCCTTGGTTTTAATCCCTAGTACAAAAAATAATTGAAAAGGAAAACATCAGCAATGGATTAGACCACTATGAAGATAGATTTTCAGTCCTCAAAGTGCATAAACTTGACCATTAAGAAAATATGTTAAGAGAGCATGACCCAATATGTTAGAGTGTTGGGCATTCATTTTCTTCTGGTATGTGCAGAATTTCTGGTCTAGTTCCTAGGTATTCAATCCACTTTGTGTTGAGTTTTTGGTGCAGAGTGTGAGAGTTAAATTTTGTCCTACTACATATGAATTCACTTTTTCCAGAGCCATTTAAAGAGCCACTCTTTTTTCCTGTGTGTTTTTTTGCACATTTGTCTAGTATGAGATAACTGTATTTATGTGGGTTTGTCTCTGTGTTTTCTGTTCTGTTCATTCTATTAGATTTCTTGCCTGTTTTGGTGCCAATAAATGCTGTTTTAGTTACTATCACTCTGTAGCATCAGTTAAAGTCTGTATTGTGATGCCTGCTGCTTCACTTGTCTTGCTAAGAATTTCTTTGGGTATTGTGGATTTCTTACTTTTTAAATAAATTTCAGGATTGCTTTTTCTATTTCTATGAACATCTTTGGAATTCTTGTGGGAATTGAGTAGCCCATTATTAGTATGGCCATTTTCACAATATTAATTCTGTGTATCTAAGTACATGGGACATTTTTCCATCTTCTAAAGTCTTCCTCAATTTCTTTGTTTAGTTTTTTTTTTTTTGTTTGTGTGTTTTGTTTTTAATTGTAGAGGTCTTTTACCCCATTTGGTAAATTAATTTCAAAGTATTTTATTTTGTTTTTTGAGGCTATTGAAAATGGAAAGGTCTGACTAATTTCTCCTTCAGATGATATGTCATTGGAGTATAGGAACACAATTGATTTCTGGGTATTAATTTTGTATTTTGCTACTTTGTCAAATTCATTTATGAGTTCTAGAAATGTTCTGGTGGAGTTTTTTGGGGTCTTCTAAATACAGAATCATTTCATCAGCAAACAAGATAGTTTGAGCTCTTTTTTCCTGTTTATATCTCTTTAATTTTTTTCTTTAGCCTAATTGCTCTGGGTAGAGTTTCAAGGACTGTATTGCATAGAAATGGTGACAGTGGAATTCCCTGGCTTGCAAAGATTTTTCACAGCGAATTAAACGATCAAGAGTATGAAGAGAGAGCCTGCAGAATGGGATAAAATCTTTGCCACTTTCACCTCAGCATGTTAACTTCTAAGATATATAAAGAACTAAAAGAACTTAACACTAAATAAAATAAATAATGCAATTAATAAATGGGCAAAATAAGTGAACAGACACTTCTCAAAAGAAGAAATAAAAATGGTTAGCCAATACATGAAAAAAATGTTCAATATCTATAGCAATTAGAGAATGCAAATTAAAAATACACTGCGATTTCAGTTCACTCCAATCAGAATGTCAATTATTAAGAATATAAGTAATAATAAATGTTGGCAAGGATGTGTGTGAAAGGGTACACTCATACATTGCTGGTGGAACTGCAAATTGGTGCAACCACTTTAAATTTAATTGTGCAACCAAAATTAAAGCAGTATGTAGATTCCTCAAAAAAACTAGGAGTGGAATCACTTTATGACTGAGTAATCCTACTCCTCATATGTATCCAATGGATTTTAAATCAATATATTATACTGACACAGCCCTATCAAAGTTGGTGAAAACACAATTGATGATAGCCAACCTAGGTGCCCTTTAACAGATGAATGGATAAAGAAAATGTAATATGTTTATACAATGGAGTATTATTCAGCGATTAAGAAAGATGACTTTATGATATTTGCCAGTAAATGCATGAATCTGGAACCTATGAGGCTATGTGAAATAATCCCAGAAAACCAAAGGTAGAATATTTTTCCTGATCTGTGGAAGCTAATTTATAATGGGGGATATAAAAGTTCAATAGATTAGACAAACTGGAATGAAGGAAAGTGTGAAACTGAAATGGAAAGACAGTTTAATGATTCTGACATAATTTTCCTATGTACACATATGAATAAACCACAGATAATCCAACCATCATGTACATCCACAAGGAGTCTTAATTTGAATAAGATATACTCCATGCTTGTATAATTATGGCTCAATGGATTCTATTGTCAAGTATAAGTAAACAGAACCAATAAAAATTAAGGAGAGAGCATGGCCAGAATATCCCAGAAATTTGGGATGACATCAAGATTCAAAATTAAAAATCATTAGCATAGTGATGGCTCTAAAATTTAAACTAAATGAAAGCTAAATATTTTCAATAAAATAATATTAGAAAATGTACAAATTTTTAGAAATGAGATGAAAATTTAAATGCAAGATGTATATAGAACATAATTTTTGATTCTCTGTGTAGACAGGATAAAAAAATTATCCAATACACATTATAAATAAAATGACTAATGTAGAGAAGGATAGAATTTTAAAACTGCAAGAGAAAGATAACAGGTCATATATGGAAGTAAACTAATTTGAATTTAAACTAATTTCTAATTCAGGCCTTAAATGCCAAAAGGGCTTGAAATAATATATACTAAGCTCTGAAACAAAATATATGTCAACCAATAATACTGTACCCAGCAAAGATAGCCTTCAGAATTGAAGATGAAATGAAAATCATCAATAATAATCAGAATTGAAAAGAATCATAACCACAAGTCCTGCACTATAAAACATACTTGACGAAATGTTTCATGCAGAAGAAATAAAAAATAAAGATGAAAGCAGCACATGTTTGAATTACACTATAAGGAGTAGTCAATTAAAGGAGAATCAAGTCTGAGTAAATCCTTAGGATAAATAAAAATGGCAAGAAATAAAAATAATATTTTTATAATAACATTGAATATAAATGATCTAAACTCTTTAATTAAAAGTTATAGATTGGCAGATTGAATTAAAAAACAAGACCCAAAAATATATTGTCCACAAAAGAGTCACCTTAGAGACAAAGAAATTTTCCACACTGAAGGGGAAAGCATGGGAAAAGGCATACCATGCAAATGGTAATGAAAAGCAAGGAAGGGTAGCTACTCTCTTATCAGACAAAGTGGACTTCAAGCCAAAATCAATCAGAAGAGACAAAGAAGGTCACTTCATACTGGTAAAGGGAATTACCCAATACCAACATACAATAATTGTAAATATTTTTGTTCCAAACAATAGTATATCTACATACATTAAAAAAACAAATTCTCAATATTAAAAATCAAATACATCACAACAATAAAATATTGAGTGATTTAAAGCTACCTCTCTTATATGATAGATTATCAGACATCAACTCAAGTTTCTTCAGAATTAAAACTACTATTAATCAAGTAAACATAACAGACATTCATGGTATAGTTAATCCATTGACTACTGAATTCACTTTCTTCTCAGCATCATATAGAACTCTTTTGTTTTAGTCAGATTTTACTCACTGCTCTGACTAAAGGACCTGACCAGCACAATTGTAGAGGAGGAATGGTTTCAGACGTCCTAGTCCATAGAAGTCTGGCTCCATTCCTCAGGGCTCCAGGTGAGGCTAAACATTATGATGAGAGAGTGTGACAGAGGGAAGCATCTCACAGCATGATCAGAGAGCATAGAGAGGTCTCCACTTGCCAAATACAAATATATGCCCAAAGCCACATCCCAGTTCCCAACTCTTCCATCCACACCCTACCACTTCAGTTACCACTCAGTTAATCCCTATCAGGTGATTAATTCACTAATTGGGTTAAGACTCTCACAGATCAATCATTTCTCCTTTGAAACTTCTTGCATCATCTCACACATGAGCTTTTGTGGGATACCTCAACCTCATCCAAACCATAACAACTTTCTATTGTAGATAATATTTTAGGTCATAACACAAATATTAGCAAGAACAAATGATTGTAGAGAATGCCTTGGATCCTGTTAGATTATAATGGAATTAAATTAGAAATTAATGATAAGATTTAAAAAACCACTCTATAAACCTAGAGATTAAATAAATAATACACTTGTGAATGCTGAATTGATAGCAGAATAAATTGGGGAAGAAATGAAAAAAATCTTAGAAACAATGAGATTAGTGATAAAACATCAAAATTCTCTGGGAAAGGGTGAAGGCACTTCTAAGAGAAAATTTACAGCACTGACTTATAAAATTAAACAGTAAAAAAATACAAAATAAAAAATATATAATATTACACTTCAAAGTTCTAGAAAAAGAACAAACTAACACCAAAATTATTAGAAGACAAAAATCATTAAAATCAGAGGCAAAAAATCAACAAAATTAAAAATTAAAAAACAATTCAAAGGACAAATAAAAAAAAATAGTTTGTGTTTTGAAAGGACAAACATTTGGCCAAACTAAGCAAAAGACAGAGGGAGAAGACACAAATTAACAAAATTAGAGATCAAAAAGAAAATATCACTACAGACACTACTGAAATACAGAGGATAATTAGAAATTATTTTGAAAATTTATACTGTAATAAGCTAGAAAATCTTGATAATATTGACAAATTTCTAGAGACTTTTGATCTATTCAAATTGAATCATGAGTAGATAGAAATTTTAAACAGATCAATATTAAGTAATAAAATTGTAGCTGCTAACAAAGCTTTACAACCAAGAAAAGCCAAGGACTGAATGGATTCTCACTGAGTTCTATCAGACCCTTAAAGAAGAACAAACATAAATCTTCCTCAAATTATTCCATAAAATAGAAAAGGAGGTAACTCTGCCAAACTCATTCTACAAAGCAAGTATAACCCTGATACCAAAACCAGACAAAGATACATCAAGCAAACTTACAAAACCAGACAAAAATACATCAAGAAAACTTCAGACCAATATATTTGATGAAAAATTCTTGATAAAATATTGGCTAACTGCATACTAAAACATATTTAAAAGATAGTGTACAATGATCAAGTAGGTTTCATCCCAAGGATCCAAGATTTGTTCAACATATGGAAATCAATAAATGTAATTTGCCACATAAATAGACTTAAAAGAATCATAAGATTATCCCAATAGATAAAGAAAAAGCATTTGACAAAGTGTAGCCCCCATTTATGTTCAAAACATTAGAAAAACTGGTATAAAAGGAATGTATCTCAACATTGTAAAGGCTATATATGATAAACACAAGGTCAATATTATTCTGAATGGAGAAAAAAAGTTTTTCCTCTAAGAACAAGAACAAGAAAACAATTTCCACTTTCACTATTCGTATTCAATATAGTCCTTAAAACTCTAGCCAGAGCAATTAGGCAAGGAAAGGAAATTATAGGGATACAATTGCAAAAAGAAAGCTCAAATCATCTGTTTGATGATGACATGATCTTATATTTAGAAGACCCAAAAAATCCCTACTAGAAGTCTTCTAGAGCTCATAAATGAATTCAGGAAGGATAAGAGATCAACATACATAAATCAATTACTTTCTTATAGTCCAATAATGCCACTGCTGAGAAAGAAATTATGGCATTTGCCAGCAAATTGATGGAAGTAGAAACCATTAGGCTAAATGAAATAAGGTAGATGCAGAAATTCAAAGGTTAAATATTTTCCCTGATTTGCTGAAACTTTTTCAAAATAAAGGAAAAAAGAAGAAAATAAAAGAATGGGAAGGTTTCTGTGGAGTAGAGGAAGGGAATTGAAGGGGATCTAGGAGGGATAGGATAAGGGAAGAACACTGAAATCATCTCAGTTCACTTTCCTGTGTGCATATATACTATAGTGAGTCTCACATTTATATATATCCACAAACCACTGATTAAAAAACATCATAAGTAAATAGCAGAAAGATCAGTAGACTAAAGGGATTGGAAAGAGGTGGGGAGAAGAGGGAAAGAGGAGGTATTAGGGACTGAATTAGAGCAAATTATATTCTATGCTTTTATAATTAGGTCAAAATGAATCCTAATGTAATGCATAACTGAAAAGCACTAATAATATTTGCTGTTTTAAAATTGAAAGTTATATAAAAGTTGCAAGAACTGTCCATTGGACATCGTGCATTTGCTGATTTTCATCATTTTGACATGTTTACTATATTTTATCCTTTTTTGTCTCTTCCTTTCTCCCTCCATCAGTCTCTCCCACTCTCCCTATCTTCCACCCTCTTAATTTTATTCTCTTTCTTTCTCATCTGTCTGATACATTCATACTTTGGCTAAACCATATTGACAGTTACAGACATATTGTTCCACTATTTTTAAATAATCAATCCAGCTTGTGTCTCCAAAGAACAAGAACATTCTATCACAGTTCCATGGTAAAATAAATGTATTAAGAAAATTTATCATGGGTTTAATAATTACATCTAATATACAATCTCTAATTTTTCAATTGTTCTAATAGTACACTTTAAATATTCTTTTCATTCGATGATAAAATTCGGGATCATTTATTTTATTTAGTTGCATGTGTCTTTAGCCACAAACTGTTCCTATGCTTTTTTTTTTTGTATCTCATGATGGTGTTATTTTTTGAAGACTGCATGGATTTGTCTTATTATTTTCTCATTATGAGATTTAGATTGTGCATTTCTTTAAGAATCCCATATAACTAATATTTTGTTTTGCCAAGTACAAAATTCCAGAAGGTCACAATGTCTATGAGGCCCACAATTTGGGGGTGTTATTTTGAAATATTTGAGTAAGGTGGTATCCTCCTTATCAACACATTAAGCAGCATGTAGAAATGCTCTGTGAATATGTACATATCATATCCTCATCAAATTTTACTTAGAATTATTATTTCTTACCTTAGTCAAGAATGAATAATGGCACAATGAATTTTTAAAATCTACTATTCTCATACTTTATTTATTTATTTATTTATTTACTTACTTGTAATCATTATGGGTGCACTGTTATGGTTTCTATGTAAGGTGTCCCTCAAAACCTCATGTGTGAGACAATGCAAAAGGTTTCAGAGGTGAAATAATTAGGTTGTGAGAGCCTTAAACTAATCAGTGAATTGATCCCTGATGGGGATAATTGAGTGGTAACTGGAGGCAGGTGGGGTGTATCTGGAGGAGGTGCAGCATTGGGGTTATGTCTTTGGAGCATATATTTGTATCTGACAAGTGAAGTGTCTCTCTCTCTCTCTCTCTCTCTCTCTCTCTCTCTTCCCCTCCTTCCCTCCCTTCCTCTCTCCCTCCCTCTTTTCCTCCTTCTGATCATCATGTGAGCTGCTTTCCTTTGCCACACTCTTCCACCGTGATATAATGCCTCAAATTGAGCCCAAAGGAATGAAGGCTATGGACTGAGACCTCTGAAACTATGAGCCCTTGAATAAACTTTTCCTACTCCACAGTTGTTTTGGTTAGGTTTTTAGTTACAGCAGTGAACTGTCTAAAACATGCACATTCAGTGGACTATAACCCGTTTTTTTGTTATAACTTTCATGTCAAAATTGCCCCTAAATAGGTCAGTTTGAGCAGCTTCAAAGTGACTCTGGCCTGTTTATAATAGTTAATAAATACCCTCAGGTTTATTTAGTATATTCTCTGCCCAGTCTTTAAATTGATGATTTCTTTAAAAATTTCTTGTTCTTTTAAGTGACAATGGTTTTGATAAGTAAAATGTAATTGCTTGATGTGTTCCTTACTGTTGGGGTGGGAGGGTAGCATTGCACTTAGATCTTTATAGCAAAGAAACTGTTGTTAGGAAGGTTTGTAGGAAAATAGGTATATAGGTACGTAGGTAGGATTGCTAAATAGAAAGAGAGATAAATCGATTGATAAATAGAGATAGGCTTTGAAAAATCGCATGTTTATACTGATATCTTTAATTGCACACTTACATATTTTACTTGATCCTATATTTGTGTCTGTTTTTTGTATCTCTTTTCTCATAAAAGGATTACTGATCTATCATAATATCATATCTTTATTTAGCATATATTAACTTGTCTGCTTAATTTTAAATTACGCATAATCCTACTGTATGAAAAGAATTCACATCACAGGTCTCAACTGCTATCATCATAAGGTCTGTTTACAAGCTTAGCCCTTGTCTAGTGTTTGGGAACTTCCATTTTGAAAGCATTCTAATCCCCCTAACTGATATGTTTCTCATTGTGTTTATACCATGGGGAAGGCAATATGGCTGAGACTAAACATGTTCTTTTTCTTGTAGGAGTCTGAAATTTTTGTACATATACCAGATTTAGGCTGTCTATGTAATAATTCTCAATGAAAACTGTTTGCAATGATTCTGCTACAAGTTTACTGATTGAAAGCATTTTACATGTTTCATAAGCATATCCTCTGTCATTCTATTGGTAAAGGACCCTTAGAAAATTATGTCACATTTCCCCAGATTTTACTCCAGATTTTTCTCTGTTGATTTTGTTCTATATCCCTTCTTTGTGTAAGAGATGATAGTTGTGGATATAACTATGTGTTGTGTCTGTGGTTACCTTTAAGAATTATCAAAACTGCAGGGAGTCCTGAGGACCTCCAACACAACTATAATAAAAAATAAATCTAAGGAGAATTTAATAGTTACATTTTTTTTCTCTCATTAGACTGAAAGTAATTAGTTAGAAAGTATTTTTTTTTAACTTTTCATTTCAAAATAACAAAGAGTAAAGATAGTTCCATACATCTTGTACCAAATTTCTTCCAGTGGTTTTTTTTATTTTACAGAACTATCATACAATGTAAATAGAAGGAAACTGACATTAGCATAATGTGAGTAAAATTCTGTACTATTTCATTACATACTTCGATTCATGTAATCATGATGACAATATTCATATAAAGCTATTTCCCCAACACAAAGGTTCACTACAGGCTGCACATTTGTAGCCATATCCAACGTCCTCCTTACCATCATCCCTATCACTGCAAGCAATGGTGTTTCCATCTCTGTGATATTTTCATTATAAGAATGTTATGTAGTTGGAGTCATACAGTAAGTGACCTTGTAAATTGACTTTTTTACACGGAATAATTCAGATGAGATTAAATAAGTTATTGCCTATATTAACAGCCCACTCCTTTTTAAAAATAATAACCTTTATTTTTATGTAGTTTTATGTTCACAGAAAAATTATGAAGAATGTATGGAGAATTTCCATATACCACTAATTTAGTCAGACTTATTTATTTATTTTTTTCCTGCTGTGACCAATAGACCTGACAAGAACAATTTTAGATGAGGAAAAGATATTTTGAGACTCATAATTTTAGAAGTCTCTGTCCATAAACAGCCAGCTCCATACCTAAGGTCTTGAGGTGAGACAGAACATCATGGTAGAAGAGTGTGTTGGAGGGAAGCATCTAGGAATATGACAAAACAAAGTAGATATAGGGAGCCTCCACTCAACAGATACAAAACATACTCCAAATGGATTTACCTCATGACTCACATTATTCAGCCACACCCTACCTGCCTTCAGTTACCACTCAATTAATCCCTATCAGATTAATTTACTGATTAGGGGGCTGGGATGTGGCTCAAGCGATAACATGCTCGCCTAGCATGCGCCGGGCGCTTGGTTCGGTCCTCAGCACCACATAAAAATAAAATAAAGATGTTGTGTCCACCGAAAACTGAAAAGTAAATATTAAAAAGTTTCTCTCTCTCTCTCTCTCTCTATCTCTTCTCTCTCTCTCTCTTAAAAAATTACTGGTTGGATTAGGTCTCTTATAACCCAATCATTTCACCTCCAAATCTTCTTGATTGTGTCACACATGGGAATTTGGGGGATACCTCACATCCAAACTATAGCAACCCGTTTCCCCCAAAACTCACAAAAATTCCCCACTATCAATATCATGAGCCACAGGGTATATTTATAAAAAATAAATAAACCTACATTGACAAATTATTATTATCCAAAGTATGCATTTCACATTAGGGCTCACTCTTCATATTGTACATTCTGTGTTTTAACAATGGTATAATAATAAGTGCCATCATTGTGCTATCATATGAATAGTTTTACTGCCCTAAAAATTCTCTATGCTCTTCCTATTCATCCCTTTTTCACCCCTAGCTCATGGCAACTACTGATCTTTTTATTCTCTCCATATTTGTAAATTTTACAGAATATCATGTAGATGAAGTTGTATAGATGTGACTTATTGCATTGAATTCTTTCACTTAGTATTAGGCATATAAGTTTCCTGCATGTCTTTTCATGGCTTGTTTGCTTATTTTACTTTATCGCTGATGTCTGTAAGTATTTATTTTCCATTTACCTACTGCAGCATACCTTGGTTGCTAATAAGTATTGGTAGTCATGCATAAAGCTGCTTTATCCATGTGCAGGTTTTGGGAAATAAAATTCGAGTTCATTTGAGTAAAATATCAAGCAGTGTCTTTTGATAAGAGTATGTGTAGTTTTGTAGGAATAGTCAAACCATCTTCAGAAGGCACTGTACCATTCTGCCTTCCCATTTATTAGCAATCAATGAGAGACCTTTTTGCTCCAAATTCTTGCTATCATTTAGTGTAGTCAGTGTTCTGGATTTTGTCCACATACTTGTGTAGTTGTATCTCATCATTAGAATTTGCTATTCCATAAGTTGTTGAGCATTTCATATCTTACTTACAATATCTATATCTTCTTTTGTGAGGTATTTACTCATGTCTCTGGATCATTTTTCAAAAAAAATGGACTGTATATTTATTTATAACAAGGGAACATCATGAATGTAGAAGGCAGACTGTTAGTGTAGAGGAAGGGGACCAGAAAGAGGGATGTGGGGGGAAATAATGTGGAGTGAAATTGGTCAAAATATGTTATATGCATGTATGCATATGCCCAATGAAATTCACTATACTGAATGGTTAAAATGCACCAATAAGCAGAAGATAAAAATGAGTTATATTTTAAGAGTTCTTTGTATTTTTTGGATAAGTCTCCTTTACCAGGTATATATATATTTTTTAATTTTTTATTGTTGGCTGTTCAAAACATTACATAATTCTTGATATATCATATTTCACACTTTGATTCAAGTGGGTTATGAGCTCCCATTTTTACCCCAAATACAGATTGCAGAATCACATCAGTTACACATCCATTGATTTACATATTGCCATACTAGTGTCTGTTGTGTTCTGCTGCCTTTCCTATCCTCTACTATCCCCCCTCCCCTCCCCTCCCATCGCCTCTTCTCTCTCTGCCCCCTCTACTGACATTCATTTGTCCCCCTTGTATTATTTTTCCCTTTCCCCTCACTTCCTCTTGTATCTACTTTTGTATAAC
>NW_026000005.1:6074052-6095515 GCF_001458135.2 Marmota marmota marmota
CTGCTCCTCTTCTGCTGGTGGGTCGCAGGCCCGCCTACCTTGCAGGAGTGATTGGAAGCTCTGTCCCGCCGGGGGCCACTGGGCCTTTTCTGTCGGTGGTCACAGTTCCGCCTACCTGGCAGGCGCGGGGGGTGGGGGGCGGCTCTGCCCCTCAGCAGGCCGCTGGGCCTGCTCTGTGGGTGGTCACAGTTCCCTCTACCTTGCCAGCGCAGGGGGAGGGGGTGGCTCTGCCTCTCAGCAGGCCGCTGCTCCTCTTCTGCTACCAGGTATATTTTTTCAAATATTTTCCAAGTCTGTGGCTCATTATTTTTATTTTCTTACAATGTGAATGTCCAGTTGTCCCTGCTCTCTGTGTTCAAAAGACTCTCCATTTCCACTGTATTGCCTTTTCTCTTTCATTAAAGATCAGTTGACTATATTTATGTGGTCTGCTGCCTCAGTCTTTATTCTCTTTCACTGACCTCTTGGTTCTATTGCCAGTACCTGTTACAATTTAGATTTGAGGTGTCCCCAAAAACCACATGTGTGTGACAATGAAAGAAGGTTTAGAGCTGAAATGATTAGATTATGAGAGCATTAACTTAATCAGTGCATTAATCCCCTGGTAGGGGTTAACTGAGTGGCAACTGAGAGCAGGTAGGGTGTAGCTGGAGTAGGTTGGTCCCTGGGGTCTTGACTTTGGGGTATATATTTGGTGACCTGAGCTTAGCTTTCTGCTTCCTGGCACCCTGTCTCCAGTCGCTTTCCTCTGCTCCACTCTTCCACTCTGATATTCTGCCTCACCTTGGCCCCGAGGAGTGGAGCCAGCTTCTATGAACTGAGATGTCAGAAACTGTGAGCTCCAAAATAAACCTTTCCTCCTCTAATTGTTCTTGTCAGGTGATAACACACACACAAAAAAAAAAAGAAAGAAAGAAAGAAAGAAAGAAAGAAAATAAAAGAAAAACTGACTAAAAACATAGAACACTGTCTTAATTAGTATATATTTACATGAAGGACTTAAATCAGATAGTGTCATTGTTCCAATTTTGTTCTTTTCTGTCAATTTTGAGTGTACTACTCTGGCTGGGTCTTTTGCCAGTCTGTAAACACTGTAGAATCAGTTTGTTTTTTTTTTTGATATATGCAAAATAACTCATTGGAAAATGGGTTGAAATTGTGTCAAATCTACAGATCAAATTGGAAATAACTGACATCTTGATAATACTGAATCTACCTTTCCATAAAGGTAGAATATTTCTCCTTTTATTTAGTTCCTTTTGACATTTTTATCATAGTTTCATAGTTTTTCTCATATTGCTGCCATACTTATTTTGTTTTTCACAAAATATAATTATGCCTTAGCTCTGTACCTAGGTATTTCATTGGGAAGATTTGCTCATACAAAAAAATAATTAGATAATTAATTTTTATATATTAACCTTTTATCAAGCAGGTTTGTCATAATTACTTATTAATTCAAGGAGTTTTTCATCTATATTTTACAGAGATGTACAGAGAAATGATCATGTCTAAAGCTTCTTTACCAATCATTAAGGCCCAGATAATTTCTCCTAATTTTTTTTCTTAAAGTATTATAGTTGTTGCTTTCCACTTAAGTCTGTTATCCAGTTAGAGTTAGTTTGTGTATAAAGTATAAGCACAGGTTGAGGTTTATTTTCTTCCTAGCAGATATTCAATTTCTTTAGGACTATTTGTTGAAAAAGCTACACCTACTTTATTGAATTGTATTTGCACCTTTCTTACGAATCAGTTTGCTCTTAATGTACTGGTGGCATCTCTTTCTAGGCTCTCCATTCTCCTTCACTGATATGTCTATCCTTCCCCATTAACACGTAGTCTTGAGTACAATTGTTATATAATGTCTTAAAACCGGGGAAGATGTTTACTATTTTGTTCTTTTCCACTCTTTTTAAATATTATATTTCCTTTTCTTTTTCACATAAATTTTGGAGTAGCCTTGTAAATACAATACACAAATATTACATTTTTCATAGGAATTACTATTAATTTTGCCATTTTCAAGCACACATGAAAGCGCATACACACGCACACATGTATATATATATTTCTTAAGTCATTCTCAATCATTCTTTTATCCAGACCTCAAACATAAACTTAAATGCTTTTCAGATGTGGGATGATTGGAATCAAGAATGAATATCCTCTATAATGAAACTACAGAACACTAAAGAAAGAAATTGAAGAAGACCTTAGTAGATGAAAAGATCTCAGATAGGCAGAATTAATAGTCAAAATGCCCATACTACCCAAAGCATTATTCCTATTAAAATCCCAATGACATTTCTTCATAGAAATAGAAAAGGCAATCATGAAATTTATTTGGAAAAATAAAAGACCCAGAATAGCCAAAGAAATCCTTAGTAAGAAAAGTGAAGTAGGTGGCATCACAATACCAGACCTTAAATTATACTACAGAACCATAGTCACAAAAATGGCATGGTACTGGCACCAAAACCAATACGTAGACCAATGGTACAGAATAGAAGACACAGAGAAAAACCCATATAAATACAATTATCTCATCCTAACATCCTCAACAAATGGTGCTGGGAAAACTGGAAATCCATATGTAGCAAAATGAAACTAAACCTCTATCTTTCATGCCTCACAAAAATTAACTCAAAGTTGATCAAAGACTTAGGCACTAGAACAGAGACCCTGTGCTTAATAGAAGAAAAATAGGTCCAACTCTTCATCATGTTGACTTAGGACATGACTTCCTTAACAAGATTCCTAAAGCTCAAGAAGTAAAATTAAGAATCAATAAATGGGATGGAATCAAACCAAAAATCTTCTTTACAGCAAAGGAAACAATAATGTGAGGAGAACCTACAAAATGGGAGAAAATCTTTACCACACACACCTCAGATAAAGCATTAATCTCCAGGCTATATGAAGAACTCAAAAAACATCACACACACACACACACACACACACACACACACACACACATATCCAATCAATAAACGGGCTAAGGAACTGAATAGACATTTCAGAAAATAAGAAATACAATTGATCAACAAATATATGAAAAAAATATTCAACATCTCTAGCAATTGGAGAAATGCAAATCACTGAGATTGAATTTCACTCCAGTTGGAATGGCACTTATCAAGAACACAAGTGATGATAAAATGTTGCTGAGGATGTACATTGCTGTTGGGATTGCAACTTGGGGCAAAGGCTCTGGAAAGCAGTATGGTAATTCCTCAGAAAACTTATAATGGAATCATAATTTGACTCAGCTATCCCACTCCTCAGTTTATACCCAAAGGCTTTAAAATCAGCATACTACAGTGACGCAGCCACATCATGTTCATAACAGCTCAACTCACAGTAGCTACACTATGGTACCAACCTAGGTGTCCTTCAACAGATGAATGGATAAATAAAATGTGGTATATATACATAACAGAATATTGCTTGGCCTTAAAGAAGAATAAAATTATGGCATTTGCCAGTAAGTGGATGGAACTGGAGAATATTATTCTATGTAAAATAAGTCAATCACAAAGAACCAAAGGCTGAATGTTTTATCTGATATGCAGAGGCTAATTTACAATGGAGTGGGGGTGAATAGAGGTATTTTGGACTAGACAGAGGGAGTGAAGGGAAGGGAGGGAACATAGGAGTAGGAATGATAGTAGGATGAATTGGAATTATTACCCTATGTGCATATATAATTACACAACCTGTGTAACTCTTCAATGTACAATCAGGAGAATGAAAGGTTACACTCTGTTTATGTATTACATGTCAAAATTCATTCTACTGTCATGTATAACTACTTAGAACAAATAAAATAATTAAAAGTAAAAAAATGATAATTTATATATATGACTTGTAAAAAGCCCATTAAGAGGGAATTCTTTCTCTTTTAACTTCCATGTAACAGAAGCACCTCAGCCTTTTGTAAGAAAATGTAGAATCAAATAGAAAAACACTTGATGGTGGGATACAACATGAAGAAAGACCTTGAATAATAATTGGGTATCTGCTTGAAAATCCATGTGTTTTAATCTGGCTGATTAGAATGTCCAAATTAAGTTTAAGTGATTGATAAATAAATAATTAGGCATGTTATGGTTTTGGTGTGGTGTCCAAAAAAAAGCTTACATGTGAGACAATGCAAGAAGGTTTGGAGGAGAAATAATTGGGTTATAGCCTTAACCTTATCAGTGGATTATCCTATGGGATTAACAAAGTGTTAAGTGGAGGCAGGTGGGTGTGGCTGGAGGAAGTGGTTTGTTGGTGGTGTGGCTTGAGATATATATTTATATCTGTAAAGTGTAGACTTCTCTCTCTCTGCTTTCTGATCATCATGTGAGCTGCTTCCCTCACCCACACTCTTCCACCATGAAGTTCAGCCTAACCTTGAGCCCAGAGGAATGAAGTCAGCTGTCTATGGATGGAGACCTCTGAAATAGTAAATCCCCCCCAAAAATCTTTCCTTCTCAACAATTTGTGCTGGTCTGGTGGTTTAGTCACAGTAGTGAAAAAGCTGACTAAAACAAGGCAGAAGCAATGTGTGTGCTCTGTAAGAAGTTATCTGGGTGGCAATATGGTTAATATTGATCAGGCAGGAAAATTTCATGTACCCAGACTGAGACATGAAAGGTGAGAACAAAAATATAGGAACCTGATACAGAACAGGGCTTTCTGTTGAAGGATTTAAAATTAAGTGTATCTGGAAGATAATTTTAAAAGAAAGGAGTTATCTGGTATGAAATTTGAAGTGTAGGAAAAAGCGAGATGAAAATTTCAAATTAATAATTATGACAGTGAAATAAATGACATTGTTTCAGTTTCTTGAATATGATGATAATACTTCTATTGTGTCTTTAAATCTGATAATAATTTTGGGGATAAAACACATATGTTTAATAAAATTAATAAAATGTCAATGTTGGATTAATGAAAAAAAGCTATCCTTTCCCATTATATCAAGACATAATTTCAGAAATTGTTCTTGAGGTTTTCCACAGCTATTCAGAATCTGTTGGAAAATTTTATTTATTTTCCATTTTGATCCACTAATATATAAACTTGTATATAATTACAAATATACACGTTAAGTGTGTGTGTGTGTGTTCAGATATTCCTACATATCACTGAAGTTTAACATTCTTTCCTGGTATATATTTTTCTAAATCCACACTCTTAGGCATTTCAATTTGAACCATCTTATCATCTGATATCTTATTTTCTTCCTCTGCTTCCTTGTGCTTCTTAAATACCAAAATTAATTTTTTTCTAAAAGCTTAATCTCTCATTTCAATACTTCTGCATTCTATGTTATATAATCTTCCAAAACTTAAAAAATATCAATGTCTGGATTTTTATTATTTCTTATTATGTTATTTTGGAAACAAATTCTTTGGGTTATTCTCCTTAAAGCCAAATACATTCCTGGCTCTCAAACCAGGTTACTCAATAGCCTAATAAGTGTTTGAATGTCCTTGAAGATGATACCTTGTGTATTTCCTCAACAGTGGTGGGAACAAAGTAATATAGAATTCATCCTATTGTTAAATTTTTTTTACGATTTTTATCCATGAATATTTAGAGATACTGTGTTTCTCTACAACAAATGATTTCTTTAAAAATGTGACTAAAGCTTTTACCAGTAATAATACTATGAATATATTTTTATTGTATCATGCCTAATTGTGTTTATAAATGTACAAAATGTACATTTTTATATCCTTTTCAAGGGGTGAGGTCAATTTCAACAAAATGGGTGGCACTGATTGTTCTTAGACATTTTCTGAGTAACTTGAACCATTCTGGACTTCTGAGAAACCACTGCAATATAGCCTAACAATTGCCTGAAATATGAGGCCCAAGACAGTACAAGTTCTCACATGGAACTGAGATTGGAATTCTTTTAACATCTAGAAAGAAAAGTTTAACAGAAGATAACACAAGATCATGATAACAAATAATTTGTAAAAAAAAAAAATAGCTATATCTGTTTGTTGGTTTGTTTATATATTTTTTTCTTATACAATGAGAATATCATCTAACCTCCCATTTATTCCAAGGAAAAAAGGTTAAACCCACTGAAAAAATATTTATGTCTCCAAGGAGTAGAACTAGTGCATACATTATTGCACCAGTGCAGAATTTCTGGTTTTAAAAATGTACTGTATTTAAAATACAAGGAATGAGGGAAAACTGGGTGAAGGGTACACACAAGCTCTCTGCACTATTTCTGAGTTTCCTCTGAATCAATAGTTATTTCAAAAGAAAAATTATATTCCTCTTTTTACTTAGACATTTTATCAGGATAACTATTTAAAAACATATATTTTTGTGTATATTTCTTTGTGATCCATGCTAAGTTATATAAAACTTTTTTACAGTAATTTTTACTTTGCATAAGATTTTTTTTAAATTAAAAATTTCTGGAATTTTAATTAGAATTTGTTATTATTACATAAGAAAGGTAAAAAAATTAAAAAAAAAAACTAGTTACCATAAAAGCATTGGAACTGTTTTGAAAATAATCTTACTCATGGATTAATATGAGATTCAATAAGGCTTACATAAGACAAATAAATCAGAAGTTACTTCTCTCATTCTTTATGTCTTTGTTTATTATGATTCTAAAACAAAGGTACTATAAAATTCATTAAGTGCTAATATTTAGCTTTTCTATGTTTTGCCAATATTATTAAACTATTTTAGGAACTTCTCAAAAAGTTATATTATATAAATTTCTAATTATCTCCAGTATAAAGAATATAAATATTTTCTTTTCTTTTAATATTTTTAGTTATAGATGGACACAATACCTGTATTTTATTTATTTTTTTATGTGGTGCTGAGGATGAAACCCAGTGCCTCACATGTGCCATGTGCGGGGCAAGTATATTAGTTTATATAGACTAATATATACATTTAATATATAATTTATATATATTTATATATATTTAAACTAATTCAGAATGTGGAAGCTCTATATGTGTAAGACTATGTTCAAACATATCCCTCACTCTATTTCAGGTTTTCAAAATATGATTGGTGATAAAATCCAATCAGTGATAAAATATGAATCTTTTAAAATATACCGTGGAACTTTATAAATTCCAAATATACCTTGTAAGATAATGAATTTTACTGAAGTGTGATAATTATGCATTCAGTTATAAAAATTCATCTTTCCCCTCTAATAAGATGATTAATATGTTAAATTTTACTATCTTTCTAATTGTAATAGTGGTCAAATATACTATGTTTGAAAAATCAAAGAATAGAGAATGAAATACACCTATGAACTTTATTTTTTTGAAATTATATTAGTATTAAAATAAAAGTCAAAAAATTTAACATTTATTAAATGTCAGGATCACTGCTAAATGTTTAACTTGCATTAACTTATTTTATTCTCCTTATATTTCCTAGGGCATGTATTCTTATAGTTCTTTTTAATAAATGGGTAATCATTGATGTTAAAAAGGAAATATTCCATTTTTTTAATATTTAGGCTACAATAAGTAGCTGAAGTCAAATATTAGGTTTTAATGCACTGTACACTGCTATGTTACAAAACAAAATTTAAAAATAGAAAACTGAACTCTAAGTGCAGAATATCAAAGGTTTAAAAAAAAGCAATTCATGGTTACATGTGTATGCAGAGAGAAACAACTTTATCTCTTTCACCTAGAGGACAAGTAAGTCACTTTAAGTAAATTTGTTAATTTTGCATCATTGTTTTCCAGTGAATGGTGATACTACATCATCTTTTTTCCTTACAGAGTTTTTCCATAATCATATATTTTTTAATAAAGTGAAGGTTAAAGTTTACCTCTTACTAAAGAGGTAAGTTGATTAATTATACTAAAGTATGCTATTCACCCTATATGTTATATTTAAAATGTAAAGTTTATATGATGGGGAAAATTGCCAATTTTACACCTAGGCAAGTTGATGCATTAATTAAATGAAAGCATTTGTTTGTTTAATCATTTTGACTCATATTTTCTATTTTTCCTAGCACCCTTATTTTATAGGTCTTTGCAACATGTAAACAAACAAGACCAAAATTTTCTGTCTTCATGGAGGTCACATTTCTGTGGGGCATGGTAAATGGACCAAATTATAAAATTCAAAAGTATATTAGTAGGTACTAATTTACAGGGAGAAAAGTAAAATTAGAGCAACTTAAGAGAATTTAAGGATGCAGAGGATGCTGGAGGCAGTGATACATGCCTGTAATCCCAGCATCTATGGAGGCTGAGGCAGGAGGATTGGAATTTTAAAAACAGCCTCATTACTTGAGCTAGTCCCTAAGCAACTTAGTGACACCCTACCTGAAAATAACACACAAAAAAGGGCTGGAGATGTGTCTCAGTAGTTAAGTGCCCTAGAGTTCAATCCCCAGTACCCCAAAATAAATAAAGAAGCAATCGATGTAGGGGAAGCCCAGGTTGCAGTATTTAATATTGTGGTCAGATTCAACCTCTTTGAAAGAGTACATTCAAGCAAGACATATAGAAATGGGCAAATTAGCCAAGTAGATGTGTAAGGGAAGAACATTCTAGAAGAAGAAACAGATATAGCAAGCCTGAAAGTGGGAGTTTCCTGGTTTATTTGAAATACAACAAGGAGGGTGGTATGCCAAGAGCTGGGAACAAGGCCTAATATAAATGCAATAGGTGATTAATGGAAAACTTTATTATATAAGGTCTTATAAAGCATGTTGAGGACAAATGCTTTTAGCTTTGAAATAAATGGGGAGTCACTACAGCACTGTGAATAGAGGGGTGGCAAGATCATTTTAGGTTTAAAGGGATTATTCTCCCTGCTCTCTTGGTACCAGGTGTGTGTGGAGTGGAGATGCTGTGCACAGAGTGGTGAAGGACTTGTTTGAATTCAGTTGCATTAATACACTTGCATTAATTCAGGTGAGAGATGTCAATGGCTAAAATGAACAGAAGTTAAGATAAATGTGCGTAGAAGAGCAAGATAGTTGTGTTAAATGCTGGGGCTTAAGATTATAAAACAGGATGAGGATAGCTAACTGATCTTAGTCGTATTTGCATATCATTAATACTCATATTTTTAAGCTTAAATTAGTTTGAATTTTTCATTTTGAAAAAGAATCATATCTTAAACATGTAATGGTTTAGAGAATACTTTATCTGATTATACATTTTGTAGAATCACATTGGTCATACAGTCACATACATACATAAAGTAATAATATATGTTTCATTCTAATGTCTTTCTTATTCCCACATACCCTGCCTTCCCCTCCTTTCACCTCCTCTACCTAATCTAAGGTAATGATATTCTTTTTTTAATTTGCATTACAATTCTTAATACACATATATACCACAATTTTTGTATCTATGTTTGTATATAAAGTATGTTGACACCCAATTCAAGTCTTCATACATGTACTTTGTATAGTGATGCAATTATATCCCATCTATGTATGATATATCAAAGTATATAAGTGCATTCTACTGCATGTATAACTAATTAAAACAAATATTTTTTTTTAAAAAAAATAATACTTTATCAAACTAAAAATCATACTTGTAGGGCTGCTCAGTGGTAGAGGGCTTGCCTAGCATGCATGGGGCCCTGGGTTTGATTCATTGAAAAAAAATCCAACACACACACACAAAACACTTATGAAAAGAAAATATTTGCAATGTCCTATTTCTGCACATAGAATATTTTTTGAAGTTATACCCTCCAAAATATAAAAATTTTAATACAGGGCATTTACTTTGGAACATGAAAAATAGTTCCTAGGACCAGTGATTTCATGACATATAAAAAGTATAAATGATAGTCATTGCTAACAATATCCCTAATTGAATGAGGTAATTTCCAGGATTTATTTTCATATTAAATAAAATATATATTGTACCATGTTTTATTTTTATCATATACACAGAATTTTCAGATTATGTTCCATGATTCTAAGACAGCATGACTCTTTGTTCTCAGATTGATAGAGTAAATAAAACACCTGGAAATACAATTCAAATTTGACATCAAGTATGGAAAAATATTCCATATTAAATATCTTTTCTGTTAAACTTTTATAAAGGCCAAGTAGAGAATGAGGCAAATATAATTAGATTGGAGTCACTAAATCAATAACAATTCATTGGCAAATGTAATAATGTGAGAAAATTTTAATGTAAAAATTTTCATTAGAAAGACTTTTTATTTGGGGAGCCATAATACACACATTTAAAATAAGATTTAAAAACATCAAATGACTAATGGAGTAATGATGAAAAATGTAGTTACATTTGAATGCATTCATTATGCTGCAGGTGTGGATTTCAGAGTATACTAGAATCACTAAAGTGACATTTCTGTTCGTTCTGAAGTCAATAAGAAAAAGCTCTTTAACTTGACAAAAATATTTGTCAATATTCAAAGAATAGGATAAAACTGTAGAGTCACAGCTTCCTCTTTTGAAACAAATATTATTTCAGTATGTTCAGATCCACAGGATAAATCTCTCCAAGATCTCCATTCAAACTATATTTAGATGTTAAAAAGGCCAGTTATGTCCAAGAAACTTCAGTAAACTCTCTTCCATTAACCATGCAAAGCACTGTGGTTTCAGAAGAGAGGATAAAACCCAAAAGCATATTTTTATTAACCAGTGCTGCATAATCTTTTTGTTAATAGTAAAACATTTTCAGTATACAGTGTTTTATGCTTATTATATGCATCTTCAATTTTTGGATAGAAATGTTTATTTTATTGCTATTTCTAACAGAATTTGTGCTCAGGTTTGTTTTTTGTTTTTTGTTTTTTTCCTGGCCAAAGCTTTCACTGTTGTTGATTCTTTGTTATTTGAGATTTTTTTTAATTTCATTGTTTTTGTGTCCTATGTTAGTCTACACCATCTTTTCCCCAGCAGAATATACTTAATATCTTAGAATATGCTTATTTCATGGGCCAAGGTAACATTTACAATAGACATCCACTTGAAGAGTTAAAAATTCACTTTAATTGAAGAGACAAATGATAGGAAATTTTATTCCAGATCTGTACCTGTACTTCTCAATGATACAGTTTACTTAAATCTTTATTTTTCTCCCTGGGAGTCATTTATAAATTGCATGTATCGATAACAGAAGCCAGAATAATGGAAGCCACCTCGTGTCCTACCTGCAACCTTCACAATCAGTCACCCTCTCCTTCCCTTTCACCTGTGACCTCTCACTTTTTCCTTCCTCTTTATCTGCTCTTAATGAAAATGTGAAATATTAATTCTTCCTAACCTTCCTTTCAAACCTGATTTCTACCAATCAGGCTCTTCGTATAGTTCATATTTTGTTAATTCTCATTCACTCTTTAGTTCAACATGCTCATGTTTACTCATTTGAAATAATTCTTATTAAAATAATAATAAGCATCTTTTTTGATGTGTATAAAATGTTTCCATTGGATTTCAATTCAATGTAGATACAAGGAGGGAAGCAAGTATCTGGTGTTTCCTTTGGCAGTTAATGACTGCTCTGTGAAAAACAATCAATTAGAGCACTCAGGGGCAAGACTAGGAGCAGAAGGCTGAAGTGTCAAAGCACAACAGGAGGGAGTGATAGTGCCTTTGACTTGTGTAATAGGTATGGTTATTTTTAACAATTAGATTGATGCTGTATTTTGGAAAAAGCACGATCATGATTTGATAAACTGAGCAGTATGGGTGGAAGGACAAATCACCTCTATTCTTTTTTTCTACTTTTTGACATGTATAAGGAAATGTAAAACAAATGGCTGGATATGAGTATGAAATACCAGAGTGGACAGTAGAAATGTAGCTGTATAGTCAGCAAACAAAGATATGCCAAGAAATGTGACTGAGGGAGCTCACCTAAGGAGAGACTGCAGTGTGTTCCACAAGATGTAAATCATAAATATTTTTGGTAAGACATATTTTAGGAGAGTACAAAGATGGAGCCTCCTTGGTATGAGTTAAGGAAATCATGAGAAGAGGGACATTGATGAGAGCAAAATATAGATGTGGAGTCATGTATAAGAAATGTAAGTTTCCTTTTCAAATGCAACTTTTATTCTATTTGAGGAAAAAGGACACCAATAATTGATTAAATACTTTTAAATTATTGTAAGTGTTATTTAAAAAAAAACAGTGGAACGAAACTGAAGGAAATTAGCATTTGAAATGGGAGAAAGCATCAATGAAGATGTGACATTTAAGCTAGCAACAGACTAAGCGAGAGGGAACTGACCTTGGCCATATGTTTCCTTGATCACATTCCTTGCCAGTTGCTGTATGTATCCTGCCCAGGGGAATAATTTTAAGCATATTCAGATGAAGTATAATTGGGAAGAGTAAATACACTTTCTTGAATAAACCTTTCCTATATTCAAGATGAAAAACTGTAAAATAATTTTAATTTAATTTTTTTTCTGATAGAACTATTCATGTCTTATGAAACTGATAACTTGAGAACACATACTGTTTCAGAACACATATAACAGTGTGTATAAAGTGTTGGACACTCAGAGATTACTAATATAGAATGTTTAATTACACATTATGTTTAGAATTCTTAACAGTAGTTTACTCCTTGCACAATATGTTCACTCAAGCACCTGGGAATGACTATTGAGAAAAGGGCATAAAGCATATTTTTTTTGCCAGGCTATAATATTTTCTTTAACAGGGAAATTGAATACCCTGTGTCACCATTGCAATGGCCAAACTAAATTTGTCCCTGACCTCAACTGTTCAACAGATATGATCAAAAGTTGCCTTGTGAAGTTATACAAAGTTGTAATAAGGCCTTTCAGATGATACTATCTTATCTCTTATGCTAGTAATAATTGTATGCCTCTTTTGCCATAAGTATTTTTATAAAGGACATAAAAACTTCACCATTAAAAACACACGATTTTACTTCTAAGCTACTAACTAATATGTGAAAGCTGCATCAAAATTCCTATGTGAGTCATCAATTCCCACTAATAGGATAAGAAATTAAAAGTAGAGTTAGGGCATATTGTAATGAATAAACCTAATGGATAGTTTATATAGTTTATTTCTCAATCATGAATATTCCAGATTGGTAGTTGTTTTTCTCTAAGGGATAATTAATTTTGTTATATATTGTGATTTGCCATAATGTGTCTTCTAATATCATAATATTGATCTGCACCCAGATGGCAGTTAGGGAAAGAGATGGTGTAGAAGCACATCTGCTTAATAGTGTCACCCATTGGTTCTGTTCATGGTCCAAGACTGCCTCATGCCTCGTGGACTAACCCTTTAGAAGAGGGCTGGGAATTGAGAAACCTACCTTTTACTGTATACGAAAAATCATTCATAATGAGCCATAAATGACAAAGCCCTTAAAAGTAAATATTGAAGACTATCGCCATGACTTGATGTATGCAAAAATTTTAAAAACCAAAGATAGGTCACAGAAAAAAAATCATACAAAACTTATAAAGACTTCTTAAATATTGTATACTTCTGTCCATTAAAATGCATCATGAAAAAATGAATTTGCAAAGCACAGTCTGAAATAAAATATTTCCAAAATACATATCTGAGTAAGTATTGGAATCCAGGATATATAAAGAATTTCTATAAATTAATTTTAAAAATTGAAAATGAGGAAAATGTGTGAACAGACACTTAAGAAATAAATTTAAAAAGAAAAAGCAACCCTTGATTGGGTGGAGCTCAGTGGTAGAGCACTTACCTAGCAGGCACATGCCCTGGGTTCAGTCCCCAACAAAACTTTCTCTCTCTCTCTCTCTCTCTCTCTCTCTCTCAATAAAAATGAAATAAATAAAAACATGCACTTCAAAAAAATTTCCAACATTAACAATCCTCAGGGAATTATAATTCAAAACCTTGGTAAGATAAAACTACCTAACCCCTAAAACAAGTATAATATAAAAAGTCCTAAAGCACCCAATGTTGCAAAGGATTGGAGAATATGAACTCTTATCCACATTCTATGGGACTGTAAGTAACATCATGCACTTTTTTTGTAACAGAAATTTGACAGTTTCTTATAAAACTAGTCATGCATGTACTCTGTGACCCAGAAATTATCCTTATTAGTTTATTTACCAAAGAGAACTGAAAATATACAGAAAAAAACCTTATATAAAAATGTCTGTAGCTATGTTTATGGTAAATAGCCAAAACTAAAAGGAGTCCAGGTGACCATCAAAAGAAATGGCTACACAACATTTTTTATTGATAAAAATGAATTTTGCTGACAGGAGGAGGAAAATGCTGATATATACAAAAACATGAAAAGATCTCTGAATGTGGTTTTTGAAAGAATGCACAATGACTGTATCCTATATAATTCAAAAAAATATGATTTTCTAAAATCAGCAAATCTAGCCAATGGTGAAAGATCAGAAGTTGTGATCTGAAAGATAGGGGAAAGACTGAAGGAGCTCACTGATGCCTCACTGAGGATAATATTTTATATCTCAGTAAAGATTTGTGGTTACAAAATTGAATGTACCTGTCAAAACTCAGTGAATTTATGCATTTGCTTATATGCAAGTTTTACATACAAAGGAAAAATACCTTAAAATTTTTACCATTTCCATTTTAATGATTTCCATGTAGATATTTAATTGGTTGATTCCTTGATAAATATAACTTGTTAGAAAAAAATCATGCATCAATAAGGGCAATATAAGATCAAATATTTGATCAATATATGATTAAACAAATATTAAAATAAAGCAAAGTAATAATGATTGTGAATATATAAGTAATCAATACAAAACTCTTTCAACTGTGCTATACATTTAAAAATTTTCGTAATAAAATATTAGAAATAATTCCCTATATACATTTATAGCCTCATGCTTGCTTGTTTAAACATGACTTTCAGTTAAAATGAGAATTTTTGCATAAATTAGAAGTCTTTGTATCCAGTTACACCTTCATATTTGTATTAATGAGAAAAAATGACATAAAAACATTGTTGATATTAGGTTTTTGTGCTTGTTAGATAATTTTTTAAAAGAGTCTATTTTACTTGCACCTTTTATTATTCTTTTAAAATGTTTTTCTCATGTCATTTTCTAATTGAATCTCCAAGGCACTGAATAGATACTTAATATCTTAGGCTCTAAGGTCTTTAATTTGCTTCTTTATATCCATAAATATTCATAATATGATTATTTCATAAGTTCACCTAATGTTATTGAATTTTCCAAATTTTCCATTAGAACAATACAGATGTGGGAAATCACTATGATAAAAGTATTTTCTTCTTAAATACTAAAGCATTTGCAAGGAAATCAGCATCACTATTCAGTAAACCAGAATTTATACATTCCTGTTTTGTAGGAAGAAAGTTGAGGTTCAGTGTTATCAGGGGACTTTGTCCAGTAAGTATATGTCTCATTGAATGAGTGTTTCTCTCTCAAGTGAGGGGCAAAGTGATAGATCAAGTTTCAAAGACCAATACTCAGGAGCATGATCTGTCTTGTGACAATCTTTTTAGTAAAGATAGAGAAAGGTCCTATTGTTCTAGCATTGTAAAGTAAGAGGTTAACAATAACAGAGAATATTCACCATAGCTATTAAGCCTTTAAAAAAAGATCACATGTACTGTGCAACTATAAACAAAATTCCCAGGATAAAGGAGGGAAGTGCAGCCTATTGAGTTTCACCTCGACCATACTTAGGATGGGATATATATAATACCCTAAAAGAAAATTGTTATGATATTCAGAATTGGATGCAGAATTAGGCAATAAGAGGGAAATAAAAATACATATATTTCATTGGGGAGCTAAAACATTCTTTAGAGCAACTATTTCTTAAAAGATGAATTTAGGGCATTATTAGTATCTATGATTATTAGTTTTAACACAAAGAAGAGTCATTTTTTTTTCTTTTTGGTTAAGGCTAGACTGAATTACATGCAACATATTTAAAATACACAGAACAGCACAGTCCTAGAGAATTAATAAATGCAATTGATTATGATGTGGGAGAATTGCACATTGATTTCTCTGATAGTAATTTAAGGCAGACTAAATCCTCATCTGGCAGGAGTAGTTTTATGTAGCGCAGGTAGGTAGAATAGACATCCATTTAAAAGTCTTGATGTTCTGTACTTAAAGATTCCCCAAAATCAGTACAATGAATTAGCAATGTACATTGTAGTCTATTCTGAAATAATTAATAATAAGATAATTTGAAGTTTTACTTAAGTTCCTTTAATACAAGTGAAAGTAAGAATCCCTAGATTGTTATTTGTAGTCTATATTCTTTAAAATGTTACTTTATATCAAATATTTTCTTACTGGTCCATAGTATGAAAATAAGTCATAATTGACATTTCCACTAAAAAATATTACTTTAGAATTATATTACCAATTCCATAGAGTGAAATAAAACAATACAATATAACACATACCCACAAATATGTTACTGCTTACTAAAACATTGCTAGTCATTTTGCCATCTTTGATTTGTTTTTGTTTCTAAGAGATGTAGGAAACTCCACATGTTAATCCCAGGACAATTTATTTTTAAAAAGACTGGCTTTTACAAAAACTTTATAAGGTCAAATTATGATTATGGACATTTTATGAACAAGTAAAATTAATGATAAAACTAGTAAAGCTGAAATCATTTCCTATGAATCAAAATTTAGAAAGTATGTGTTATATGTTTGTTTATATATGTTAATTGGACTACGTTTTACAGTTACAACTTTTAGAATGTCAAAAGGTTATTATCTCCACTGACATGTTTTCAGTTTTATCCAAAAGCAGGTGCTGGAGTTTTCCCTTATTCAACTCCAACTCCAAAAATCTTTCTTACTCTTCCGCATGTGAATAATCATAATTAAGCTTTAAAGTATACTAATGTTAAAACACATTATACCAGATCCATTAGAACAAAATCTAACAAGAGAGAATTGGGGTCTGTTGTTTTTAGTTTATTACTGTTTGTGCCTGAAGTGGATTCAGAGTTGAGACTTATGTGACCTTCTAGGGCAAAGTTTAGACCTCACACTGAGTACTGCAATGAACAGGTGGCCTTAGAAAGACAGAATCCAAGTCTGCACTATGGAGAATCAGAATTTGAATTTTTACAATCTTCCCAGGGAGTAAATTTGCCTACCAGAGTCTGAGGAGAACTCAATGGCACACATACTAACTTATCCTTCTACATGTGAAGGGTTTTTCCATTTAGTGAAATTAGGTAGAGCTGAGCTTAGTGCACTGATTATTAAAAAAGCATCAGGGAGCATAAGGCTCTCTTTGAGAAATCCTCTAAATATGACAAACAGAGGGACTGCCATTGTCTCTCCAAGACATATGTCTCTCCTACAGCACATATGGACTATAGATGTTGAAAACTTCTCATGATTTCTTCTTAGTTCATTAAATATTTGCTTCTTGCTCTGGAATACACTGGATACCAACTCTGCACACCATTATCTACAGGATAGTACTCAGCCCTCCTGAGATCAACCCTTTCTCATTGGTAGAACTAGCCATCCCAATGGAGATTGTTGGGTTGGAATTATCTGACCCCTCAAATTCTATCTTATTTCATTCTCAGTTTTAGCGCTTTTAATTTCCACCTCAAAATGCCCAACTCTTCTTACCAACCAAGACTTTGGTCTTTGAACTATTTTCATGGTTATGATTTTGAAATGTTACTTGTATTCTAAAGAAGAACATTCGATATTTTTCTTTGCGTAATTTTTCTATGACATTTTGAATCTTCTCTGAAAAAATAAACACTTCCAAGTTAAGGTAAATAAGGAGACAGTAAAGACAACTTTGAGGGAAACTATGGTGGAGCCTTATATTTGCAATGAATGATATGAGTAGCTGTAGATAGTTATGTGTTGAGAGCCAAGGCCAAGTCAAGATGGTGCCTGGCATTTTGCCAGAAGGAGCGGTTCCTGCTGCCTCCGGTGCCTGCTATTTTTGAACTCTCACGGAGTTCCTAGAGAGAGTTCGCCTGGGTAGAGTTCAAGGGTTCAGTTCTGTTGAGTGGTGGCAAAGTTCCCCAAGTTCTGGTGGAGCTCTTGGGGAGTTCCTGGAGGGTTAGTGTGGTGCAGCGTGGGTTCTAAAAATAAAGTTCGTTCTGCTTGAATCTTCAAGTGGCTCATGATTTGTGCCCAGCCAGACTGGGGCAGTTATGATTAGAATATTAGTTCTAAGATCACTTATTATTTCGCTTGATGCTTTGATAAAAAAGAATTTTTATATTTCTTTTGAACTCTAAGGTACAATACTTTTAGCCATATTTGACTTTAACACTGTGAGGAATATCAGAATACAATATAATAATATAGATTACATTGTTGATGGTATACACAAACATTGCTTACTGGTCTTCAAGTACTCAGAGCTAAAATACTATGTTTTCTGAGGATATTTGATATCTAAAAGATGCTTCCCAATAAGGAAATTTCATGATCAGAGTTCATTATAGTACATTGGAAATGATGTCTTTTCTCCCTGTAGTATGACAACTAGCTCATATAGGCAAATGCATAGTACAGTATGATTATCGAGTATTATATTCTCAGCGTGCATATACCTAAAATTAAATGAAATATTAATTTAATTCTAGCTCACAACATACATTCAGTGCCAATAATGAAAATCAATATTAAGCTGTGTCTACATGAAGACCTATTATTCAAAATATGATGTTTCTTTCCAATCACAGGCATATGCTCAAATATTCAATTGAATTTAATAGGTTAAACAGAATAAGTCATTTAAAGAACAATATTACCAAGTATATTAGTAAAGCACTGAGTGGTATGATACCTCCCAGGCATGGGGGTATGAGTACCAATATGGGTTGGTTAGGGTTCTTCTATGTCTAAATACTTAGAGAGACAAGCATTTTTCATCTTGAATGTCATCACACGATCTCAGACCTGATGTTCAACTTTGTCAAGATAGGCAATATGTTTTACTATCAAACTATAAACTGGAAAAGAATGTCCATGCTTTGTTACTGAAAGTAATAAGTGCATATAGTGTTTATATCAAATATATCAAAATATAAATCACAAGTCATTATATATGTGTGTAAATATATATAATATATTTATATACACACATATATAAATTCTTGAGATTAAAAATGTGTACAAATGTATATATACATGTGCATGTATGTATACAATATACATATTTATCATACATATATGACATTTACACATGCACATAACACATTTATAATGTACTTATGTCCTTTTCCATTTTCATAGCAACTACACACCTTCTACCTTCATTCCTTTAATTAAAATATGTATTAATAACCACTATAGGTGAGGATCTATAGTTATATATCTACTTGCTATGAAAGTAATCTGATAATTGAAGTTATTTATTTATTATTAACACAGTGCAGGTCGAGAGCACTTAGCTATATTTCTATTTGCATTGTGTTACTGTAGTATGTCTGCTGAAACATGTATGTAGACCACAGGTTTCTTGCTTCTAACATTCTATTTCTTTCCTCTGTAAATGTTTCAGAGGGAAATATTAGAAACATATATAAATAGACAGCAAAGGATTACTCGAGTAAGTCAAAACACTCCTGCTTCAGCAACTCTATTTGAATCTCTTTTATGTTTGTTGTTTACAATAACGCTGGATAAAATGTAAATTTTCGCACAGGTTCTTAAAATAGATGTGTTTAAAAAAATCTCAGGAGGAACATATGAGTTGAATGACAACAAGCTTTCCTTTTAAAAAGCCTCCTTAGCATATTTTTTTCTTGGGGCAATTCAGACTAAACAATAAGAACTGCCTAAATTGCAATTTAAAAGAAGCCTTGAAATAGGTATGTCTCCTCTTGAGAAGAACTGATGTGCACATAGTATAAAAACTCATTCCCAAGTGATAATTGGAGAATTTTTATTTTATCTGTGAACTAATTTTTAATGAGCAGAAAATATTCTAATTTTAAAGAGAAAGGAAATAAAAAGGGAAAATAACCTAAAGTAAGTAAAAAAGCAAATGGTAGAATGAACAGCAAATAGCACTCTCTAGAAATTTTTTATTCTTCTAAAATACATATTGCTACTGCCTTTAAAATGACCGTTTATGTTTTCAAAAAGTTATAAGGTAACCCCAAAGGATTTCAGCAAGTGCTCAAACATATTACAAAATTTTAAACAAGGGATCCTATTTGTTTTAAGATAAAAGGAACTATAAACTATATGTTTTAGTTAGTTTGGGTTACTATAAAATATATAGTATATTGGGTATCTTAAACAGCAGAAACTTATTTTATCACTCTTGTGGATGCTAGAAGTCCAAGATCAAGGTGCCAGCATGGTGGTCACATTCTGATAAGGATGCATTTCTGGAATGTAGATGAATACCTTTTCACCGTTTCCCTACATGACATTGGGGGGGAGGGGTAGCTTCCTGGTGTCTATTTCTATAAGTACACCAATTCAATTATGATGACTCTACTGATGATATCATCTATATCCAGCTATCTCCCAAAGGTCCCATCTCCAAATACCCTTCCTCTGGGGTGTGGGGGGGTTAAAATTGGAACATACAATTTTAGGTGAATAAAATTCAGTCTATAGTACTATGTTCATAAAAAATGTCAAAGAGAAAATAACATTTACAAAATTAATTTTAAATCCACACAAAATAATTAAGACTTTGTCAAAATTTGAGGGGATAATAAAAAGTAAAAATAAAAAATTCATAATTGCGTTTCCCAAAGAGTACTACTGTGAATATCTATGACTTTCTATCCATCCATCGACCCATATAATACAAAATTCAATAAAAAAATGGGGAAATATATAATTGGATTATTTCTGGGTGATGGTTCCTGATAAGTGTGTGTGTTTATGAGTGTGTGTGTGTGTGTGTGTGTACAAACAGAAGAATGAGGAGTTATACTCCATTTATATATGATGTGTCAGAATGCATTCTACTGTCATGAATAACTATATTTATGAATCAAAATGATAAAATTTTAGAAAAGACAAAAACATGGAAGAAAAACTTTGAGACCACAGTTTTGGTAATTAATTTTGCTAACAACACCAACAATACAATACATTAAAGGAGAAAAATTGATAAATTTGACTGTGCTAATATTATTATTATTATTTTTTTTTCCTCCCTGCTTCCTTTATTTTTTTTTTAATTTTTTATTGTTGGCTGTTCAAAACATTACATAATTCTTGAAATATCATATTTCACACTTTGATTCAAGTGGGTTATGAGCTCCCATTTTTACCCCAAATACAGATTGCAGAATCACATCAGTTACACATCCATTGATTTACATATTGCCATACTAGTGTCTGTTGTGTTCTGCTGCCTTTCCTATCCTCTACTATCCCCCCTCCCCTCCCCTTGCCTCCCCTCTTCTCTCTCTACCCCCTCTACTGTCATTCATTTCTCCCCCTTGTATTATTTT